>NW_027397070.1:44891716-44959968 GCF_003265705.2 Callorhinus ursinus
GAGAGAAAGAGAAATGAAAGAGGCTCACAGAAAGGCAAGTCTGGGTGGATGCCCCATCCTGGGGAAATGGGACGGTAATACAGGGATGCTACACGGGTGGGACTCTACTCCACAGCTTCCTCCTGCTGGGTTTCCTGCATCCATCGTATTTCCCCAATTAAACCTGTACAGAACGATTGCTGTCCTGCATCTAAGGTTTAGCAAAGGATGCGCCAGGGCCAGGCCAGGCTCTGATAGCTTCGCCTGATGCCAGTGAGACCCCCACAGGCAGTTAGTTTCCCGGGATCACACAGCCACAGACAGGCCCTGACTCAGATTAGCGATCTGTGGTCATAGACATGCTCTGCTGGTCCGAAGGGCACAGAGATGGGCTATCAGCATTTGCAGTGGGCAGGCATGGTGCCAAACACCCACACTATCTCACTGAAGCCTGGAAGCAACCCCATGAGGTCAGTACGGTTACTCTCTCCATCTTACAGATGAGGCAACAAAGGAGCAAGGAAGTGTCAGTGACTGACCCACGTTCACACAGGCACAAGATGGCAGAGTGACAACGTCATGACTCACACTCTGGCCTGGCCAATTCCACTGCCATTCTCCCAGCCAAAAGGTCTGAAAAATTAACTCCAAATCTGTCCTCAAGCCCAGAGGGACCCCTCAGGTTTCTCTTCGTTTGCTTTATAATCTGTAAACTGTTTAGTTAAATAATAATTCACCTGAAGAACACCTGTTGTTAGTTCCCAAATTTGCTCTTGAGGAAGAGAGAAGCAGCTCACTTTTCCAGACAGAGCCCTGTATCTGAATTTTCCTCTCTCTCCCCTGGAACAAAGCCTGAATTTCCTGCGTCAAGATTGGTAAGTGGTGGATTGTGTGCACTTTATGGTTTTTTAGGCACCTTCAGAGTGATCCAAAATCCTTAAGCTTGTGTCAAAGGCAATTTTCACTCTCTCTCCTAAAGCTCTACTCGTTGCCCCCGGGCCATATGCTAGAGGACAGGGATGTCAGGAGACTAATGTCTGTTAGATCTTTCCCATCAGTGTAGCAATGACATCATATGCTTCTTTTAGGTAATTTGCACATTATCAGACTAATTTTCAGATTATCTAATCAGCCGACATTACCCTTAATCAACTCAGCTCTCCTCTTCCAGTCCTGCAGAGTACAACGTGCCCTCCAAAAGCGCACTAGGGTGGGGCCTTCTCTTCTCTCGGCAGATACCGAAAGCCTAGCTATGTGCCAGGCACCCTGTCATTATGCAGAAGACGGAGACCTCCCAGGACCCAGAACAACCCAACTTCTATTCCACGGGCCTGAGAAACAGGCTTGAGATAAATTTTATAGCTCCACATTTTTAAAAAGCACTTCCCTCTTAGGAACTGCAAGTGTGTTATAACATTTTATACTCATTTATGCTATCAGGTAAAAGAGACACACCATGTGACAATTAATAATATGTCAAACAACTTTCTTTATAAATCATACGTCCTTGCCTTCTAGTAATTGCTACTGTGGCTCTCCCTTTCATTACAGGATGCCAGCTACACAGCCTAGCATAGAAAATGCTTCCAGCGGTGGCTCCCGCTTACTCTCCCACCATTCTTCCAGGGCTACCGTCGGACCCAACCACAGTCCCTTGTCTGGGGCATTGTGCTATTTCATACCTCCCTGCCTTTGCCTCTACCTGGGAAATTCCTCTTCATTCTTCCAGAGCTAACTTGAATGTCCTCAGCGAAGTCTTTGCAATGGTGCAGTGGTTCTCAAGCTTTTGCATGTCCCAGAATGCCCTGTAAAATACAGATTGCCACCCCCACCCTCAGAGTCTCTGTTTCAGAGACTGGTGGAGTCAAGAATCTGAATTTCCAACAAGTTCCCAGGCAATTCTGATGTCACACGGGGAGCACGGCTGCCCTAAGTGGTAGAAAGTGTACTGTGCCCTTGAGCCCTTCACTAGTTTATACATCCTCCATTACACACTCCTTCTCAGGACAGGGAGTAAGACAGTATCTAGCACACGGGTACTAAACCAATGGATGGATGGATAGAAGGTTGGGTGGACAGATGAATGTAGTAGACTGAATTTATTTACACAGCTTTTCCATTCAGGTCCAGGACCTCAGCAATGCCCACACCCACTCCACCTCCCAGAAAAGTACTTTGAAAACAACATCTTTAGTAGATTCCCACTGTGCATAGAAGATAAAAGCAAATTCAAGAAGAGTTTTGGCATGGTGAGCATGGGTCAAAGAGTTCTGAATTCTAATCCAGTTCTCTCTGCTACCCTGGCCCCAGTGGGACTGTTTACCAAGGTGGCATTTCAGAAGTCACAAGAGAATGCTTCTGAGTGGGGTGCCTGGGTGGTTCAGTCGGTTAAGCGTCTGACTCCCGATTTCAGCTCAAGTCATGATCTCAGGGTCATGCGATTGAGCCCCACATCGGGCTCCGTGCTCAGTGGGCAGTTTGCTTGAGATTCTCTCCCTCACCCTCTGCCCCTCCCCCTGCTCACTGGCACTCTCTTTCTAAAATAAACAAATAGGGGCGCCTGCATGGCTCAGTCAGTTAAGCCTAAGTCTGCCTTAGGCTCAGGTCATGATCCCAGGGTCCTGGGATCAAGTCCCAAGGGCTCCCTGCTCAGCCAGGAGTCTGCTTCTCCCTCTCCCTCTGCCCCTCCCCCCACTCATGCTTGCTCGCTCTCTGTCTCAGATAAATAAAATCTTTTAAAAATAAATAAATAAATCTTTATCAAAAGAGAGAGAGAGAATGCTTCTGAGTGGCACCACACAGAGCCCTAACCTGCCCCCCATCCTCCCTCCTTTTATTCGTACACATGTAGTCTATGTGTGTGTGTACCTGTATGTACACGCACACACCTGCGCGCACACACATACATACGCACGGTGATTTCATTTGTAGAAAGCAAACAGAGGTCATCAGAGAAATGCAAGAAGGAAGAAGAATCCAGCCTCACGCAGGGAGGGCAGGGGAGGGTGACAGCTTAGGTAGGGAAGACCCCATCAGAAAAGTCCTATCCCCCCAAGGTGAATGTCGGAGCTCCAAGCATCCCAGCACTGCCTATAGCTGAGGCGGAGAGGCAAGGGCATGAAGGAAAGGGGACGAGGCTACAGAAGAGACAAGAAGTGTATACTCAGGAGAAAACACGCAGCGAGGAGAGGAACAAAGGCGAGAGAACAGGGTGGATTGCTGAGCTGGCGGCCCGGGGCAGCCTGGGACTGGGGGGCAAGGGGAGGTCAGTGCTGGCTCCGGCACTCCGCTCTGCCTGAAAGCAGGCGTGAGCATCGGCTTGGCGGGAGACACAGTCGGGGGGTGCGGCGAGGGACAGCAGGTGCACCAAAGTCAAAAGGTCTCTACTGCTGCCGGTGGTGTGAGCGCAGATGCCCATGCCATGGAAAACTCCAGAGTCTGTAGGGCTGTTTTTCTCCTAGGCCTGCGTGTGCTCACAAGCAGCTGGGCCACCCTGCAGCTCGGCTAAAGAGGGAAAAGTCAGCGTTCCCACTTTGCTGGCGTCCAGAACTTTTCCTGTGGGATCTGCAGATTAGCCTCTTGGATGAAGCTCTCCTGCTCCCTTCCCCCAGTCCAAAAGCCTTGCCAAGGAAGGATCACAAAGCTGGGACCTTCGATGCCGCAGAGCTGTCGCATTCAATTCACCACACAGCCCCAGTTGCATTTAGGGGCAGGATGGATGGGAGCCCACCCCCACCCCAAGCAGTGGGAGCAGCTAATGACGGGGTATTAATGATGCCGGCAATTAGTGCTCGCGAGAAAATGGTTGGGGGACTGCTCACCAGGGGAATGTGGGAGGGAACAGAGCAGACATTCAGAGCAGCAGACAGATTGGTGGCATGCGTGACGCAGAGAACCTAGGAAGAGCTGCTGTCTCTTAGATCTGTTCCGAGAAATTGGGGAAGAGGGAAGGAATGGCTTCTGTGGCCTCGGCGGCCTTCCTGCCACACCCTCCTTGCTAGCAAAATTGGAGTTAACCACAGAGTTCTCAGAGGCATCGTGAGCAGACGTTGTTTAAAAAAGGTGTTTGCGAAGGTTCTGGAACTTTCCCCGTGTAAGGAGGCCCCTGATGAACCCAGGGACAGCTATTCTTTTCTATGCAGCTTAAAACCCTTGGGTTTTTGAAGAACTCAGTTTGTCATCAGCAGGGGAGGGGGGAGGGGAGAGGACTCGCAGCCACACTGGGGACACACCTCCATCCAGGAGGAGGACAGACATGGCTTCCTGACTAAGCGAGGCCATCTGGCCTCATGGTGAAGACATGAGGAGACAGAAGACGCTGAGTCACGAGAATACGTGAGGAGATCCTGGTAGACAGAGGGAAATAGGCCAGCGTGCACCCCGGAAGTCAACAGCCAGCAGGTGCAGGCATGGGGCAGCCGGGGGGGGGGGGATGCCTAAGGAAGAGACTTCCTTGATCTGCTTCGGGCCTGCAGCATACCTTGGGGACCACGAGGAACCTTCCTCTGCTGTGGCCATCACTGTGCACACACACAAAAGAGACACAGACCAAAGAGAAGCATTCCAAACCCTATTGTATGAGTAAAGCACCGCAACACGGGGACCAAGTGGCTTGACATTTGAGAAGAGATGTAAAGAAGATAAGCCAGCACTGGGTGGAGTGGGAAATAATACAAAGTTAACAAATACTTCAGAGAGAGCAACTGTGACTAATAAATACTTTCCAGATAGCAATCCAAATCAAAAGAGATCATTCTCGGCCTCCTTTGCCGGAAGAGACAATAGGTACGTCTAGGCCACTGAGATCAGAGAAGGGATAAGAGGAGAAACAGAGAGACGCAAATGCCGGCTGCCCCATACATTTTCCTTTCTGAAAGACTGGACCGAGGGAACCTCTCCCCAGGGAGGAGGGAGAGAGAGAGCTCGGCGTGCCTCAGAAGCTGGCAAGGGAGGTGGGCTAGTTCTGTCAGACCCTCCTGCCCTGCTTCCCAGGTTCTGTCCCGATGACAAGAGCAGGTAAGGAAATAAGGGTCTGTCACATGAAAGACTTGAACCCTGCAAGCGAGTAGGAATTAAAGAAGGTATATGGGCTGAGCTGGGTCCCCCCAAAAATGTGTATGTTGAAGCCCCAACCCCGGGCCTCAGAACGTGACTCTTCTGGGATAGAGCCTTTAAAGAGGTGATTAAGTTACAGTGGGCCCTAATTCAATCTGACTGGTATCCTTCTAAGAGGAAACTTAGACACACAGAGAGACAGCGGGGCTCTGTGATCACAGAGGGAACACCATGCAAAGAGGCAGTGAGAGGGCAGATACCTGCAGGTCAATGACAGAGGCCTCTGAGGGGACCGACCCCGATGACACACTGGTCTGGGACTCGCAGCCTCCAGAAGAGCAAGAAAAGTAATTTCTGTTCTTTAAGCCACCCAGTCTGTGGTATTTTGTTATGGCGGCCTGAGCACACGAATACAGAAGACAATGTTACAAGGAGAAAGGAGGGTGGGGTTAGGCAACTCTGACACTAATCCCAAGAAAGGTCTTGGCCAAAGTATGTTAATCATTTCAAATATTTGATGAGTAGCCGATGGACAGCTGTTGACTAAGCTGATGGACTAAAATGCACAGGAGTCACCCTCAGATCCTAGAGTCTGGATATTTTTAAAGGTCTGACCCCTTTAGTTACATTGCATTGCTCACCTTAAGAACACCTACCACAAAATCTCGTGAACAAAATAAAAAATACATGGCCTGTCCACAATTTTTCTTCACCTAATGATCTTAGAATGACCCACATCTTGAAACAGGCTCTAAAAACTCCCATCATGCCACCCCATTTTGAGTTTTTGACAAAGTGCACGCAGATCATGCTTGCTGATGGAGTGCTCAAGTGAAATGCATGGAGGCTCAAGGGCAGTATTTCTAAGGCAGGAGAGCCCTGAACCAAAATTGTGACCCCTATAATAGCCAAGGCAATAGATCAAGAATATTCTACATCTCTTGGTGGCCAAGGCAACATGTGAAATGTCCATCTGAATTGACATGCCCAAGGGCTATGCCCACATTAGGTTAGTACCCGTGAATGGAAGTTCTAGAGCTGAGGGAGAAGAGGAACAGGTCTGGCATTTGACAACAGCCAGGTGAGGATGTTTCCCTTCTGCCTTAACGCTCACATCCCTTCCTCTGGGAACAGAACTGGGGATGCCACCTGGCCCACTCACTCTAAGCCTGGGGCTCAGATGACCCACAGGGCAGCTGGGGCTGCGTTAAAAGAGCCAAGTCACCACAGGACGTTGAAACCAATCAATGGGTGCCACCAAAGATGCCAGAGGTGAAAAGAACACTCTATCACCCTGCCCACCCACTTCATCACTGCCCCAACCCAACAACTGGGAACTCACGTCTGTGGTTCTCATTTCTGTGGTTGGGCGGGGACCGGGTCTCCTGGTCTTGAGCCTCATCTCCCTCCTCACTGGCCAGGTGAGTGTGAGCGTAGTGGTAGCTAAGTCCTGGCCGGTTCTTGTAGCGCTTGCCGCAGACTAGACGGGAAGAGAAGAGGGGAAAAGGCAAAGATTAGCAAACTCTGCAGTCACTGCCATCATTCTCCCAGGCAGTGCCTCCCATCTGTTTACCCCAGAGCTGGGTTTCCCTTAAGAAGTGTCTCCCACCCTCAGCAAACTTTGCCCCGCTGGACAGAACTGACACCACTGTAACAACATGGGCCCAGGTAAAGAAAAACCAGAAAAGTAAAGGATGGAAGTTGAACTGTGAAAGAGCTCCATCACTTCCTATCTGTGAGACCCTGGGCAAGTCACTTACCCTCTTTGGGCCTCAGTTTCCTCAGAGGGAAAATGGGAATAAGGATAGGACTTAACTCATAGAGTTGTTGGGATAAGATGATCTCTATGCAAAACACTTATAACAGTGCTGGGCACATCGGAAGGGTGATGATTATTATAACTTTGAGGCCAAAGAGCACTGGTGGTCCATCCAGTCCAACATGCCATGGCACAGATGAGGCAAGTGAGGCCCAGCAAGCCCAAGTGATTTGCCTGGGAACACGCAGCTAGTTGAGGCAGAGCCACTAGCACCCAGGTCTCTGGGTTCCCATGCAGTGCTCCTCCCACCACACGGTGGTTAACTCTGTATAAAGTACACAAGCTTGATACGGATAATATTTTGATGTATCACACGGTGATTTTGTGCCAGAAAAACACATCCCAATTCTGCCATGGAAACCACGAAGCCAAGCCACTGTTGGTAGATGTGGGCACAAGAGCTTGTGCCCTTGATGCCCCAGGAAGCCTCTGATACCCAAAATCTAGGAACGTGTCCTCACAAGCTCGACCTCTCACGTGGACAGTGTGAGACAAGGACACCCAGCAACATAAATACGGCTTCATTGGGCACAGAAGAAGAAGGGGGCAGTTCCATTGGTTGGCTGCCCAGTACCTCAGAAGCAGAAGCCTAGCTAAATGGCTTAAGACTAGACCACCCCCACTTTCAATGAAGTTGGATTTAGTGGTTCACTGTTTAGAATGATACATGTGGCTAATTTTTAGTCCTTATCAAAGTTAAGTATTTCCTCTTATCCTTAGAGTTTTATTACAGGAAAATCTGATCAGCCTTTCAGCATCTACTGGTATATGACTCTCCAGCAGTTTGTTGATATGGTGAATTATGTTGATTTCCTAATGTTTCTTCTTATTGAGCCATTCTTATATTCCTAGAATGCTCGCCATTTGGCAAAGAGTGCATTATCCACTTGATAAACTGCTGCTTTCTATTTTCTAATCTTGCCTTTTGGATCTATACTCAGACTTGAGATAGATCTAGAATTTTTGACCTATCTTTTACCGCATTTCGATTTTATGGTTATGCTGACTTCCAAAAATGAATTGAGGTGATTTGCTGTGTGAAACTGGACAAGATACATAGCCTCTCCGTGCCTTTTTTCGTATCTAGAAATGATGATAGTACTACTTGCCTTGAAGGGTTCTAGATAATATTTGTAAAGTATCTCACTCTGTACCCAGCACATAACAGATGCTCAGTAAATGGTGGCAAGGGGCTTCAGCTTAGCCTGCCACATCTTAAGTGCTGGGCCCTCCTGAAAGAAGGACTTTGAACCTGGCCTCAAACAATGGAATTTAGCAATGGTTAGACTTTCTTAATAAGGTGAGAGTCTGAAATTCAAGTTGGTGACCTAATGACTATAAATTCAAGTCCTACAATTGGCTATTTACACTCTCTCTCTCTGTTGTAAATATTTCAAAAAAATAAAACGGCACTAGACATCTCAATTCCATTTGACTCGGGAAATGAGACCTAAAGAGGCCCCTGAGGCACGCTCTGGGCCTGCTTGTGGCTTCTTCTATTTAACCTTTGCAATGATCTGAGGTCAATAAACAGCAAATTGTGGGGTCACTGGCTGTAAATCCACTTAGTAACCAAGCGTACTGTTGTTGAGGAATAAATGTTTATTAAGAATCAGGACAATAATAGTATTTCCATGAGGATGCCTCAGCTGACTCTGGAGACCTCCCTACTACAAACTCCACAGCATTCCATTGGTGCCATTTTGTTGTGTCAATGATCACTGTCTTCCTTAATACAGAATTTCAGGATCTTAATAATCATGGGGTCTCACTTATCAAATTGTTTTATTCTCGCTAATGCTAGATGCCTGGGACAATTCCACGGATCGGGGAATCACGACCCATCCAAGCAAGCATTTCTTCTTTGATCTCCTTGAATCATAGTTACATCTGCACTGGAGGACTTCTCTCAAGGACAGTTTCATACCAATTTCATCTTCATAACAACAACTCCACCCCTTCTGTTGCCATGCACATACTACACCTTCAAAATATATTCATTGAATAGCTGATGAACGAATATGGAAACACTTTGTGGGAAAGCCAGGAGATAGGGGAGGAGGAAAGCGTGTAGAATCTGATCCATCTATCCACATTAATCTCATACTAATAGGTCTTTAAACCTACAAAACCAAACCCAAGCAAAGAGCTTCCCATATCTCCTTCCCCAACACCATAGAGAGTAATGATTTTTAGAGTAAATCCTTTTGCTAGAAAAGAGATTCTGGAAGAGTAGTCCCCAGACCAGCACCATCAGCATCACCTGGGAAGTTGTTAGAGATGCATATTCTTGGGTTCTCCTCTGATCTACTGAATCGGAAACTCTGGGGGTGGGGCCAGAAATCTCTCTTTTAACAAGCCCTCCAAGTGATTCTGCTGCACACTACAGTCTAAGAACCACTCTACTAGAAGAATGAATAGATTTAGGCTTGACTCTGTCTACCCTAGTGCACCTGCCCTTTGAGATGGATGGAAGTGGCAAGTAGGGGCAGTGAGACTTGTGCTCTGTCATTAAAGGAACCAGAACCAGACAGTACATTGAGGTCATGGAAACCAGACCTCTTATGCATCATCCCTATACACAGACCCACAGAGCTTTCCTGATGGAGCTGCCCTTTTCACCACCTGTTTATACCATGTTATTCCGCATCACCAGGTCTTCATAATAAGCACCTGATATGTGCCCAGCCCTGTGGCATCAGAAGGACAAACATAAAGGAGAGCCCCAGTGCCCTCCCTCCAGGAGCTCCCATTCTGGCGGAGAAGACGTAGAAGTCAACAAGCAAAAAGGGAGATGAGACAAACGCACCAGTGTGCACATGCACGCAGGGAAGAGGAGGGGCCAGCACACCTGCTTGAGTGTGGAGGGAGGGCTTCCTGGAGGAGGTGGGAGAGCTGTGGCTTGCAAGGTAGCAGATCATTACCAGACAGACAAAGGAGGCAAAGGCTTTCAGGCAGCAAAGCACATTCCGCCCAACTATGGGGACCTGTGGGCGGGGGTGGGGCGTGATGGAGCTAACAAGCAAGGAAGCCAGGCAGGACTTTGTCCCGGAAACGGGAAGCCAGGGGAGGATTGTAGCCTGAGGACCGACTTACTCAGATTTACATTTTAGAAATCCCATTTAAGCCTACAGCACAGAGGATGGGATTTGAAGGTGGCAAGAGGCTATTTTAATTTTCCGTGTGTGAACAATGAGGATTTCAGGATGGGAGAGGGGTTAAAGAGAAGGAATCTGGTGGAAAAGGGTGGGTATAAGCAGCAAGGAGAAGCCCAGAATGACAGTAACTTGGCCTTCCTGGCCATGCGCCATCCAGGCCCTGTCTAGCTCCCTAGCCTCACCCAACACCACATTCCACCACCTTCTCTGCGCTTCTGCCCATTGCCTTTCCACTCCATAAACACCTTTATTTCTACCACAAAGCCTTTACACAAGCTCTTCCCTTGGCCTACAATGGTCCCCAGCAACAGTTTGCCTAATGAATGCTTCATCATTCTTCAGATGTCAGTTCAAATGTCCTTCCCCAGGGAAGTCTTTCCAGTCAAAATTAGGACCCCAGTTTGTTACCTTCCTAGGACAAATCATGGATCACTATGTGTGCCCCCCATCGGCAGCAAGCATGGCAGGCCCTGTGTGTTTGCACACTGCTGTATCCCCAGTTACCAGCACAGGGCAGATCATGACCGGCACTCGATGTCAGTTAAGGGAAGCAACAAAAACACCCAGGTTCCTATGGGGCAATAGGTCGAAGGATGAGGAGGAAAACCAGATTTAAAGAAAGAAGAGAATGTTCAGTCTGGGGTTGCCCTGCACACCCTGAGCTTAGGAAAAAGATGTGGATGTGGAGGTTGGCAGGGCGGCAGGAGTTAGGGATATGGACAGGAGGAGAGATTATGGAGACAGAGAAAAAAAGGTGGACAGTGGATAGAACTCAGAAAACACCAGTATCTCAAGAATCTGGTGAAAAAAGAGAAACTGGTTTGTTTGTTTGTTTTAAGTTTATCAAGAAAAACTCATCCAGGAATGAGCAACATCAGCCAAAGAGGTAGGGTTTCTAAATGTCCACCACTAGATGAATGGATAAAGAAGATGTGGCATATATAAACCACAGAATATTACTCTGCCATAAAAAAAGAATGAAATCTTATCATTTGCAACAACATGGATGGATTTAGAGGGTATAATAAATTAAATAAGCCAGTCAGAGAAAGACAAATACCATACGATTTCACTCATATGTGGAATTTAAGAAACAAAACAGAAAGAACAAATTTAAAAAGAGACCAAAAAAAAAAAAACAAAACCCAACTCAAATATAGAGAACAAACTGATGGTTACCAGAGGGAAGTGGGGGGGGAATGGAGTTCAAGAGCATACTTAACATGATGAGCACCGCATAATATATGGAACTGTTGAATCACTGCATTGTACACCCGAAAATAATATTAAAGGTATGTAAATTATACTGGGATGTAAATCATACTGGCATTTTTTAATTTTTTTTTTTAAAAGAGGTAGGGTTTCCAGATGACAGGACCAAGGATTCCACCAGTCACGGCCACTGAGAACAGCTACTGAGTGTGTACTGAGTGCCAGGCCTGTGCTCATGATCCAGGTCAGTTTGCTCACTGCAACCCAAGTCCCCATTTCACAGATGAGAAGCCGGCAGAGCCAGGAGAATGTCAGATGCCCAAGAAGGGTTGAGAAAGATGGGGACTAGAAAGAGAGCACTGGATTTGACAACCAGGAGGCCACCTTCGTAAGAAGGGAATCCACGACCTCCTGGAGCACGAGACAAGACTTGAGAGGCCTAGGATGCTCCTGGAAATGAGGAAGTGGTGACGGGGCTAACAGACCACTCCTTCCACCAGTGAGGCTTGGAGTGGGGGGTGGGGAGCAGGGGTCAGGGAGGCTGAGTGGGGCTCGTTCTTTAACAGGGCACATCCCGGAGCAGGCTCACAGGCAAAGGGAAGGAGGTGAGAGGGAGGGGAGTTTAAAAGGCAGGGTTAGGAGGAATTGGAGATAATACAGCATGATGCCTGACCCCAAAATGAAGCTTCTAAGCCAAGTATCGGGCCTTTGAATGACTTCATCCTAGGGACAAAAGATTTCTAAGATTTATCTTGGTGGAACTGTATCTGGATCAGACTGCTACATTTTGATGGAAAGAAATGCCTTGGAAATCCTACTTTGATTGGATTGGAAGAAAAGGAAAACCCAGCACTATTTAATAATATCTCCCTGCCACACCAAACACGGACGGACCAGCTTCATGGGCGTGGGACCCGTGCATTCAGACAGCGTCTGTGCTCAAAAGGGCCCCACACTTGGCTTAACACTTTGCTATCACCATCTTGAAATTCTCAATACATATTGAATGAAGGGCCCCTTGTTTTCATTTTGCACCGGGCCCCGTACAATGTGTATCTGGTCCTGGAAACCTGTTAGGGCTGGGGTCAGAGATCAGGAACTAAGTTACTCGAAACAAACAACCTGACAGCCTCGATATACGGGAGCTGCCACGTGGAACACAGGACCCAAGCAGCCCTGAGCTGGGAGTAAATGCCCGTCTGCGGTAACCTTGGAAGTCTGGCCAGGGCATTTCAGTGCCACCCTTCAGAGAGGCAGTTTCTCGGTGGTGAGTAAGTGGGTAGGCTGGACCGGAACCGCCTGGACTCAAAGCCCTGCCTAGTCTGCTACTGACTGCCTGTGTGATCTGGGCTGAACTGCCAAACCTCTCTGTGCCTGTGTGATCTGGGCTGAATTGCCAAACCTCTCTGTGCCTCCGCATCCTCTGTGGCAAATGGGGATGATCACAACAGCACATCTGCCTCACATCGTCGTGAGAGTCTGTGAAAGAAACACATTTAAAACAGTGCCTGGCTCGTCCTGAGGGACAGCCATTGTCGGCTCTTATCAGCACCATGGCCATCAAAGCAACGGGAATAAACCCAAAAGGGGAGGGGGGTAGTAGGCATTTCTTCTCTGCGGTCGGTCGGGGGTGATGGAGTCTCAAGAAAAAGAGGGTGGGGAAAGTACACTCTGAAAACAAAGTCTTAGAACCTTCTGCTATCCCTTTATCACGTCAGCAACCTCACTCTGGAATGATCTGTCGTGCGGAATCAGACCGAGCCCCAAGACTGCTGAAGCATTCAGAGAGGGCTGCGCCCCATCCTCCCACCCTGGTCTCCATCCCCGGGGCCTGCTCCTTTGTGTCCTGGCCCTCTGAAGCCATCACCCCAGGGACCGGTCAGCCTGGCCTGGGCACAGCCCTTGGCCCTTGTTTTCCCCTTGGCAAGTATGCACCTGGATTTGTGTTCCTGGCACGGTGCTCGGAGGGGAGCGGCTGTGACAGTAAGGAAGGTCCAGCTTGCCTTCCTCTCTCTCCTTCCCCTGGGGCGGATCCATCTGTCAAGGTGCAGAAATCGTGCTTGCCCACTTCCCCATCCAGAGCTGGATTCTCCAGGTAGCACCTCCCGTCTGGAGTTATGAATACCTTCAGTGTTGCCCCAGAATATTTACAGCAGCCCCCTCCCCGCTTCAACCCTACCCCCACTCACTCCTTGTCTGGGGGAGCAGGGTGGGGGGAGGCGGCGGGGGCGGCGGGCGGAGAATCAGGGGCAGTTTGTGTGAACAAAGCCGGCTGCCGCAGACAGCAGCATCCTTCCTGCAGGGGAGAGACAGCCGCCTTCCCCACTGATAACTTAATGACTCTGGCACATTTTCATCAGTCCAACTTGGAGCACGCAGTGGGTATCTGAGCCAGTGGTTTCCGAGAGACTGAAAGCAATTACGGGATGAGCGCCCAACGACAAAGCCTGGGCCTCGGGAGTCACCAGGCCGCATCTCATTCCCAGTTGTGCCCCGTGGCACTTGTATCCAACCCGAGGAGGCTACTTCCCTCTCTCTGCAGCTCCACAACCTCATCTGTAAAATCAACCCAACCCAACCCACACTTACGGGCTGTGAGGCAGGCACACAGTCCTACGCTGAATTTCACAGTAGCTCACAAGATAAGGATGTTCATCCCCACTGTACAGATGAGGAAACTGAGTCTGAGGGCATTGAAGCAACTCCCTCAGTGGCAGGGTCAGGATTTGAACTCAGGTCTGCCTGACTTTGAAGCATGTGACTGAAAGATGCGTTATCCTCCATCCGGACACCCCTCCCAGTGCCTGGGGCTGAGGTCTCTGGCCTCTTGCTCTCTGCCTCTTGTGACGTCTGGCCAGTGGGAGGCAGGGACAGGAGAATGGGGGGTGGGAAGGGGAAGATGGGGATTTGTGCCCTGCCCTCCCTGCTTGGTGCAGGTGCTACCCCACCCCCCCATCCGGGGCACCTTGCGTCCTCCCCCTGCCCCTTGGCTCCCCATCTCCCTTTCGGCACTTCTATCCTGCCCACACCTCCTTAATCGTTTTGTCATCCAATTCTCTTGCTTTCAGCCCTTCTGAGTAGAATCCTATGTCCCAGTGGGCCCAGGACAGATACAAAAGGAGGCCATTTTGACAAGGGGATCCTACCCTACCAGACTGGGTCATAGACGTTTGGGGCTCCTCACACCTTCCTGACTTCTCTCTGCAGAACCATGTGGGGGTTGGAGGAATGTCTACAACCAGTCCCCCAGAGAAGCCCCAAGTGAGAAAAGCCCTGCATGACTCAGTTTGGGATAAAACTCAGGAGATACTTCAAAAAGCCGCCAGGTCAGACTTGCATACTCGTGGTGGAGTATTAATCCCTATGACTATTTTAAACGGTTAGGCCTTACCCAAAGAGCCAACCATGGCTCCACTGAGCTCAAATGATGAGAGTAGCCCAGGTCCTGCAGTGTCTAGGCACCAAGAGGCTCCTCTTGGGCAAGTCCCTGTGGGCTTCTCCTCCCAGCCTCGAAGTCCAGAGGCCAGACGCATGGGTGGCCTTCGGGAGACCTGGGGTCTGGCCCTGGCTCTCCTACTAACCAGCTATGCACCCTTGGACAAACCCCATACTTCTTTGGGCCTTGGTTTTCTCATCTGTAAAACAGGACAATTTAATCAAATAATCTTGAAGTCCTTTGATTCTAGCACTTTGTCATTCTCTGTTTTCTCTGGGCTCTCGGAGGCCTGTATGCCTCCTGAAGGAATTAGTCCCTGGACTCTGATAGAAAACCAATGTAAGCTCCCAGCCTTAGGATCCACCCAGGGCTGCCTACATCCCTCTCCCCTCCCCCTCACCAAGCCAGGTCTGCAGCTGCCTTCCTGTGGCTTCATTTCTTCTTCCAGGACACACTTGGTGCTTATTTTAAACTGAATTCTTCTGGGTAGAAGCACAGGGGGCTGGGAATAAGGGTGGGATGTAACATCCTGATTTTTCAAAGCCACATTCCTTGGGGCCTGGCACTGACCCATGTATGAGGAATGAGTCCAGAGACAGGACCTATCAAATGCCAGGGATCCGCAGATTCTGTATCTTCATTGAGGGAGGGCTTCTGCTTATTTTAGGAATTTGTTGTATATGAATGTGACTCCAGTTTTTAAAAAACAGGAAGAATGGAGATAAGCAACAAGCTTTTCATTTCTAAATACTATATAACCTGATTTCGGATCCCCAGCAGAGAATGCAGAAACTCCCAAAACCAAAGCATTAAATGTGTTAGTGGGACTCTTTCCTGCCCTGCTGAGAAGCAGGGTAGCAGAACTCTGTTAAACTCTGGGATCTGCCTTCTTGTGTCCGCTAATTGGCTGTGTGACCTTGGGCAAGTTACTTAATCTCTCCAAACCTGGGTTTCCTGGTCTGGAGAATGGAGCTGATAATAGTTCCCATCTCACATGGGTGTTACGAGAACTGAATGAGTTCATCCTTATAAAGTGCTCAGCACAGTGGCCGGCACACAGCAAACACTCAACATTAGCTGGGCTCGCTAGCTTCTCTGGTTCCTGACACCTCCAGCAGCCAGTGCACAGAACAGAACTGGGGACCCAAGGTAGGTGCAAAATATGTACTTTCCTGACTTGGCATAAAAAAAATAAATATTTATTGAGCGCAACTATGAACCAGACAGGGAGCTAATTGTTTTTGCACGTGGTCTCATTTAACCCTCTTGGAAACCCTCTAAGGTTAATCTTATTGTCCTCACTTGACACAGAAAGAAAGCAAAGCTCAGAGAGGCTTGGGGATTTGTCCAAGGTCATAACCAGGAAGTGATGCAGCAAAGATGCAAATCCTGGACTTCTGACTCGAGAACCATCTTCTGGCGTCCCCTTTGCAGAGACGGTATCTTCATTTCTTATTCTGGTGTGTCCTACGCTAACATGTCCTTAATCTACTTAAAAGGGCAAAATATAATCCTTTTTTTAACCATACATTTAAAATTACTTAAATAATAAATATAAATGTCAACATTTCTGGAGAAAATAAACAAAGAAAGGTTAAAAAAAAATTAGACTGATGACCATAAAGTATGGCAGCCCCCAGATCTGGAAATGTGGCTAGTGTGCTCTCCCTCAGGATCTCAGGGTGAATATCTGCCATAAACGCTGCCTCAGATGCAGATGGGGCTTTATTTGTGAGTCCCGACCTATCCGGTATGTCTCATTGGCCTTTCCCTGAGGTAGACCCCCATCCACCTGCAGCATCCCTGTAAGTGCCTCACTTCCTTTGGGGAACCAAATGTCTAGTAGCATGTGGTAAATATTCCTGCCTGGATGTCCTGCTAGTTCCACACACTCCTATGTGAAAACTTCATCATTCTCCAAAATTACCTCCTCCTCTAGAATATTCTAGTTAAGCCTCCCTCGTGTCTCCACAACCCAAGACTTCAAGAGTCATTGTTGCTCCGCCCTCTCGCTTGGACCCCACATCCTGTTCTGCAGGGTTTTCACTCATAAAGTCTCTCCTGTTGTCCCGGTCTACTTTGTACCTGCTGTCATCACCATCCAGACTTCATGTCTTCTCCTATCTCCTTCTCAGCCATTGGGCTCAAGGCTCTCTGCCCTGAACACACCTTTCCAGAGATGTGTCTGGGATCATCATGTTCACCACTGACGATTCGGGCCAACATCTAAGAAAATCAGCCGCGCCTTCCCAGTACCCTTGTCCAACTCTGTACCCCCCAATCTTCCCACCCCAAAGCTCTGCTCTGACCAAGCTGGTCTCCCTGCTGTCCTGCTATGTGCATCCCACACTCCTCCACATTTTGGGAGCAACCACAGTGCTGGGGCTGGGATGCAGGATGAATGTAGTGTACTTCCTGCCTTCCCAAGGCTGACAGTCCAGCCTGAAGAACAGACAGACTGCTATCATCCAATGTGACAGGGGGTGGCCTACACAAAGGTATGTACAAGGTAAGGCAGATTCCAGGAAAAGGTGAGTGCCAGGAGAGGTGGGAGACACTGCAGGGGAGGGAGGGAGGCATTGCTGACTGGGATCAAATCCTGTCTCTGCCATTTTTTGCTGTGTGACCTCAAGAAAGTTAATTAACCCCTCTCCTCCCCAGTTTCCTTATCTGTAGGTTGGAGAGGATCATACCATCTGTCTCATGGCACTTCTGTGAGGGTTAAAGAATTAATACAGATAAAACCCATAGAACATTCCAGGCCCATAATATAAGTCAACGAACTTATGCTATTGCTATTACTATTACTACCCCACTGGCCCACCACCACCAACTCCCACACATACCCCTCCATCCCTGGAGAATAAAGTCAATTCAGTACTCATTCACTGGAAATATGCTTGGCCTCCTAGGGAAGCACCTCTGACACACTGGCTCCTGCCCCCCGACCACTCCCTCCCCTGAATCCTGACAGTGCTCTCTATCTACTCAATGAAATATGCTTGGCGGGGTGTTATCTCTGTGATATCGGCCTTATCTTTCCAACTCTGTTGGAGATAGAGGAAATAAGGAACAGGTGAAGGAGGAAGAAACATTCATTAAGCACGACCCAGGTGCAAACATATTTATATACATTATCACACGTGCCTTTCCCAACCATGCACCATCCCCTCTCCACACCTGAGGACATGGAGCCTCCTAGTAGCAAAATGATTTTTTTCAAAAATGCCCCAGATAAAAAGCTAACAAGCGGCAGAGCCACAATTTGACCTCAGCTTTTTCTCACTCCAAAGTCAGTGCACATCCCTCTTCACCGAGCTTTCTCTCTCACCTGGGCAGCAGGGACCTTGCTTCCTACTTCCCTTACCGCCCCCAAGACTTGAAGTAAAAGACATCAAAGGCTGTGTACCAGGCCCTTTGACCTCACAATTCCACTCCTAGGAAATCATGAAAGCATTACGCAAAGATACAGCCACAATATTGTTTGCAATAGTGAACAAACTTTAAACCGTCTAAATGTCCAACAAGTGGAACACAGCTTGAGCAAAACTGGGGCGTGCCCACGTGATGGAATACCGTATAGGTCTCAAATGTCATAAACATGTCTTCACTGACCTGGAATGATGCTTCCCATGTACTGTTGAGTGAGGGCATGGGTTAAAATGGTCTGTACCATGGTGTGCATACGTGCATGTGTATGTGTGTGTGTGTAGAAAGAGACAGAGACGGACAGAATCCCCCAATGGTATACAAAACCAAAATGGAAGCTATCTCTCAGGAGTAAGATTATGGGTGATTTTTATTTTTCCTTTATGCATATCTGTAATTTCTGATTTTTTTGCAATGAATATATACCATTTCCATAGAAAAAAATTATTTAAAAAAGCAAACTGCTACACATGTTCATATCTACCCTGTTACCGGTCATCTACATCTTGGTAGGAATTATTTGCCACAAAGTTTGCATTCAGGAACAGCTAGCTGAGAACCAGCTCTGACTGGAGGACAAAACAATTCAAGAGGCCGTGGGTTACAGCTCAGAAAAGGCAAACCAAGTCCTTGAGAGCCAGAGGTGTAGGCCAGGGAGGGCAGAGCAGGCAGCAGGAGCACAGGAAGGGGAGAGATGCAGGTGTGCGGGGAGTAGGGACAGACTGCAGCTTCTCTTCAGCCCTGCCTGCGGCCAGCCCTGCTGGGTGCTACCGGTGTCCACAACAGGATGGCATTTAAATATTTAAACAGACCCAGCTTTGCTGTCACAAATGCACTCCATCTCCAGGGATCAATCCCATGCCACAGGCCCTGTTCCACAAATCAAGTGTCTGGGGCACAGAGCCATTCCCACCCTCCCCCGTTGCACCCCATGCACGGACCTGCAAGATAATAGCACGGACAACTGAGTGATGAGCCCGGCTTCCCTTCAGTGACAGGGGCAGCCAGCCTGAAGGCCGCGTTATTGGCTTTTCCACTGCAGCTCGAAGCTAAAAGCACATGAGTCTTAGAGAATGTGGGGCCTTAATGCCCTCAAAAAAAAAAATTTTTCTTTTAATAAGACTGCAATAGTCATCTGATTCTCCTGTACACTCAGGTATGGGGGAATCCAGAGTAATTTTAGGAAGTTGAGGTCAAGCAGATTTTGTGAGACTACCTTGGGTGCAAGCTGCGTCTGCCCCATACGCCAGTCCATCCAGCCCACAGCCCCTCTCAGCCTGTAACATGGCGGCCCGACATCTTGTCTCCAGGGAGAAGAGCCTCAATGTTAAGCCACTGCCTGAGAAGAAAGGAGCCCATGGTGTGGGGAAGGGGTGCTGATGGGGGAGGTCTAGACACTCAAAAAAGGAGCCCCCTCATTGACAAACCAGGAAAGTGACATCATAGCCCCTGAAGGGTAGAAGCAGGACCAGACCCCCAGACTCTTGGCTTTTCATCCCATACCCTTCTCCCTCCAGGATTCCACCATCAAGAGGAGCAGGAAGGAACCCCAAACCCTATTCTGACCCTGTCCCATTTGGACATAGTTACACCCCCACTGAATTTCTAGAAGGGAGGCAATACTGTGAAGTGGCCATGTTTTCAGTCATGGGCCACACAACCAAAAATACATGCCTGTGGGGTGAGGGTGGTGGAGAACAAAGTTTTTACTGATATGGAGGCTGAGTTGAGAGCACCCACTCCTGATGTGTGAATACCCAACATGACTCAGAGGTGAGTCATGCTCCTAGGAGGACTTTGATCATGTCTATTTGCCTTTTGTCACTAATCCACCCTAATGCCCCAGTTTGGGGGGGGGGTGATTTTAATAGATTTAAATGTAAAAGGTTTAAAAGTATATAATCTATTCCATTCCACTGACTCCAGCTTGCCAGCCTGACGCCTAGAAGCCATCTGTTAACAATGGACATGGCTTCACCTCATAAACGAGATGTATGTGATCATTAATTCACTTCTCATTTTTTTTTTTTTTTTTAGAGATGGGGAGACAGGGTGGGTGGAGGGAGAGGAGGGAGAGAATCCCAAGCAGGCTCCATGCCCTGTGAGGAGCCAACTCGGGGCTCGAGCTCACAATCCTGAGATCATGACCTGAGCCAAAATCAAGAGTTGGACACTCAACCGACTGAGCCACTCAGGCACCCCATTAATTCACCTTCAAAGATTTATTTATTTATTTGAGGTGGGGGAGGGGCAGAGGGGGAGGGAGAGGGAGAGAGAGAGAGAGAGAGGGACTCTTAAGCAGACTCCATGCTAAGTGCAGAGCCCAACGCGGGGCTCCATCTCACAATCCTGAGATCATGACGTGAGCCAAAACCAAGAGTCAGACGCTTAACTGACTGTGCCACCCAGGTGCCCCTAATTCACTTTTAAAACAGGTTCTTTCCTCAACTCTCAGGACAGCCACACTCCAGGGTAGGAGGGCATATCTCACCCGCAGGATGTGTGGACAAGTGCCCTCACCTCTCTGTGCCTCGGCTTCTTCATACTAAAGTGAGGTCACTTGTCCCCGCCTCTCAAGGTTATTGTGAGGATTTACAGAGACAGTGCACGGAACGTGCTCGGCACCATGCTCTGCACACCGTAAGCACCATGAGCAGGCGTGATCGCCGTGATCAGAAAAAGCTGGGAACAAAAGACAAGCGTTGGCAAGGCTGTGGAGAAACTAGAACACTTGTACACTGCTGGTGGGACTGCAAAATGGTGCGGCTGCTCTGGAAAAGAGTACGAAGCTTCCTCAAAGAACTAAAAATAGAATTGCCATAGGATCCAGCAATCCCACTTCTGGGTATTTGTCCAGAAGAATTGAAATCGGGATCTCAAAGAAATATTAGCACTCCCATGTTCACTGCAGCACTATTCACAATAGCCAAGATGTGCAAACAACCTAACTGTCTGTTAACAGATGAACTGATAACGAAAATTTGGTAGAAACATACAATGGAAGATCCTTCAGCTTTTAAAAAGAAGGAATACTTCAATACGCAACAACAGGAATGAATCTCGAGGACGTTATGCTGAGTGAAATAAGCCAGTCCCAGCCAAACAAATGCTGCCTGATTCCACTTACGTGAGGTATCCCAATAGTCAGCCTTGGGGCATCAGAGAGGGGAATGGTGGTTGCTGGAGGCTGGCAGAGAAAGGGAGTTACGAAACCACTAACCAATGGGCATAAGGTTTCAGTGGAGCAGGATGAATAAACCCTACAGATCGGCTGCACAGCATTGTGCCTATGTTCAGCAATAGATATTGTACACTAAAAAAATGTATTAAGAAGGTAGATGGTAAGTAAAATAAACAGTAATATAAATAAACAGTAAGATAAACTTAATTTTTAAAAAAAATTTTTTTAAAGGAAAAACTGGGAATGGGCGCCTGGGTGGCTCGGTCAGTTAAGTGTCTGCCTTTGGCTCAGGTCGTGATCCCCAGGTGCCTGGATGGAGCCCCGCTCAGCAGGGAGCCTGCTTCTCCCTCTCCCTCTCCCTCTGCCCCCCCCCCCCCCCCTCCTGTGCTCCTCCCCCCCCCAAATAAAATTTTTAAAATTTTAAAAAAAAAAAAAAAAAGAAGAAGAAGGAAGAAAAATGGGAAGGAGGGAAAAAAAAACTTCACTTCCATTGTGCCCAGCAAAGGGGTAAAGGGGGGCTTGGCTCCCCCCTAAATGGCTGCTGCTTAGAGACACCATGTTTTCCCTCTCTCCCCCCTTGAATATCACCCCACCACCCCCATCTTCTCCCCTGTGATGCTTCCTGCACAAAGGCAATGGCAAAGTGGGTCTCATCCAGAGGCAGTCCCAGTGATGCTAATAGAAAATTCAGGGTTGGGAGCAGTTGGAGAGAGAAGAGATAAACATTTAGAATGATTTTTAAAACATCCCAGTAGCCCGACCCAAGGACTGCTTTCATATGTCTGTCTCCAGTTATCATCCCACCTCTAAAAGGGGGCTAATGATACTGTTAGGATTTGAAGCTATTAAGTAAATTAAGGCCAAGTGCTGGATTGCTGAGTTTTATATGGGACTGCTGAGTTTGAGATCAAGGCTGGGGGGACAAAAATGAGAAAGGAAAGATTCTAAAGAGACCAACTAAAACAGTGAAGCAAGCCTATGGCAGTTGGCGTGGAGAATTCCTGAAGACCCTAGAACTTCCAGATGCCAAAAGCAGGGAATAATAAAAAAGGCTGAACAGTTAGAGGCCAGAAGCCTTCAAATTTGAATGAAGTAGACCAGTCACTCTCAAAAGTCAGTATTCAGAAGTAACTCCCCTGAGGAGCTCTCAAAAAAAATTGCAGGTTCCTGGGTCTGCTCCCTGTGGTTCTGATGCAGGAGGTCTGGTATGAGGCCTGGGAATCACATTTTAATAAGTATCTCGGTTCTCTCTGAGCAAATGGTGCAGGTCCACACTTTGACAAACACTGACGGCCATCCCCACAAAGTCAGATTCAGTTGCTCTGTGGATAACGAACACTTTTCTTCGGCAAGGGATTGAAACGGAAGAAACAGAACTTTTATCCTTAAGCTTGGTAAATGTTCAGGATAATTAATAGGGATTGGTTACGTGCTGGAAAATGAAGTATTCATGTACACACACACCACAGATTGGGTAAAAAAATAAATTATGTTCAGATGATTTAGTAGTTCTCTGAGATGGAATAAATTCGATGGCTGCGTGAAAGGCAACAGGCAAACTATCTATCACCTGAAGTTAGCAGCTAAGATAATATTTCAACCACCCATCTTGAAAGGGATGCTTGGACCAAGAACATAACAGGACAACTACATTTAGGAATATAAACCAGGAAGGGTTAAACATAATCACATCTGAAAGATAACTATTACTACTCCACATATAAACCCAGGAAGAGGTGGTGGGGCACAAGGTGGCCTAATATTTTCATAAATAACTTGAAAGATGGAGTGGGGATTATGCAAATCAAACCAGAGAAAACACAACAATGGCAGGGATTGCAAATCTGCAGAGGATGAAATTCAACTACGGGGCAATGCCTTTAAATTTGCCTTTATTGAATCTTGTATATGGAAGTCACATATTATTGTATCTCTTTATTGAGACTCAGTAGGGCTAAATGCGGAGTGATTTATGGAAGAAGGAATAATCAAATGCATTAAGTAGAAAGGAGCACGCACCTGGCGAGGCATGGGGTCAGGACAGGCCCTGCATGGGAAGTCGTGGACATGGTGCACAGGGCAATGGGCGGGCCAAGTACTTCTGTTCTCTACAGATACGGGCTGTTATTAAGAGCCGATGTGTAAAATAAACAAGAAAATGTGTCGGTTACTCTTGGAGTTGCTTGGCCTTGGTGTTACTTCCAGTGGGAGTGCTGAGCTTAAATGTAAACCTGGAAGGGAATTTAGAGCCAGGCCATCACAGAGGTTATGGGATGTGGCCCTAGATAAACCAAGAATACAAGGGGATGTGAAAAGCGTCTCCAAAATAGACAAAATGCTCAGTGTGCCCATTTGTTGGGAAAAGATGTGCAAAAGATAAGGAGGCCTGTAGGAGAGAAAAAAATGTAGCTCCTATCAAGGAAAAACAATCCTTCAGAGCACAGTTGGAATCATGGAAGAAAGGGTAGCTTATGGTAACACCATCCCTGGGGACACTCAAGGAGGTGACCAGACACCTCTCTACTTAGGATGCATTAGAGATTATTAAAAGCATTCCTTGCTCAGTTCGGGGGTGGAGGGTGGGCCTCATGACCTCTCCAAAGGTCACCCCTATCCCAAAGGATCACATGTCTGAAGGGCACCAGATAAAAATAAAGTCTATTAATCACCAAGCTGCCACACAATTTCCTACAAGAGCCAGAAGAGACAAGGGCAATCTACGGTGGACCCTGGTCCCCTGAGGGAGAACAGAGGCAGCGGCTGTGTGGGCAGAGCCAAGGAATCAGCTGCTGAGACTTCCAGAAAGCCAACATCAGGCCTTCGTGTAGGCCTCCCGAGCATCACAGGGTAAACAGAAGGAGGAAGAGACCGTGGGGACAGGGAACGGAAAAGAGCCAATGGTCCTGAGAGCCCCTAATCACAGCCACAGGAACTGGGGTAGAGGGTGCAATGCAAGCACTTGGTGCAGCAAGAGGGGAGCCAGGCAAGAGAGGGACACCCACAGAGGGTGCTCCATGGAGGTAACAGGTGAGGAGGCAGACAGCAGACAAAGGAGTGAAGAGAGGAACTGAGAGGTGGGTGAAGAAGGGCATGCGGGGTTATGTCTGGGAATATATGGGACTATTGGCTGCAAATCCCATGAAAATTGAAGAGATGGAGCAAAAAGTAATCCCACTAGCTATGGAAGCAGAAAATCACATCACAAAAATAAAGCTTTTTAAAAGAGGAATCAAATGGCAATGCCCCGGTCCCAAAGCAGCTGTTGGCTTTCTTGAGGGCTGGGCTGCTCCAGCCATACACAGCTGGAAAGCCTGCTCCGAGGGGGTCAGAAGGACCCTCCCAGCCCAGAACCAGTCCCCAGAGGGCTCACACAGCTAGGGCTTCTGTGCATCCGAACAAAACAGAGGCCCTTCCAGGAGGGCAAAACCCAGGCCAAAGCAGGCACCTCCTGACATCACCAAGAGACACCAGACCCCATGCCCTGCTCCCTCCTCATCCTGGAACAGAACCACCGTGGGATGGAGATGTTACCTGCAAGAGTTGTCTCAGGAATGCCATCTGCACGGTGTATTAAGCAGCCAAATGGGGGTCATGGAGTTTGAGTTCTTCTAGCAAAATGTTCTCCAACCAGCTGTCACCCCACCGGGCACAGAACAACTTTTTGAAATCAAAAGAGGCCAGTGAAGAGGGAGGAAAAGGGCACCACCCCCGATGTGCTCCCTGAGCCCCATCTCCCCCACTCGCCCTCTGCTTCCACAGAGACCGCACACATTGCCAGATGCCGGCAGAAGGAAACACCGTGCCAGGGCCCTGCCTGAGCCACCTCGCTGCCCTTCTCCCGTGGCCCAGCTCTGCGTCCTCGGAGGGGAGAAGACATGAGGGGAAGATGGTCAGGGAGTGTGGTTTCTAGGGTGGTCCCTGCTGTGGAACGAGCAGATGGCGCCCCGTACAGTGAGAGGTAACTAGGGCAAGGATTTTCAACCCACCACCCAACGCTCTGGTAGGTGAGAAAGACAACAGCGTCTGAGCTGATAGCAATCCCTCCGAAAGTTGAAGGTTTCTGGAGCTACACCCACTGCCCCTGCTCCCCGCCCCACTCTCCAGCTCCTCCCTCCCCAGCTCTGCCTGCACCGCCTAGACCCAGGAGCCAGGCAGTCCTTGTCCAAGAGATGCCTCTGAAGCAAGCAAGAAAGGCTGGAGATGGATCAAGGGCCATTTATTAAGCTAAGTCAGAGAAAGGTTCCTACCTTGCCCTACCTAGGACAGGAGAGACAGAGGGAAATGAAAGGGAAACACGAAAAGCCAAAGGAGCCAAGGACCTTTGTCGGAGGATTTTGAGTTATGCTTTTGTTTGTAACTCTCTGAAACAGAGAAAGAAATAGAGGATGAATCTTCAGGAGACAGAGAGAGAGAGAGAGAGAGCACGCCAGGAGAAAGCCACCGAGGAGGCGCTGCCGGAGACAGGAGGCTGGCACCAAAGGCAAGAGGCCTCCCTGGCTGGCCCCCCCTCATGCACAAACACCGGGGTGGGCGAGCGGTGGTGGCGCGGCAACAGGAGGTGGTGCTTTCGCTGAGGCGGCAGGCATGCAAGCTGGGGCGCAGGCCCAAGGGGAGGAGCCAGTGAGCCTGAGGCTGGGGGCATGACAGCCAGGGAAGCACAGGGAAGGGGGTCCTGGGGGCAGAGGCAGGGGCAGGAAGGCGGCACCTGCCGTACTTACTGTCACAGACGTAAGGTTTGTCGTGGTCTTCCTGGGAGGCAGCGTCGTGCCTCCTCCTGCCACCTGCCGAGCCACGGGCCTGGGGAGACAAGGAAGCAGGATGCTTGTTATGGTGAGGGCCACTGCGGCTCCTGAGCACGTACTCTGCGCGGCCCCGAGCACCTCACCCACATCTCTTCATCCGGCCTTCCTCACAGCCTTTGAACCAATGACCGACCCCCTTTTACAGGCCGGGAAACTGAGGCCCAGGGAGGTCAGGTAACGTGCTCCAGAACACTCAGCTACTCACCCACATCATCTCATTAAATGTTCACAACTCCAAGAGAGGTATTACTTTTATTTCCATTTTACAGATCAGGAGACTGAGGCAACAGCAGTCTTGCCCAGGGTCACTCTGCTAAGTGCGGAGCCAGGACGTGAACTCACAACAGTCTGACTGCAAAGTCTACATCTACCCAATCCCTGTACTCTGTGGTTATCACAGGGACCTCCTCCTCCAGCTGCTTAGCCACCTAGCTTCACTGACCCCACATGGAGAAGCTCACCCTGCTCCCCTCAGCTGACCGGATGATGGCAGATTGCAGCAGGGAGTGTGACAGCAACCGTCACCCCGAGCTCTCGCCCCAGGCTCACACTGTCCCCTTCAAGTCTCTCAAGGGCCAGCCAGGCCTGGCATCCGGTCTAGGGCATGAGCCCAGGCACAGCAGGGAGCACCCTCACCCCTCTCCCCTGCTCCTCCTGGGGGTGAGCTTCAGCTGAGGCCTCCCGCCAGTGACAAAGGCCTTGACACCTCACAGTCTCCGGGGGCCTGACTCCTGATCCCACCACCCTGCGTGCATCTCCAGAAAGAGCCAGCATAACCTGGGGTGGGGGTGGGAGCAGTTCCACGTCTGAGGATAGAGGAGAACAGCCAGAGAAGGTGCTGGCAGCTCTGCAGGCCTGGGACAGTGGCTACAAGAACGTGGCAAGGTTTATTTTTAAACCTTTGTTAAGTCCCACGTGGTCACGTGTGTAGCACCCTGGCCTCCTCCAGGTCATTCTCTGGTAATGAGTAGCAGTAAACTCCCAACCAGGGAAAGGGCCTGCTGAGGTCTTTGGGGACAGAGAAGGAGTGACAGAGGTGAGAACTAAAACATGGCGGCGGCCTCGGGTGCAGGGGGAATGGGGCAGTCCCAGGGGCTGGGCCTGGACAAGTGGCCCTGGGGACCTCAGGGCCAAAAGACCTGTGATGCTCACACACACGCACGCACAGGCACGCACACACACTCACTCGGGATTTCACAGCGGAAAGGCCTGTACCCCAGGCCCGCGATGTTCACACGCTCTCACCAAACACGCACTCTTCACAATCAACACCACCTGCCAAGCTACCACCTACACCACCTCCTCAGCTTGTCTCTCTCCAAAACAATTTACAAAATTCCACCTCCCTCCCTCCCTCCCACCGCTTCGCCTCTCTGCCTCCCCACCCCCAGCCGAGCCCGCCACAGCCAGCAGCCCCGCCCCCGGCCCCGCCCCCGGCCTCGTTACTCCGAGTTGACCCGAAGGGGGAGCCGTGAGACGCTGCGGTCCCCCCGCGGGCACTGACAGGCCTCCCCGCCTGCCCACGAAGACGACGACGACGACGGACGGGGAGGGTGGTCACCCTCAGCTGCCCTCCCCCCTCCTCACGCCCCCGTGGTGAAGCCAGGGACAGCTTGATGTGTGCAGCCCGCAGCCGTGTCAGAGCCGCCTGCAGCAGGTGAAAGCAAGTCAAGCAGAATGACGAGCCAACAGCAGACGCGGGGAAGGGGCTCTGAGAGACTAAAAATACCGCCTGGGATAAGAGGAGAAGCCCTGGAAGCACACACTCCTGGGGGAGCCGCCAGCGGGAGGGGGAGGGCCCTGCTGAGAGCCGGGGTTGGATTGCACTCTGCAGGGCTGACCAGCCCCGTCACTTCCACACTCTCCCTGCACCTTGGTTTCCTCAATTGCAAAATGGGCACGGGCAAGGGACTCTTCCTGCGGCAGTGGCACTCCTCTAGTCTCCCAGAATCGCTCAAACTTGGACACTCAGAATCCCGCTAGTTTGCTCAGAGGTCACCTCCTCAGAGAAGCCCTCCCTGACCAACCTAGATCCACTCATACCCTCTCCATCGTTCTCGTTCCCCTGCCCGGCTTTGTGTTTGGTCCCAGCACTTAGCATGGTCTGACATTACATTATACATGTGGTTGGTGTACTTGTTGATCTTGAATCTCCCCAACAAGGAGTGGAAAACGTCTACTTGAGCCACACTATATTCAGAACCTGGTACGGGGCCTGCCACTTAAGACACACTTAGTAAACCTTGGCTGAAATAATTGGTCCATCGGTCAGCGAGTCCGTCATCTTTGGTTCTTCTCCTTCATTCCTTACAGCCAAGCGCTGTTGTTTCTTCCTTCAAAGCCCATCTGAGGCTTTGCATTTTCCTTCTGTTCCACATTTTAATCCATTGACCCTGAGCTGCTCGAAGAACCCACCAGCTGGGGTTCTACCTCTGCACTGCCCTTCCCAATCCACTCTGCATGACTCCCAGATCAATTAGACCAAGGGAGTGAAGGACAGAGCCCATGGTCGTTCACTCATTCATTTATTGCCATCTAAAACCCACTGACACATCCAACAGCAACCTAGTGCCAGTACCATCAGGTTCCCCTCATGCTCATGCTATGATCCCTGTCAGGGACCAGCCTTTCCTCTGCCACCCACACTGGTGCATGCTTTAACCCCCCACCAAAATCCCACTCCTCCAAGAGCTTTCCTCTTGCCATATTGAGGAGTAAAAAGAGCACAGCTTTAAATTCAGACAGGCATGGGTTTGAACACCAGCCACGTGTCTGTAGACAAGTTACTTCTCTAAGTTTTCATTTTCTCAACTGTAAAATGGGCACAGCAACACCTTTAGTGCAGAGTTGCTGAGAGCGTTCGCAGAGTGTGTGAAACCACAGGGGACATCGCCACATCCACAGGAAGTGCTCGATAAATTACTTCCCCTTCTTGCCCAAGCTGATCTCTTCTCTCTCCTCTGAACTTTTATTGCATTCGGTTAGTGCACAGGCAGAAGCCTGCTGTTTTCTAATTGTATCATGGCCATTCGCATTTTCTCCTCAATTTAATCCCCAAGGTTCTTAAGAGCAAAGATGGCATTTCATACTTTTATTATGAACGCCCAACACTTAGATCTATGTTGGGCACATAGCATCCCAAGCTCTCTCACATGTATTCGTTCAGCTCATTCCTACCATACACCGTGAGTTACAGAAAGTAATAGTATTCCCATTTGGCCCTTGATGAGACGGCCTCTAAGGAGGTTTCTGACTTACCCACAGTCACAGAGTCAGTAGAAGAAGCAGGACCTAGGTTTCCAGACTCTATTCTGTAAAACTTTGAAGCTGACTGTCCAAAAGAAACCAGTCCTCCCTCTCTGAGAATTGTCCACCCCACTCCACTCCTCGCCACCTCACCCCACCCCACCCCACCTCCTATTCAGACACTGGGAAGCCAAGACAGCCTTGATTATACCCCGTAGCCTGGCCCCACTGGCCACAGTTGATTGGCTGGCTCAAAAGTGGTCACATGACCTAGGCTGGGCCAATCAGATTCTACCTCCAAAGCACTTGGACTTGGGGCAGTGACTCCAGTGCGTATCGGCACTTAAGCTGGGAACCCATCAATACAGGAACTATGGAGCCAGGGGCACAGAGAAGCAGGCAAAACAGTCTTCTGATAGAAAAATAAAGAAGGAAGAAGTAGAGGCCACGAGCCGCCGAGGTTCCTTATTCTATCCCAGTCCTAAGTCCCTGCCTGCCGTTTTCTTGCCCTTCCTGAGGGTTGAAACTTCAAAGATTGTACCGATTTGGGGCACTGACCCAGCAGCTTTTCAAATACTCCCCATTTTTGCTTAAGTGTTGAGTTTCTTGCAATTAAAAGACCCTTGACTCGGACAGGCTCAGAGAGCTAGTTCCTGTATAAGAGTTACACAGAGTTATACAAGTTATACTTGAGAACACTCAAGTAATGGCCCAGGGATCCCCAGGGATCCTTGAGACCCTTTCAGGGGGTCTGCATCACAGTACTAAATAGTACTAGAATGTTACTCGAAACTTTACACTTTCATTCTCTCACAAGTGCACGGTGGAGTTTTCCAGAGGCTACCTGACATGATGATGTCATCACTCTGTGTGCTGGTGTATTCTGAAGATTAACATTTTTTTCTGCTTTAATTTCTAATATGGTACGTGTCACTAGTTATAATCCACCAGAACAATAGCTTTTGGGGGGGGCTCTCTCAGTAATTTTTAAGTAAAGAAACCCCCTGAGCGCCATAGCTCCCCATCCTTGCTATTTAGAATGTGGCCCTCAGACCAGCAGTGCTGGAATCACCTGGGAGCTTGTTAACCAGACAAACTCTCAGTCCCCCCCCAACCCCCAGACCCACTGCATTAGAATCTGCACTTTAACAAGATCACCATGTGCTTCACATGCACAGTACACTTTGAGAAGCACTGGGCTGCACCACAGTGCATCAATAAATAGTTCCTGATTGATTGATTGACTGATTGATAATGCTCACATGGATGACTTCCAGGAATTTCATGAATTTTAAAGAGCTTGGATTCCTTGGGCTAAAGCTAGCACAGACACAATTATTAATTGTTGGGTCTGAATTGCCCTCACCCCTCAGGGTATGGCCATTGTCAAAACTCCAAGAGCTGTTCCCTTTGCAACCTCTGAACAATGTCTAGCCTTTACTAAACACTCAGAATTGGCTGGGTATTATTCCTCCCATTTTCATGATGAAAAACTGAGGCCCAGAATATTGCTGTAATTTGATCAAGATGATGCAGTTACATAATTCCCACAAAGTCTAGTAAATAGTGGAGCTGGGATTTGAATTCATGGTTCAAACAGGGCAGAGGCTGTTCTTGGAATCACTACCTTACCCCTGGCTTCCTCAATGAGTGCACAAAGCACCTGGGGGTCTTGTCAAAGTGCAGACTCTAATTTGGTCCGTCTAGGGTAGAGTCCAGGGCCCTGCGTGTCTGACAAGCTCCCGGGTGATCGCGAGGCTGAGGTCCAGGGACCACACATTGAGGTGCTGCCTGTCAGTCCTGACAAAAGAAATGCTCTCCAGGAACCAGAAGCAGCCTGAACATACCACTTAAAAGGGTAGCTTAATTGAGGCTGTGGGTAAAGCAGCTTCATGCTTGTATTCCAGCACAGGCAGGCCCACGCACGCCCTTCTAGATCATCCCACGGCTCCTACCATGGGTGACATGTCCACAGTGTCACTACCCAACATAGAGCCATTCAGCTGGCCCTTGGCCAGCATCAGGTAGGCCCTGAGCTAGTCTAAGCTCCATCCAGCTCCCTCACTGTGTTCAGGCCTTCTTTCAACTCCCGCAAAGTTGAAATATAGCTTTTCTTTCTTTCCCAACACTCAGTCAATCATTCAACAAGCTGGTCTTTAGCCCATGATAGGCACTGGGCCAGGCACGACTCCGTGACAAAAGCACAGACCTGCGTTCGAATCCTGACTTCTTTACTAGGTTAGATGACCTTGAGCAAGTTACATAATCTCTCTGGGAGTAATAATACCAGTGTATGGGAATGAAACAAGAAGTGCTGGCCAACAGAAACATAACGCGAGCCACACACATCATTTTAAATTTTCTAGTAACTACATTTTTCAAAAAGAGTAAAAAGAGAAACAGGTACAATGAATGTTAATAATATAGTTTATTCAACCCAATGTATTCAAACTATTATCATTTCAGTACATAATCAATATAAAAATATTAATGAGATGCTTTGCATTCTTTTCATACTAAGTCTTTGAAATCTGGTGTGTATTTTACCTTTACAGCACATTGTAATTTTTTTTTAAGATTTTTTATTTATTTATTCATGAGAGAGAGAGAGAGAGAGAGAAGCAGAGGGAGAAGCAGGCTCCCAAGGAGCAGGGAGCCCGATGCAGGACTCGATCCCAGGACCCCGGGATCACGACCTGAGCCGAAGGCAGACGCTTAACCATCTGAGCCACCCAGGCACCCTACAGCACATTGTAATTTGACCTGGCAAAATTTTAAGTGTTTGGTCACCGCATGTGGCTAGTGGCTGCCAAAGGACTCCTCCAGAGTCCTCATATCCAAGCCCAAGGGGCTTTTGGTGGTCACCCTCAGGGGTCTGCAAGGGCGTCTGACAATAATTTCTGCCCTGAAATCAAGAGTGCAGGACAGAAATCAAGAGTGCAGGACAAAGTACGTAGTCGTCACCCTCGACGTGTAGCTCTTGTTGTAAAGAGCCCCAGCACGTGGCCTGGTATCCAGTAAGTACACAGTGAGACCCACTGCTGTGTTCTTACAGAGGAGACACCTAGCTCACATCCAGGCATTGCCGAGTTCAATCATCTAGATTTAGGTTGGGAGTGGAGTGGATGTAAAGAGGACCATTCTCCAAAATCTAGCTGAGTGACTTAGGTTTGGGCTGAGGGACAGGATGGAAGCAGGCCTGGAGGCACACTGCTCTTGAGTTCACAAAAGGCCCAGAAGTTCTAAAACCTCCTCCAATGATGGAATTAGATGTTCGTTATTTTGTGGCCCCCAGTGAAGTCATGAGTCTAGGCATTATCGACGGCTGCTGAAACAGCTGGATGAAAACTTGATGGGGAACCTTTTAAGGAGAGATCAGGCTGACAACACCTGAATCCACTGATCCATTCCCCCCACCCCACCCCGAGACCAGAACAGCTGGACAACATGTACCTCCTGATGTGATGCAGTAAGAGGCACAGGAAAGGTCCTTGCCTCCCCCCAAAATTATTTACACACATGAACAAATAGCCTGAGTCTAATCAAGTCTCTAGTCAAACCACGAGTTTCCAGAAGATAAAGAGAATACATTAAATACCACCTATCCACCAAATTTAGAATGTGGGGAATTCTGCAAGACAAACCACCCAAGTTCTTCAACAAATAAATAGCATGGAGAAAAAAATATGTGTGTGCATGGTGGGGCAGAGCAGAGAAGCGGTATGTCCTAGAATAAATGAGGCTAAAGTTTCAAACAAGCCCTGTAAAAAGGCATTTTTGAGAAAATCCAGGGAAATCATCAGGGACTGGAGTGTAGATATTAGAAGAGCTGTTGTTTTTATTGGGTATAATAATGTTACTTGTTAGAGATACATTGAGGTATGTGCAGGTTAAATGATATAATGTCTAGGACTTCCTTTCAGATATTCTCCCAAGAACTGAATATACAAACCAACAAAAAGTGGGAGTAAAGAGCAAATACCACCAGCTCATCGCTGAAGCTGGCTGGCCACTACAAGAGGCATGCAGTGTCAGAGGGCTGCCCTGCCCAGCCTGAGAAATGCCAGCCCCTGCCAACAAGTCAGAGCATCCGAGCTCAGTGCGGGCAGCACTGGACCACTCACACCAGTCACCTGGTTATTTGCTTATGATACAGCTTTCTGGACCCTACCCTAGACCTCCTAAATCAAAACTTCTGGGAGTGGGTCCTGAGAATCTGCATTTCGACAAGCTCTCCTGGTGCTTCTGATGGATACTTAAGTACAAGCAGCACAGGAATAGAGAGGCGGGCCACAATTAGCCCTGGACCCAAACCTGCAAGGCAGCCGTGGAGAAGAGGGGTAAAGGTCCTGCCTAGAGCCTGGAGGAGCCAGAAGGCCCAATCCTAATTCTCTAGACGCCACACGAACGTACCCCTGGAGGTCCCTCTCCACCTCATTATTATTGTCAGACGCCCTTGCAGACCCCTGAGGGTGACCACCAAAAGCCCCTTGGGCTTGGATATGAGGACTCTGGAGGAGCAACCCGCATGCCTCAGAGCACTGCTCAGGCTTGGGTCCCTCCCCTCAAGTACCGCTCCCATAAGTTGTATAACTTCCACCATGGATTTCCCCTTGGCCACACCCCAGGCTTCTGGCCTCCTCTTGCCACATCCGGGGCCCACACCAAAAGCCCATGCCCTGCCCACTTGGAAACCATTAGCTGTGGCCCGTGCACTCTCCCAGAGTGATCCTACTCTCTGCCTAGTGAAGCACACCCTACAGCAGGTCTTTCTGGGGCAGCCCCGGGGACAGGAAAATGCAGCCTTCTTTCGGGACCAAGTAATGGGTACAACAATCACATTCTCCCCCTCCCCCACCCTCTCCGGACCCCCACCCCAGCCCTCCCAGGACCCTCATTGTCCCCTCTTCTTCTCCCTCCGGCCAGCTCTAAACTCTTACAGGCTATCACCTGGGACCAGAGCTCTTCTGGGGTTCTTCCTCTCTGAGAACTCTTCAAGAGAGGCCATGGGTATGAGAGGGTATGCGGTGGGACTTGGGGTCTGGGGCCCAACTGTTCTCGCAGCCTCAGCCCCCTTTTACCCTGCGCCCCCCTCATGGCATCCCCGGCTTACCCGTCCTCGGGTCCTGTTCTTGCGCTTGGGGATATCTTCTTCTAAATCTTCTTCTTCGTTTCCTTCTTCTACATTTTCATCATTTTCCAAAACCCTCTGAAATGACAAGAAAATAAACAGAGGGGTTGAGAAATAAAATGCAAAGGAGGAAACCGTCAGAGGGCAATTTGAGGGAGGGGCGGGAGGTCTGTTTTGTTGTTGTGTTCTAACAAAGTGAAGACCATTGCTGGGGAAGCAGAGCCTCCGAAAGGCTGCCCAGAGTCCGAGCTCTTGGCGGTAACAAGCCTCTCAAACCCCTGGGGCCCGTCCAGCCTGATCCTCCCAGAACACTGGCTTTTTTCAACTCTTTTTACCCAAAAAAAACATTTCCTAATAAGAGAATACTCTGGTAGGGGCGCTTTTCTATGTGGACCCAAGATGTTTTTCAAAACCCACATTTTTAATGTAATTTTCCTTTTGTTCCTAAATATGAAAATACGTTCTTCCTTTCTCTGCCATTCTGGAACCCTGCCCTGTTTAATGAAAACAAGTAACTTCCTGTTCATCTGACCAGAATTTGACATTAATGCGTTGGTTCTTAATCATCCATTGTTTTTTTTTTTTTTTAAGAAAAATGGATTTTCATTACAGCACATTACTTGTAATGAAGCTTAAAGATCAAGAATTTAATTATCTCTTTCCAACAGATCTGTGATTCACACAGCAGCAGAGAATCCAGTTTCCATTTTATAGGTGAATAAACTGAGGCTAAAAACAGTTGTAATTGCCCAAGGTCATACAGTGAATCCATGGCCAAAGCCAAGTCAGGTTCATCAGCTCAGTTTCCCGGTCGTTTCTCAGCTGTGTGTCTGAAGATAGAAGTAGAAGAAGATAGTAGACCCTTCCTGTAGGGACCTGAACACTTTGCTCCCTTTGCAGGGAGGGGAGGGCAGGTAAGGTGTGTACCTCTAGGTTTAAGGGCAAAATGAAAGACTGTGGCAGAGGACCCAGCTCCCCAGACTGAAAGTGGGATAAGGAGAAGGGGCATGGAATTCACCAGACTCCACGTCAGGAGCCCTTTATGGACTCACTGTGCAACCCTGGGTGAGTCATCATCTCTTCATGCCTCAGTTTCCCCAATTATGAAATAGGAATTCATTTATTCATTCAATCAACAAACATTTGTTTAGTGCTGACTATATGGCAGGCACCGTGCTAGACAAGCCCCAGAATGACTACAGTCCTTGCCCTAAAAGGACGCTACAGTATAATGAAGGGAGGACAGATTCAAATAACATCCACAACCATATAGTTACAACGGCCATAAACACAGTGACAGGCAAGTGCAAGCTGCTACGAGAGGCAATTAGAGGGAATTTTACCTAATCTGAGGGTCAGGAAAGGCTTACCTGACGAAATAACCCAAGTGAGTTGACATGTAAAGGATGAGCGAAGACTAGCCTTGGGAATGGAGACCAAGGGCAGGGAGGGAGGAAAAGTGTTCTAGGCAGAGGGAACAGCATGAGCAAGCTCCCTCAGGCAGGGAAAGGAACATGGCTTGTCCACATTGCAGAAAGAGGCGAGGGTGACTAGAGTTCAGTGACTCAGGGAGAGATTGGCATAAGAAGAGGCTAGAAAGGAGGGCAGGCACCATATTATACTGGATAACAGCCCGCATTAGCATCCACCCATGCTTGTGATGGTGTGACAATGACACAAGCTATGAAAAGGCTTAGAAGCAGCACACGCTGTACCAACATGTGGTATCATCATCACTGTTCAAATGGCCTCCCAGACAATGCCTCTGGCCTGTCCTCCAAGCAGGAAGCCCAAGAGTGAGTTTCCAGGGACCTTCTCCCACTGCCTTCTTGTCAGAGTTCTCTCCCAATCACAGGAGTCAGGACACTGCGGATTACAAATCCTCACACGGAACTCAAAACAAGTCTCACAAATTCTCCTCCGGCTCCTCTCTACTCGGCTTACTTGGGAAGCCATCAGCTGACAGCACACGGGGGGTTCTGGGCTGACCACAGCCATCTAACAGAGAAGTAGTGCTGTCTGCTAGACACGCCCTCTGGCCCATAGCCAGGAAACGTTGGCCCAGCTCCCCATCAAGCCTCCTAGGCTCTCTGCACCTTGGCTTCCTGAACCATAGGTGGGAACACAAGTGAAAGTCAGGCAAGATGATGACAAGTCGAACACTCTGCGGACTTCAGTGAAAAGATGCTGTATAAATATGAGGTGTTGTTGTTAGGACTGTTGTTGCCGTTCAAACAGCTGTCTCGCCCACTTCTGGGTCTTGAAGTCATTTAATCATGGTGAGTTCCAAGGGCCTCGAATTTAAAGGTCATGGCCTCTGGCCTGTCATACAACCTGACTCCACTCTCATTTTTTATCATGTAGGTATTTGTGACCTGCAATACGGACCCTGGGTGGGAAGGGAAAACCTGGTGAAGGTGACTGAGCTAGTCTCCAGCAGTGCCCACCGCATGGCCTCAAGGTTCGGAAGTAAAGGGCCTTCTCCCTCCATTTCCCATTGGTCTCCCTGCGTCTTGAGAACCCCTAGTCTGTGCCCCTTGGCCTCCAATGTGACAGCACCCACCCCAGTGTGTTTGCGTTTCCTGCGACAACGTGGCCCTGATACCCAGAAGCCTCTCTACATAACCAGGGAGGAGCCAAGAGTCCCTAACAAACAAAGCGCTCCTTCAGGGCTCAGGAAGCAGACGGGGCGCCCTGTGTAGAGGAGCCAAGGGGGGGGGGGTCCAACTAAGATGCAGCTGATCCCCCACTAACATACTTGCATTCCCTGTCCAAGGACATTATCTGGAAAACAAACACATTTTAAAATAACTTTTCTCCCTGTTACTCTAAACAGTCTTTACAGTGACGATAACAATTGTTTGTGGTTGTGTTTAAAAAAGAAGAAGGAATGCCTTTAAAAGACTCCATTATCTCTAGCCTGGAACGCTGCAAAAACCTCCTAACTGATTTCCCTCCTTCTTCCGTCGGCCCTGCGTCCAGTCTCTTTTGCAGGCAGCAGACAGAGGGATCTTGAGGAAACATGAATTCACTGCCCTTGTTAAAATGGCTTCCTTCTTCATTTCCATGAAATCAAGTGCCTCTTCCATGTGCTGAGAGGCCGGAGTGGTCGGATGTGGCCCAACCCTCCCGCTCCACCCTAGGCCCATCTCTCCCTAGCACTCTGCTCTAACCACACCAGCCTTCTGTCTTTCTTTTTTCCCTTTTTTTCTTTTTCTTTTTATTTATTGAGGTATAACTGACATGCAATATTACATGAGTTCCAGGTGAAGAACACAGTGATTTGACATTTGTAGGCACCGCAAAATGGTCACCAGTGAGTCTGAGTACCATCTGTCACCCTACAAAATTAATATAATGTTATTGACTACATTCCACAGGCCGTGCATTACATCCCCATGACTTATTTTATAACCAGAAGTTTGTACTTCTTAATCGCCTTCACCCACTTCATACCCTCCCAACCCTCCACCTCTTTGGCAACCACCAATCTGTTCTCTATATCTATAATTCTGGGTTTGGTTTTGTTTTTTAGATTCTATATGTAAGTGAAATCATACGGTTTCTGTCTTTCTTTGATTTATCTCACTTAACATAATGTCCTCAAGGGCCATCCATGCTGTCGCAAATGGGAAGACTTCATTCTTCTTAATGGCTAAGTAGTATTCCATTGCATATATGTACCACATTTTCTTTATCCATCCATCCATCAATGGACATTTAGATTGTTTCCATGTCCTAGGTATTATAAATAATGCTGCAGTGAACATAAGGGTGCATATATCTTTTTGAACTAGTGTTTTCATTTTCTTCAGATAGATACCTGGAAGTGGATTTGTAGGTCATAGGATGGTTTTATTTTTAATTTTTTGAGGAACCTCCATACATTTTCCATAGTTGCTGCACCAATTTACATTCCCACCACCAGTGCACGAGGGTTTCCTTCCCTCCACATGCTCACCAACACTTGTTATTTTTTTTTTTTTTTGTCTTTTGATAATAGCCATCCTGACAGGTGTGGGGTGATCTCACTGTGGTTTGATTTGCATCTCCTTGATGATGAGTGATGTTGAGCATCTTTTCATGTGCCTGTTGGCCATCTGTGTGTCTTCTTTGGAAAAATGTCTGTTCAGGTCCTCTGCCCATTTTGTAATTGACTTGTTTGGTTTTTTGTTTTTGAGTTGTATGAGTTCTGCACCTTCTGTCTGTTCTTTCAAAACTACAAGCTCAGACCTATCTCAAGGCCTTCAAGCACACTGTTCCTCTGCTCAGAAAGCTCCTCCCCACATCCTCACTTCACTTGCTTTTTCTCATCTCTTAGGACTGAGGTTAAATCCCTTTATTTCCCTTAGGACACTACCTAGAATCTGTCCCTCCTCTTTCCTTAATCTTCATACTCTGTTCTTTTCATGGTCATTTATCCTGAAATGCAATTATTTCCTTTGTGTACTTGTTTTCTGTCTGTATGTCATACTAGAATACAAATATGAACAGATGGGACTGCTCTCTCTCGGTTTCTCTGTCTCCCCAGAACCTAGCACAGTGCCTGCTCAGAGGAGACACTCAGTAAACCTTGGTTGAATGAATGAACGATAAAATGAACAAATATAATCCATTTACTACATGTATACTTTATTTTAATAACCAAAGCCAATAAGGACACGTAAACTCATTTGGCTTATGGTCCTGGTTTCAGCTTCTAGCACGGAAGATGGTAGACCCATGCTCTGAACGTAGTAGACGTTCTGTTTATGTCGGGGACGATGGTGATGGTGATGATTTCATAGTGATGGCTTATGTATTGGCCCAACACTGCCTGAGAGGAACTTGAACCCACCACCAGCTTGAAAGAGTAAGCTGTCACTAGAGTGTCAGAGCTTCGGGGCAATGGTTCTGTCCCACCCACTGATTCAGTGAAATTACACTAACTACACAATACAGATGGGACACACCTTAACTTCAAAGACCTGCAAAGTCCAAAAACTGGCGGAAAGGTGGGAGGGAACATGAATAAGGAAAAAAACAAAGAAGAAAGGACGAGGCACCCTAAATGCCAGTGACAAGAAGAATCCCTCTGGCTGTGGGACCATCAAGAAAGGCTTCCTGGGGAAGGTGGCACTGGGGCTGGGCCTGACTGATGGGTGGAATTTGTGCACATAGAGTAGAAGAAAAGATTCCCCAGGTAAAGGACACAGCATGATCACAGGCACATAGGAGAGAAGACTGAAGAACGGCGGGGGAGGGAGGGGCACAAAAGTGGGAGAAAATAAGTCCGAAAACTAGGTTAGGAGAAGGGTGAGGAGGCCCAAGAAGATCACATTCATCATTTTGGATTTACCTGGTAGGATACAAGCGTTTCAGCTAAGTTTTTTAAAGAAGGGATTGGCACAAGCAGAGCTTTCTTTCAGGATGAAAGATCAGCTAGCAAAGTGGGACATGTCAGAGAAGGGACAGACTGCCCTACGGGCCGACCCCCAGGAATCTTCACTCATACATCCCTTCAACAGATGCTTACTGTGCACCTACTACGTGCTAGGTACTGTTTGCATGCTTCAGATATATTAGTGAACAAAACAAAGCATCCCACCCTTGAGTTTACATTCCACTGGAAGAAAACAGAAAATACCCAATAACATAATCAGCAAATTACAAAGTATGGTAGATAGTGATCAAAGCTATGGGAAAAAAGAAAAAGCAAAGGAAAGCAGAGTAAGGGAATCAGGAAATGTGGAGGGCGGGGAGGGCACAGGATGCAGTAGTACACACAGGGTCAGGGTCAGCTTCATAGAGAGGAAGAGACACAAACTGAAGAAGGTGAGGGTGAGGGCCCAGCTGATGTCTGGGGTGAGGACCCTGCAGGCAGAGGAAACAGGCCGAGCAAAACCCTGAGGCAACAGAGTGTATTCTAGAAGGAGCAAAATGAGGTCAGTGTGCCGGCAGCAGAATGAGCAAGGGAAAGGCCCAGCAACCGAGTCAGAGAGGTAAGAGGGCCTTGACTTTTATTCTGGGGGAACAGGGGCCTGTGCCAGGTTTGGGGCACAGGATCCAACTTAGGTTTAAAGGGCTCCCTCTCAGCCATCAGCAAGGGCATCATTTAGAAAGCAGTTGCAGTGCATCCGTTCAGATGACAGCGGCCAGGACCGGGGCAGTGCAAGAGGACATGGTAAGAGGAGCCTGAGCTCTGGATCTGGGTTGTAGGCACAGCTGACGGGATTCCTGATGAACCAGATGCTGGGTGCCACATTAAGGCAGGAGTGGCCGACGACTCCAAAGTGCATTAGGCACATGGAGGTTACAGCGATTAAGCACCTTCACGAGGGCCGTAGCTCTGAGGAGCGGAGGCAACCATATAAGCCATGCTGTCATATGGAGAGACCTGAGCACTCATCTGCACACAGGGATGGCAGAGGAGGCAGCCAACCCAGGGCTTCATCCTACATCTTTATTGAGACTCAGCTCTACCGGGCACGTGCAAGGCCCCAAGGGGACAACGGTGAGCATGACCGCATGGTCCCTGACTCGATGGAATGCACTGACCGGTGGCACTCATGAAGCAAACCAGAAATGTAACTGTTATTACTTTAATTATCACGTCAATAAATGAATATGCAAATACTAAACATTATGTTAGCTATGCAATTAATAAATATATAATACATGATAGGTATCACATAAAATATAAAGTATAATAAAATATACATTTAATATCAATGTAATTTGATTTTAATAATTGAATTGTATTTAATTTTTAATACTATTGTTTAATATTTATATTACTATTACTACAATACTCCATGCCAACCATTGTATTCGACCTCAGCGATTCAAGACGAATATATCAGAACCGGTCAGAGCGCACCATTATGATCTTGAGTAGCGAGGAGCCTCCGTAGTGCTGGGAACAGAGGGCAGGAAACCAGCAGGGACAGGAGCCACCAGCCCCGCCTGGAGGGTGACTCCTCGACGGGGCCTTGAAGGAGGAGAGGGCGGTGCTGTGAACTAGAGCTGAGGACGGGGTGTGAGAAAGGCAGGGGCTCACTGGGGTCAAGCCGGTGTAGACGACCCCGAGGTTTCAAGCCTGAACTACGGCCTGCCCGTTCCGCGGGGGTAAGGACTCCGTTTTGCTCACCATCGAGTCCCCAGGCCCTAGCCCGGCCCCTGGCACACAGCAGGCTGGAAAAAATATTTTTTGAATGGCTACATGGGGACACCAAGAGAGCAGTGAGGGCTTGTTCTGGAGGACAGGTCACAGTAGGAAGGTAAGTGCTAGTCCCCCAGCAGCCTTGCACGCGACGGCCTGGGAGGAAGAGCCGGTGCGGGCCTCCCGGAAGCACAGCGCCGACTCCCGGAAGCACAGCAACGACGCTCGGGACACATCCCCCATGGCGGGTGCGGAAATACCTGTATCTCCTGCATGCTTTCCTCCTCTCTGGCATCCACCTTCTTCTCCACACCCTCACCCCGGAGCAAGGCTTCCAAGGTGGTGCTTTCTGAGGTGAAGCCATCCTTCTTCAGGGGCAGCTCCACTTCTGCAAAGTAAGGACAGAGAAGCAGGGTCAGGCCATTAGAAGCAGGGGGAACAGGAGGACCAGGAGAGACACTCAGGAGCTGGAGCTCTGGGTAGGGCTAGAGGCGGCCTGCGCTCTCTCCTCTGGGTGGAACAGGAACCCCGGAGCTGGGTCCGGCTTTTCCATCTCCTGTTCCCAGCCCCGGAGACAGATCCCAACCCTGCCCAAAGCCTCATAGACAGCAGAGGCAGAGCAGGAGGGCACCAGACAGTGACTGTGAGCAAGGCACTCAGCGATCCCAGAGCCCTCTTGTGCATCTACAGAGCGAGGATAACAATACTCAGTACCCCATAGGGCCATTTTGTGGGGTATAAACATGTCCCTTTACATGAAAGTACTTTGAAAACTCTACAGCAATACACCAATGTTCACCTCAAATCTTAGTATTCTCTCCCTCTACCCCAAGTTTCATCTGGCAACTCCATGACCTGCCCTCCGCCATGCTGGCTGCCCAGCTCCGGGTTGCTCTATGGGAAGCTATTTCGACCCCAGAGAGGCTGTTCTCATCAAGGGATACAAAGACCACTAAAGCCAAGGGAAGAGAAGAGGGAGCACAGATGCCTGACCCCAGCTCAGTGGCTGGGAGCTGCAGCGCCTGCACAGCAGGGCACTTTTTCTGGAAATGTCAGAGTTTGCTCGGCTACCTGGGGCTTGAGGTCATGGGGCCAGCTGAGTAGTGGCAGCCAGAGTCAGCCCCATCTGAAAGAGACCAGAGAAAGAAGCCAAACTCCTTTCTCAAGATACCCCCCCCAAACTCTCAACCCAAAGGAAGATTGTTTTTGTTTTTGTTAAATTAAAAGCAGAAACCTCAGGTACAGGTGATCCTATTTTGATTTGCTATGAAACATTCCTCCGATCTCTCCTCTGATCCTGTACCTCATACCCTCCGGCAATCAGATACATGGCCCCTATCCTGTTACCAGGTAAGATGAATACAAGATTCTGAAACAAATAACGCAACATATTTTAAGAAAAAAGAAAAAGAAGAAGATAGCAGGAGAGGAAGAATGAAGGGGAGTAAGTCAGAGGGGGAGACGAACCAGGAGAGATGATGGACTCTGAAAAACAAACTGAGGTTTCTGGAGGGGAGGAGGGTGGGGGGATGGGTTAGCCTGGTGATGGGTATTGAGGAGGGCACATTCTGCATGGAGCACTGGGTGTTATGAACAAACAATGAATCATGGAACAGTACACCAAAACAAATTATGTAATATATGGTGATTAACATAACAATAAAAAATCTAAAAAAAAAAATAAAATACTGTAATAAAAAAATAAAAAAAAAAAGATGAATATAAGAATAAGAATATGAGGGATTGGTGCCCTAGAAAACAGCCAGGGGAAGGGAATGGCCCATGTGTATGAGGGAATTGAGAGTTGAGTGTAGGGACTATTTGCAGCAATGTGAGCAGGAATAAGGGAACTACATGGAAAGTTGAAGCACCCCTGGGGAGTTAACAGTGGGGAGCCATTACCACTGCTGTTCCTAGAGGTACAGAGGGAGAGCGTTCGCCAGAGCCTGGAGAGATCTGTGGCTTGCAGCCTCAGTGAGCTCATGAAAAAGAGAACCAAGGTAAAGAGACGCATGGCCTAACCTCTCTTTCCATCCTTGTCTTCCTGCTCTGCTCTCCCATTGGCCAACCTCAATTAGAAGGGCAAGGGGGCCTTACTGACAGAGCACACCAAAACCAGCTTCCTGGGGCCCAAATTAGGGCCCCAGGGTAAAGAGTGGATGGGGCAGGGGCAGAAATGGAAATAACCAGCACAATCAAGCCTTGCTCTGCTGGGCTTCATTCCAATTCAAATGGAACTCTACCAACCCCTCTGTCTCCTCAGAACCAGATGCAGGCTGGCCAGTCCACAAGAAAGGGGCACTAGGCTATCTCATTAAAACTGAAGAAATCCACACCTACAAGTGACCAGCCCCCAGAAGAAGATGGTGGGAAGGAGAAACTGTATCTGAAGTCCCTTGAGAGACAAGGTCTTTGGCAAGCAGAGGATCCACCTCCATTAAGAAACACTACCACCAAATCAACCACCCCTGAAACTCATCCACACTCCTATTCATTCAACAAATGTTTACAATGAACCACTGTGCTGCAACCAGGCACCCTGGAGGTGTACCAGATAAAGACAGTCCTGGCCTTAAGGTGGTTTACAATCTAAAGAGACAGACATTAAACACTGCATAAAAAATTAATACGTAATGACAAACTGTCATAAGGGCGACGGAGGAAAACACAGAGTGCAATGTGAAAGGAGAATACAGTGGGGGGTTTGCTTTAGATCAGGTGGTCAGGGAAGGCCTAGGCGATGAAGTTACATTGAAGTTGAGTGTCAGGAAAATAGTCCACTCTCTGCTTTAATGAGTTCAGAGCGTGCAACTCCAGAGCCTGCTCTGATGGCGTATTACTCTTTCTCCCAAGTCAAAAAAAGGCTTGCAAACATCTAATATAAAACAATTAAAGTATGTTGCCTCATGTCCTGTCCTCAGTCAAAAGAGGCTGGTCACCATCCTTTAAACTTACAATAATTATATATATACATATATATATACATATATTTGAAGTTCATATCTTAGTATTCCCGTTAAGCCTCCCAACACTAAATAAATCCTATTTCCAGAATCGCACAGCATTTTAGAGCTGAAAATAGCCTTACAGATCATCTGCTTTAATCATGTCATTTTATAAATGAGGGACTGAGGCTCAGAGAAGTTCAGTAACTTCACAGAAAACCACACAGCAGAACAAGAACGGAGCCCGGTGATCTTTCTTAGATGCCATTAAGATCAGGATGAGGCCCCACTCGATGCATCCTTATTAGCAGTTTGCAGGCCCAGGCTCAGCCCCAGTGGGCACTGATACGTTTGTGTACATGCAGAGTGCTCAGCACACACGCAACGTTCAAAATGCAGTGGCTGTTATTGCTGTGTGTTGCTTAATCCCCACTACCACCCAAGAGGCGAGCACAGTTATTGTCCCATTTCACAGTTGAGGACGCTGCAGCTTAGGGAGGTGTAGAACTTGTTTAATATCACACAGCTGTTTGGGGGCAAAGCCCAGCCTTGGCCCCAATCTGCCCCCACAACCCATTCACATACTCTCTAGCTTGTACAGACATCGCTTTGTCTCTCTCTCTTTGGTTCTTCCTTAAAAAGTCCTTTTCCAAACCTTTGTGCATTTCCGTTGCATCCCTAAACTCTCTTCACAATTTTCATATTGCAAGATAAAAGACAGCTCTCTGCTGAGGCTGAGGGCAGGTCTGTGTCGTGGTTCTGGGCTCTGCTGTATATGAACATCCCCATGTGGTGTTCACCCCTTCGGCAACAGGTCAATGACCCCACACGGAACTTTGAAACCACTGTGAACTTCCTCCTCCTCCTCTTTCTTCCTCCCCTGCTAAATATTCCACCATCCTGTTTTCCCATAATTCAGTCTACTCTCTTTGGTCCTCTGGTCGTTTACCAGATGGGCACAGTAGAAGCCCCGAGAGAGACAAAAGAACCAAATTGGGAACAGTGAGATGGTCTCTCTACATGCAAAGAGTCAGAAGGGACTTCCAGTAGCATCTAGAGTACAATCCCTCAGGGAGGAAAGTGTAGCACAGCACGATATGGAGCCTTTCCCAGGGTCACGGAGAAACTCCGTGGCATTATCCTTGTCTAATGACCAAAATATCTGATGGGCTCGTAGAAGTGCTGCTTCCAGATAGCCCTGGAGTCAAGCTCTAGCCCGGCCATGTATTAGTTAAAGGACTATGGGCTAGTTCCTTAGACCTTTGAGTCTCTATTTCCTTACATGTTAAGTGAGGATGATCAGAATATTTCACAGTGTTGATGCGAAAATGAAACAAGGTGATATGTTGCATAAAGATACTCTGAAAGATCCACAAAAAAACAGCACAGAAGCATGGAAATGGAATGGAAAATGAAGCGTACCAATTTTTGTTTGGGTTTTGGTTTTTCTCTTCAAAACTTATAATTCAAAATTAGATCATATATGAAAAGAGCCTGGGATGGTCCAAGTGCCCTATAAATGCTACAATTTATTAGTGTCGAAGTTAGAATAGTCCTAATTTTAATGGTACAGTAGTACTGTCCAAAAGAAATATCATGCAAGTCGCTTACAAAATTTTAAGCTTTCCAGCAGCCACATTTTAAAAAGAGCAACAGGTGCAATTAATTTTAATATATTTTTTTCTAACCCACTCTGTCCAAAACATTATCATTTCAACATGTAACGAATATAAAAAAATTAATTTGATATTTTGCATTCTTTGATTTGCATTGAGTCTTCAAAATCTGGTGTTTATTTTTATACTTACAGCACATCTCCATTCAGATTAGCAATATTTCAAGTGTTCCATAGCCCCATGTGGCTAGTGGCTACCATATTAGTGCAGGTTTCTACCCTTAAAAGTAACATGTACTATGATTTTGTTTCCCCAAAAACGGAAGGATATGGTTCTTCATGTTGCCTTCTTCATACCTGGCTGAGCACCTTTCCAGGACAGCGTTCTAGCTGACCACTGACAAACCCTGGTTTCAAAGCCCTCTGGGGAAGGCTTGCAAGGTCAGAATGACAGGCTAACCAGTGCCCTCCCAACAAACCAGCAGAGGGTACATTCCCCAGCCCCTGACCACAGGAGGTCCCGGAGTGAAGGGAAAAACAAGGTAACGGGTCCAAGCTCTTGCACAACATACGTCCTAGGCATGCTCCCTATTGAGCCCTCAGGGATTTCATTGATTGTTTTATTCTAATACATTCCATCTAGACATAGGATTTAGTCATTCTTTATAAGTGTTCTCATTCTGACCCTTGCACAAATTTGGGGACCACATCACCTGACAAGAGCCATCAGACATTTAACATTAAAAGAAAATGGTCCAAAACCCACACATAATTCATCTTTAAATTAGCCTGATTTTATACACAAGGATATAAACCCACGGATCGTTACTCTCTCCAGAGTGGCAGCAGCCATCACCCAAGCCAGCCGCCTCCCTGGGCCCCCGTAAGCAGCTCTACCTCCACTTCTAATTGGGAACAGAGATACTCCTTGGGTGACTTCCAGCACGATCCATCACACTAGAGACAGTTTCTGTGCAAACCGAAGAAAATCGGTTTCCAAATAAGAAAAAACCTCTTAGACAAACAAGGATTGAAGCATAGAAAGTCTTCTAAAAGAAGAAGAAGAAGAAGAAGGAAAGAAAGAAATGCATGAATTAAAGCAAAAAAAAAAAAAAAAATTGCCAGAGAAGACCAGTCGCTTCTATCTAGGGCTGTTGGACAGGGCAGCATCCTCCCGGATGGAAATCAAAGCCACAGGCTTTTGACACAGGTGCCCCAAGCCTGCCACCCAACACACTGAAAGCAAAGCTTCCACTGGGTTGTTGAAGCCACTGAGCTCATTAACAGGATGCAGGCGAGCTGAGCCCGAAAGTGCAACGTGGGAGCACAGTGAGTAATTAAATCCCAGGCCATTTAAAAATGCAAACGCCTGGATGTCACAGGCTCACGGAGCCTCTGACTCCTCATGCATTTTTTGGCTCAGGGTGGAGGATTGGGAACCTGCAAGTCATGTATGGATTATAATAAAATATGCCATATAGAAAACAGATTAAGACAGTTCTTCTTTGGGGAAATATACAAAGAGAGGAGCTGTCTGTTAGCTGTCGAGTTTGCAAGAGATACCATCTTTCGGGAGGCTGTGCTCTGCGAACAGACAGTCTGCCCCAAGGGAAATAGTGGTGAAACACCCCGACAAGGCACATCCATCCATCCATCCATCACGGGCTCTCCGTGACGCAGGGGTCTGGAGACAGAGTAACGGTGCAAAAGGGAGGGAGAGACCCCACAGACAATGGCAGACAATCCTCCTGCTACATCGGGAGTGTTCAGATTTTTTTTTTTTTTACCTGCCTCTAGTTTTTCTGTAAAAATACAAATGTGCAGTTTTTGCTTCTGAGTGCTTATTATTGTAAGGAGTTAAGCTCATCCTCTTTCCTTGGATTTATACATCAACTTACACCAAGAAGCAAGGGGCTTAAGAATCATTAATTCATTTATCCCCATCAGACTCTCAGACTCATGGGGAGAAAGAATGGGGGATGGATATTGTTATCTCTCACCCCACGGGGGAAGAGATTGGGGTGGGGGACAGACCAAAGCCCTGATTTCCTGAGATGGTGGCAGGCCCAGAAATCCATCTGCTCATTCCTCAGGGGTGCCATTTTCTTGGCTGCATTTGACTCCCTGTTTTGTGATTCATAAAGCTCAAAATAGATGAGGTTCACGTTGAGGACCCATCACCCAGGCTGCACCCTGCAGGCCCTTGTTACCACCTGTTTTAGAATCCCATGATATCCGCACAACGGGACGGCTGATTGTTTCCCCATATGGCCCCTGCCCCCCACTCCCTGGTGGGCCTATCCTCTCACATCCAAGCCAACATGCAAGGATTGGCCCTCGTGCACAGCACCCAGGGGTGAGGCCCTCAGATAAGCATGTCCCCACCCCTGAGGCCCAGAAAAACACCTACACGGCCAAAGGAAGCTCACCACTGGGCTGGCTGGCAGACCAGGTGGATGCAGCTTAGCAGGATGGTGTGGGAAGGGAAGGACGGCGGCACACAGAGGGGCGATACCTCCCTTGTGTTCAAGGGAGTACAGATAACCAGAAAGTGCAGGAGCTGCTCTGGAGTGGAAGCTCCGCCCTAGTTCCCAACACCACACACTGGGCCTTGATCTCCCAAACTATAAAACTAAGGGATCAAAGCCCACTTCCCAGGGTTGCTGTGGGGCCGAGACAAGGGACACAGAGTGTCTGCACAAGAGGCGTGATGCTCAGTTGTGAGCGCCCTCCCTTCCTCCTCCAAAGTGGTGGCACTTCCCAGCAAGCTCCTCACCCTCGGATCCTCTCAACCAGCGGAACGAGTGTGGCCTGGCTTCCCCCAACCGGGACACGGGCCCAGGGAGTGCCGCAGCGAAGAGGCCAAGTTCAGAGCTGTGCTGAGGACAGAGGGGACCAAGGGTACGACCCAGCTTGAAGGCCAGAGGCCAGCCCTGCTTCAGGTCCAGGGTAGGCACCGTCCTGCAGATTTGGAAGTCACGGCAGAGCCACATGGAAAACGCCTTCCTTGCCCTATTCATTCATTGGACAAATCATTACTGAGCACGTACTATGTACCAGGTTCTATTCTAGGTGCTGAGGACACAGTTGTGAACAAGAGAAGAAAAGTTCTGCCCTCATAGAAACTGGATTCTAGTGGGGGGCTGGGGGACGACAATACCTAAAACAAATGAGTGAGACATAGAGCACAACAGATGATAATCAATGCTTTGGCGGGGAAGCAGAGCAGAGGAGGGGACGCTGGGGGATCGGGGGGGGGGGGAAGTGGGAGGGTGGTTACACTTTGAAATGTGGCCAGGAAAACACAAACCTGAGGAGGGGGAAGAGGGCACGCTGATATCTAAGAAAGGACGCTCCAGGCCAAGGAGCCATCAGTACAATGGCCCAAAGCCGGGGGCCCCTCTGCCTAGAGCACAGTGGGCCTGGGGGGAGAGCCGGAGACGAATCCAGAGTTACAGGGGCCTTGAAGGGCCATGCAGGCCACTGAGAGGAGGTCGGCTGCCACTGTGAGTGTGATCAGAAGCCACTGGAAGTTTCAAGCAAAGAGTGACATGACGCTGCCTGTGTTTTAAGAGGATCACTCTGAAAATAACTGAAGGAGGAAAGGCAGAGTGCGCAGAGCAGTCGGGAGTTCCTGGAATATGTGTGGGGCCCCACCAACGAGCCCGGGGCTTAGGACAGGGCTGTGCATGACCCACATGAGCCCTGTCTTCATGGCACTTGCACTCTGGTTTCCAGATACATCCAGGGAGCAGCCCCCTGGCCCCTGAGCAGGGGGCATCTGTACACAGTGAACCAGGAGAGAGGGTGGGTGCGGAGGGCGGGTGCCCGGCACTGAGGGGCAGAGGTATGGACACCAGAGCAAGTCCACAGAGGAAGGGCTTTCCAGAAGAAGGTGGAGCAGCCTAGGCCATGGGCAGGAGAAAAGAGCCAGTCAGACAGGCCTGGCCTAGCCCACCATGGGATGATAGGTGTCAGTAAAAGTGGGGAGGAACCCTTCCAAGTTGACCTCTGTGCCCTGGGCAACGGATGCTAGAGTTCTGGGACACAAGGGGTGACTTTTGCAAGCTGTGGGTCTGGTAGAGGTGGATCCCACAGCCAGGTGCCAGGTCTTCTCTCCTCGGTATAGAAGGTTCCAGACTTGGGGCTTTTAAAAGACTCAAAGGCAGAATGTGGTGCCATTCCAGGCCAGACAGCACGCGCTCCTCAAGCAAAGGGCACGTCACTGGGCAGAGGACAGACATGGCGTTAGCCGAGACCTCCGCAGCCCACCTAGCAGCACAGTGCAGAGACGGCGTCACCGTGGAAGCCCTCCAGATCCACCCTCCCTCGGGACTCTCAGAACAGCCCTATGATGTGAGCAAAGCAGCTGCCAGGGTCCGCCTTTCACAGACGAAGAACCAAGGCCAGAGTTGTTACATAGCTGCCCCAAATCACACAGTCAGTGGGTGGAAGGGTCTGGACTTGAACCCAGGCCTTGGGATCCTTTGATGGCTTTTCTCCTGCAGAGCACAGCTGTAGGGCACAGCGAAGGCCCCTATGACCTAAAATCGAAGAGGGGCAAGGTGGCAAACCTGGGACAGGCCCCACAGGCCAGGCTGGGCACCGGACAGGAAGCCCAGGTCAGCTGCCACGGTCAGCTCAGTCTCCCTCATCTGTGAAATGGGCATGCTGAGAGATACCCCATGTTCTCCGAGGCTGAGACCAAACACTGGGCACCTTTCTCTCCTCCATCCCTTTCATAAATCTTTACTGTCTACCTGCGATGTGCCAGGCCTGTTGCTGGGCGCTGGGGAGCCAGATGAAGAAACCGGTGGGTCCCTGCCCTCAAAGTGTGTACTGTACCTCCCAGTGGGAGAGACAGGAGCGAACAGGCAGCGCGGCGGATGACCCATGCTCTAACTGTGGTGCCACCGGGTGGGAAGGCACATGTGACCATGGACACTCGGCCCCCACTGGGCACGCTGCCCTGCCCACTCCCAGCTGCCACCCGTGTCCTCCGCCGGCCCCAGCTCCCGGAGCCCCGTGGGCTGCAAGCAGGGCTGAGACAGCCCCGCCTCGGTCACCCAGCCTGCCAGGAAGGCAGAGAGAGCATGAAGAGTAACAGCGTGAAGCAGGGGGGCTGGAGGGGCCTGCCCACCTCTCTCCGGCTCTCCTGCTCCGGAGGCCAACAAGAGCCGAAGAAGCTGCTGTTGCAAGCCTCCAGGATGGATGGCTGCGGGCTCTGACACTGCAGGAAGGAGATAAATGACTGGTCATTTCCCCCTGATGCACTTGAAGGCATCCATTCTTCCAGCTGTACCAAGCTCAGGCAGCCCCCCGCACAGAGCCAGATAAGCACTGACAGATGCGGGTGGGAGCCGGAGTGTCCTTCCCCTTCAGAAGGACACAGCCAGACTCCTCTGCAGGCCGGGAGAAGGTCACGGTGTCCACTGGCTCACACCTGGCTGGGGGCTCCACCGGTCCCTTCCTTCGCCTCCCACCTCACCCACCGCTCCCCCCACCCCCCGCCAGGCTCATCCCTGCGAGGAGCACCCGGGAGAGGAGGAGGGCCAGGGGCAGAGGGAGCCAGCTGACAGGCTCATCAATCTCGGGCTACATGCTTGGCACATCGGCGTTCCTTAAGTTGTTCCCGGACTGGGAGGGTGCTGGAGGAGTCAGGGGGACTGTCTGGAGGAGAAGAGAAATCACGCCGAACATCAGAGAGCAAATGGTGGAAGAAGCCTGGAGACTATTAAAATGTGGGCCATGTACAAAAGCAGTAGGGAACTAATTAAGATGCAGGATTTGCAAAAGCTGGGGAAGTTGGCCGCAGCCTGCTCCCATCTGTGGGGTTCTGCCGGTGCAGTGCGGCGGGGACAGCACCCTAGGCCAGCGAAACAGGCCTCTCCACCCCTGCCCAAGCAGGCAGGACTCAAGCTTCTCTGCCTGCACCGCCCCCTTGGGGGGGGGAACCCTTCGGAGGGTCCCCGTGACTTGCTTGTTGGTCTGCTGGGACACCCTCTGCTTTGAGGCACCCTAGGCTACCATCTCCTCAGGGGTCCTGCCCTTCGGCTCCTGTTCCCCCAATGACGTGTGGTGGGTGGTGACCATCCTGATCATTCATCCCCAGTCACTGAGTGGCTGCCAAAGGAAAAAAAAAAAAAACCCTAGAGAAAGAACCAGAACCCTATTATTCCTGGCTGCCTTCCCTCCCATCACCCTTGGAATTTGGCAAGGGTGGCAAAGAGCTGTGTTGCTCCCCAAGTATCCTGAAGCAGAAGGGATTTACAAGGCCTCAGGTACATTCCAGGAGCAGAAAGAACATCTGTTATAAAGGCCCCATTGGTCTGAGAACACCACCGTGAATGTGTGTGTTGGGTCCTGGAGCAACATGGCGCCAGTTCCAACAGGCTCTCCCTGAGGGTTCCCTCCTTGGCCTCACCACTGATCTCCCCTGGGAAATTAACTTCCTAATTCAGTGCCACATTTCCCCAACCTCTAAAACGAAGATAAAATCTACCTTAGACAAGGGGTACCAAAGGGTCTGGGTTTGGAAGCTGCTAAATTGATCTAAGCAGACCATCCAAGCATTTAATCCAAAGAGACACAAGTAAAAGTTTGTTCCCAGGCTTTTTCTTCTCTTCATCGAAACGCACGTGCGCGCACACGCACACACACACGCACACGCACACACAAAGTGAAGTTAAAGGCCTCTTTTTTAATCAGCTGGCTTTTGCCCAACATCTGCCCTGCTTCAGGGCCTTCTGGTGGATATTTACTATCCACCTTTCTCTCCTGCCAGCTCAGCTCCCCCTTCGCAAGGACAGAGCTCCATTCTTGGGGAAATGGTCCATGGGAGGCCCCTCTCTGGCAGCAGGCCTCTGCCCCAGTCTTCATGTTGCACGAATTGTGATGGCTGCGCCTTGAAACACCTTGCGTTTGCCTCCGCAGCCAAGTGCAAACAGCAGAGAACACTGAACTCCATTGTCAGTCAGCGGAGAGAAATAATGTTGTATGTGTTGTCCTTCAGACGCCCAGGCAAGTAGGAGGTTGCAAGATATTTATTCAAGACAGATTGGAGGGGTGATGTTAGGCGTGAGAAACACATAGGTCCAGGGACACAGAATGTTTTCAGGTCCCAAAGAGCTCTCCCCAGCTCTCAGCCCCATCCCACCCGCACACAGACACATTTTTATTTTTAGCGAGTAGTAAAGAAACACAGGCAGGATGTCATAGTCACAGTGAGGAAGATGGGATGATGATAGCAAGACGGGGGGTAATCCACCGGTGTGTGATCCAGCTCTGAACGATGACTGAATGGCAGCCATGACCCGCCTCCCCTCTCCCGCCTTGACCCGGTTTCCTGACAGAGCTCTGCAGACCTGAGGTCAAGGACAACTCTTACCTGACGGCCTCTGTTGCTGAAAGCTGCCCACCACAGGCAGGCTTCAGGCAGGGACACAAAGGAAGACAAGAGGTACAAACTGGGTGTTGGCATGATAAATTGCTTGTGGCATCTCCTCATTGTCCACAGAGGGGCCTGACATGGAAGGAAACTCATGCCTGAGACAATTCTGCTCCAGGCCAGTGCCCCTGTCTCTCACAAATCGGGGGAACTCTTCTCCCTCTCCCCAGAGGAAATGAGGGTGCTGACGGTGGAGCCCACGGGAGGCTCTGAGCGTCACAGACATAACTACATTCCTGGAGCTTGTCAAGGGGACCTCAGGAGACTCGCAGCGGGAGGCTGGGAGGGAAGAGAGAAGACAGGATGGTATCCTAGGCGCTGGGTGGTGGAGGGGTGCCAAGGATTGACTTGTCGGTTCATTCATTGGTTTTCTTTCAACATAAACTTAGTCTTCTAGTTTCCATAAATTTAAAGAGATTCAGCTCAGGTTAGACAAATTGATTATCGATTTTCAGCAAGTTTTGCCCAAAAAGGATTATACATAATGTTGTGCAATTTGCTTTTCTTTTTCCACTTAACAATATATCTTAGACATCTTTCCATTTTTTCCCACTCATTTCTTTAAAAGACAAAATAGTATTCTATTTTATGAATGTACTATATATTTAACTAGTCCCCTATCAATGGACCTCCTGGTTGTTCCCATTCTTTGTTATTATTGTTGTTGTTAGGAACACTGTCACAATGGATGACCTTACACATTGGGAGTATATATTTATCTGTAGGATAAATTCCTAGCAGCAGAATTTCTAGGTCAAAGGTGATATGCCTTTTAAATACTGATAGGTATACCCAATTCCACGCAATGTGTTAAAGAGAGAGGAGATCCCTTGCCTCTCCCCCGTCCCTGTTTCCTTCTGCTGCTCCTCTATCCCTGGGAAGGTGGGCCTTCGTTCACCCAACTGACTGTCCCCACCTCCTAGGAATTTATAGCAAATGCTCCAGGGACTCTCGCCATGACTCTAGCCTGAGTCACACTCAGAAGTGGGCAGAGCCACTGGAAGGTGGGACCTGCCAAGGGGACAGAAGAGGGCTGAGAGCCAGCTTGGGCTCTACTCACCAGCAGATGGGACATCATTTTGCAAACGTGCAGCCAGAGGGGGCGCCTTCTACTCTTGCACAAAGGTGCCATTCAGGCTACCTGAGGCCCTGGATGAAGGCCCTTTTCGACATTTTGGCTTATGTGAAAAATTCAACTTCAACTGTGCGGCGCCTCTAGGAAGACAGTGATCCGTGCAGCTTCGTGTTCTCTAGATGGGCTCTGATGCTCTGAGGTCCAAGGCTGAGGTTCCTTATCACCGACTCTCAGGCACTCCCCCAGCCGCTTCATTCACAGCCTGCGGTGGCCCACTGGTGCAAGGGGCAGCCTGAGCGCGTGGCCCCCGTAGGGCAGACTCAGAACGGTATATGGAAATGACAAGCATTTGGCCCACGGCTTGGGGGGTTTTGTTTTTAGCAGGCATAGCTGTAGATCTGATCCCCCAATTTGGGGAAAGAAGTTCGCCTGAGACAGAGCTCAGTTATTTATTCCAGGCCTGGCTGTTTATTGTTTCTCAGTGGATGCTGACATGGAGGGGTGAGCCCAACAAACTTGGGATCTTTTGCCACGCTGGGACATGGCTACGCCTCTGAGAGCCCATTCTTAACAAGCTGGCACTCACTTTTCCCAGAGAGCATCCTCCCACAGGACCCTCACATCTCGGGGGGCTGGGCCAAGACCATCTCAGCCCCTGACCCAAGCACAAGGGCAGAGGCCAAGGCAACCTTTCAAAGGATCGCAGATAGAGACATGATGTGCTGGTGGGCACTTGGCTCCAGCGAACCCCCAGCCCCGGGGCTCTTCCCTTTCCCACCGCCCACAGGTCATGACATGTCTGTAGACAAAAGGGCCAGACACTCATAAAACAACTTCTTCCTCAGTCTCACCAACAACGAGACTGTCAGTTTCCAGATATGTGAGCAGCACAGTAAACCTTGCGTGGCTTGGAGCTGTCCGCAGCCAGATTTCCCTAATATATAAAGTGGGGGCTTATTCCACTTTGATGCCCTCCTTCCTGCTCTACCTCCCAGGGCTATGGTAAGGACCAAAGGAAATGCTATAAATGAAAATGCTTTGTAAAGGGCTTTGTAAATGACAGTGTGCTGTTCAGACACTGGTTATGATGATGACGATGATGATTCAATCAGATCTCCCCATCCCCTGGGTGGCAGTGATTGGTAGGGCAGACGTAAACTCAAGCCAGCTAATCAGTCCTTCCCAGGACTTCTCTGTCACAGCTATCGAAGGGGACTGCTGCTTTCTGCTGAGTCTAAGGAGTGCAGAGTCTGGGACTGCAGACGGCCACCTTGCCTGCCCCACAAGGAGAAGAGAGAGGTGGAAAGAGCCTCAGAGCCCTCACTACAATGTTTGAACCCCTGGATGCAGCTATGCCTGAAACCAGGGCAATGCTGAGATCTAACATTACATGAACCAACTTCCCTTCTTTTTTCCTTAGGCTAGTTGGAGTGTATGTCTGACATTTATAACTAAAGGAATTCCAACTATCTCTTGGGTGCATATTAATCATTTATGTATTAGTTTTTTAATCATCAAATAAAGTTTTTAAGGGAAACACTTCGCTAAAGTTTTTTTTTTAAGTTAGTGTACCTATGAGCAGCACGAAGAAGCAGAAAAAGCACTGAACAGAGAAATCAAGCAACGTGGATTCTCTGCTTGTTCCCACAGGAATCGCTGTGTGACTTTGAGTAAGTCTCCTAACCTGCCTGAACCTCATACAATAAGGAATTGGAGCTAATGATGTCTAAGGTATTTTACAGCACGAAATGTCTTCAGTTCCATAAAAGACAATCCAATTAGTCTAATACAAAGTGTTCTTAAGAAAGACTTTGTAGGGCACCTGGGTGGCTCCGTCGTTAAGCGTCTGCCTTCAGCTCAGGTCATGATCCCAGGGTCCTGGGATCGAGTCCTGCATCGGGCTCCCTGCTCAGCGGGAAGCCTGCTTCTCCCTCTCCCACGCTCCCTGCTTGTGTTCCCTCTCTCGCTGTCTCTCTCTCTGTTAAAAAATAAATAAATAAATCTTAAAAAAAGAAAAAAAGACTTTCTCGGGGCACCTGGATGGCACAGTCGGTTAAGCATCTGACTCTTGCTTTCGGCTTGGGTCATGATCTCAGGGTCATGGGATCATGCGAGCAAGCCCCATGTCAGACTCTGAGCTCAGCATGGGGTCTGCTTGAGAGTCTCTCTCCTCTCCCTCTGCCCCTCCTGTTCCTGCTCTCTCTCTCTCAAATAAATAAATAAATCTTAAGAAAAAGACTTTCTATATAAACGTTAAGAATAAAGACTAACAATTTAAAATTAGCGTCAAGCACTTACCAAAAAAAATCTTTTAAACTGTTAAGTTGCATATGAGATGTCCTCCCATTTGAAATTTAATATGAATTCATACATGCATGTGAAAATACTCGTTGCATCTCCAGTTAAATTGGAAAGATTAGAGACAAAAAATGGGAACAACCTGGTTAAAATAGTTGCAGTACATTCATACAATGGAATATTGTGTAACTGTAAAAAAGGAATGAGGAAATTCTTTATATATTGATAGGGCCGATGCCTGAGGCACATTTTTCAATGGAACGGGCAAAACACACGGTGGCCGTGCTATGTCAAAAGACGAGGAAAAGGTCATATGGATGTAATTCTTGGTGTGTGCATAGACAATCTCTTGAAGAATCTCAAGAAACTGGTGCCACTGATGACCTGATGGCCTCTTTGGAGACTAGGTCTTATTTTTCACTATGCATACTATATATGCTTTTTATCCTTGGAATGTCAAAACACGTGACTGTGTTGCTTACTCAAATATTTTTTTAATTTTAATTAAAAGAGTAAGAAAGAGGGGGAAGGGGGTAAAAAAGGGCAAATACTATTACATATGACTTAGGTGATCCTCATGGTTAAACTGAACCCCAACTAGGAATCCCCAAGTACCACTGTGCCTATGTATAGATGGGGAAATATACCCAGAGGGTTCACATACTCCACCATGGAGACACATCCAGCTAGTTGCAGACACTTCACTAATACCCTCCCTTCAAAGTCCACACAGACGACACAGCATGTGGTCAGCCTCCCGCTACAGCCCCTCCTGCAAAGCCCTGGATGGGGTAGAATGAAACTGGTCCAGGTAAAGATCGAGCCAAGGGTTACCTCCTCACTCATCCATGGCACTTTCAAAAGAACAGGATCAATGATTCCAGAACAAAGAAGGAGGAAGTCCCCACCTCCAAAATAAACTGTTCATATCGGTAATTGCTCATGTTTAATAAAGAAACAGAGGTGATGTGGAGTCACGCCATGCGGACTTCTGATCTGGCCACCTGTAAGTCTTTAAAACCAGTGTTTCCAAACTTTAGTGTGCATCGTGGGGAATGCAGTCCTCGGGATATGGTAAAATGCAGACTCTGACTTAGCAGGTCTGGGGTGAGGCCCAAGATTCTGCATCTCTACCAAGCTCCCTGGGGCTGCCTATGCTGCCAGTCAAGACCACACTTTGAGTGTAGTTCTAGAACAACTCCAACCAATATGGGCACCCCTAGCCATGTGTGCACCTGCAATGTGGCCGGTCTGCAATGAGATATGTTAAAAGTGTAAAATATACGCTGGAATTAAAAAACAATACAAAAAAAGAATGTACAATATTTCACTCATCATTTCTATATTGGTTACATGCTAAGATGATAATATTACTGCTGTGTTAGGTTTAATAGAATCTATAATTAAAATTAATTTCGCCTGGTTTTTTTTCCTTTGTTTAATGTGGCTACCAGAAAGTATAAAATGACACATGTGGAGGGCATTATATTTCTACTGGATTATACTGCTCAGGGAGGCTTGGTTCTCCTACCACCTCCGTCTTGGGAAGTTTGGTACAAACTCAGTCACCACCCAGAAGTGTTCGCAAGGGTCTGTAAATTCTGCAGGGCCATCAAGAACGTGGATGCAGCTCATTGAAAAAATCTAGCCTCCACCCATCTCTAACAAATAAAACTTCTCCAATAAGTGAAATCTAGGTTAAAATAAACAATCGAAACAGGCTTAACCATAGAACCATGAGTGAAAGCATCCCAAACAATTGTGAACAGAGATTTTACAGAGAAAATGCAGCCTAAGAAGTCAACACGGAAAGGCATGAGGTAACCTTGCCAGGCAGCCTCCCTTAGTCAGGTCTGCGTTGTTTGGTGACAGTGGGAGCGGACACGTCAGCCCTGCCTTTGTTCCACTTGTCAGCACTGTCCCCACCATCCTGAGTCACCTCCCAGCCCTAGTAGCACCCCTAAAACCAGAGACTCTGAAAGCTGAAGACCCAGGACAATCACTTGGCCTTACTGCAACCCAGACACAGGTCTGAAGGGAGCCATCGAGTCAGAAGTGTTCTAACAGGTCAGTAGTCTAGAAAACTAACCAGTTCCTTCTGCATGGCCACAAAGCACTCAGCATCACCTGGAGGCAAATTTTGAACACAGACTCTCCCATTTCCATGCCCAAGATGGGTTCTATTTTTTACACCTCCTGGGGCCCTGTTGGAAAAGGCATTCCTCCTGGGCCTGCTCCCACTCCTGCCTGCTTGCTTTACTCCACAGGGTGGCAAGAGGGAGACGAGAGGAAAGGGAAGGCACAAAACACCAGAGGGAAGAGATGCTCAGGTGAATACATGGACATGTTTACATAGGAGAACAGGCACAGAGGCACACCTTTGGGCACCATGGGCCAGGTTCACTCTCCCACAAAACTCAGCTCTATAGACAAAGGAGCAAAGCAACCTTGTCCTGGGCCAGCCCAGCCCTCCCCACCACTCCCACCAGCTCCAGAGGGCACTGACCAGGTTTTATTTCCAGCAGCCGAAGTTTAGGATCCTCAGGCGGGTGCAATCGTCTCTTCTTACGCCAGCAGCGGGCAGGGTATGTGTATAGCTGGCCCGGGGCGAGGCCTGTGGACAGAGACAGCATAAAGGTTAAAGGCTCCAGGCTAGAAGGGGCCTTAGAAACCTCCCTGTCCAAGCTTCTCACTCACAGTGAGAGGAAACTGAAGACCAGAAAGGTAGCGTGACTTGTCAAGGTCACACAGCTGGTTGACGGTAGAGCAGAGGCAGTATCTAGGTCATCTGACCCCAGGACCCTTGCCCTGTCTGCTCCACCATGCTGTCTCCATAAGCCCACGACCATCATGACCATGACCAAGACAGTTCTGCTCTCCTGGTCTGGGGAGATCAGAGGGACCTTTTCAGATTCAACCTCACTACAGTGTTTCCAAGGCAGTGGACCTCCAGCTACTACCCATCAATTGCCCCTCTATACAGGTCCAGCTGAAGCAGGTTCTCCACCAGGCAAAGCAGCAGAAGTCAGTCTGCCTACCTACAGATGGTCTGGACTGGGAAGCCTTTCAAGGAAACAGGATCAAGGGTCCAGATCTCCTACCCACTAACTTTCTCCACCCACTGTTAGCTACTGGCATCTCGCTGAAGCCAATGCGAGCCCCAAGAACCTCCAACAGAATATAAGCCTACTCTGGTGACCAGGCTCCTCGGCCAGCAGAGCCAGCATACTTCTACATCCCTGCCCACTTGCCTGGGCCTTACAGAAAGAAATGGGCAAGAGTCCAGTGGCTGGGCTTATATACCAACCACACTGTCTCTCAAGAGTCTCCATTTAGATTTGGCCTTTGGCACCAAAGTTCTACATGAGCATCGTCTGTCATAACAACCACAGATAGATAAATGGGGCATGTGACAACCATTAGACCCATGTGGGAAGGTCACTTCCTAGAGCTAGGACCACAGGGATAGAAAATATGAGGACCCTATTTCCATCAGCTGTCATTTGGGGACCTTTTGCAGAGACAATCTACCAAAGTTTCACTGTTATATATCCATTTCTCCATTTTTCATTTTTACTAGTTATCTACCCATTTATTGGTTTGGGTCCAAAGGAGAGGCAACTATTCCAGTACTAAAGGAAGCAAAATTGTCAAATTCTCTTTAAGTGCTAAGTTTCATTTTTAATCACATAGGTGCTCCCACAGGTTGCAAGGCTATGAAGAAGTTGGAGGTCCCTACCCCTCCCTTATTTGGGTTCTCAGAAACCATTAAGGATCATGGATCCTAGAGGCTCCAGAAAAATCTCTGATGTCATGAGCTAAGGGCTTTTCATGTCCAAGAGTCATCCTAATACTTAATTTTGTTGATAGCTTCATAGCTTCTGCACAGTAGGAGGATCCCAAAGCTCTGAGCTCCCTGTGCTCTAAGGACCAGCCTTGTGGTTGATTTGGAGAAGACCAAATGAATCAAAGTAATATTGCTCTCCCTTCCATGGAAGGTCCCAGTTTTGATCTCTCTTTGAGGGAAGGCATCACTGGGAATAGTTTGATGTTTCTGGTGTGATTCACTCCAGGACCATGTCATCTCTGACCCTAGAATTCCTGAATGGCTGCATTGATTCTGGTTCCTTGAAACACCTCTGAGGCTGGTATGCCCCAGGATCCCAACAGAGGCCAAGTACAAGGGCTGACCCAGTACTCTACAACCCAGAACCAGCCCCACAAATCCCCACTCATCTTGGGTTAGTGATTCTTATTCCAGACTGAACCCAAAAATCCAGACTGAACCTGGAGAACTTCTTAATAACATCAAGGCCAAAAATTCATGCCCAAACTACCCAATCTGAATGTAATGGGTGGAGGAATTAGGCCAACTATTTTTTAAAGAACCTTATAGATTGTTGCAATGTCTGGCCAAGAACCCTGGATGTCTAAGCGTCATCTAGTTACTGCCTGGATATTCTCTCTAATGTATCAAGATTGGTTTCATGGCCTTCCCCAAAGGCATCTCAAGGTTCCAGTGTTTCCCCCAAAATGTTGTCATTAATTTCCTGCTCATTATAAGGCCCAGGATGACAGGGAACTATGTCCATCTCTAGTATCCCTAAAACTTGGCACAGTGCCTGGTAGGCATATCAAGAAATAGTTACCAAATGAATTCAACAGAACTGAATCAGATTCAGAAATGCAGGAAGCGAATGACCTGCTATACCTGGTTCCAGGATGCTCATCCACCCACATCCAAACCAGCCAAGAGGGACCCCAGAGGTGGGGCCGAGAGTGAGTACAGAATCCACCCCAAGATGGCAGTCTCTGTGCCTTAGTCTCCTTCTGGCCCCACAGACTGCTTCATAGTATTTCCAACCTGACCAAGAGCAGGTGAGTAAGAAAGGACTGGTCCAGACAGTACTCAAAAGATCTAAATGACAAGAGGTCAAAACTGTCAACACTTGCCCAGGGCCTCTGCCCTCCCTGAGACCTGGTCACTGCACTTGTTGGTCAGCAGCATCAGTGCAGCCTTGGGCTGTTCAGTTTATAGCTGCAGACCCACTCACCCACCCACTTGGTAGTAGGTAGTTTGAATGGCCAGAAGAAGGGACTGTTTTTATATCATTCTTTAACTTTCTCTGATGGATTACAGAAGGCCCCCGGTGCAAAGGAAGAGCACATGAGTCCTCATACCACCACTCCTATAATCTTCGAAATATCACCACACATTTCTGAGCCTGTCTCCTTACCCAGAAGATAAGAATGTTAACAATACCTACCTTACAGGGGCTGTTGCGGAGATTAGCTTATATTCAAGAAGAAGCTCTTTATAATCATGAAGCCTTGTGCAAATGTCAGTTATTAATTATCATGAGTTGGCTAACTTAGATGAGTCTGGACTCGACAGCCATGTGGCATGACAAGGCTGCCACCCTGCATGCCCATGTTGCTCTTTGCTCCTTTAGCCATGAGGGTAGACACAGGCCTCTCTTTGATGTCTGCCTTGACTCCACCTCATCTCAACAAGCAAATGGCCCAAGAACTCTCTCGGGGCTCCAGCCCCCCTTCCTTACCCTCCTCCCTAGGCTGACAAGCACCAGGGTGCCTTTATAGGGCCAACACATTCAGCCCCAGAGTTCCACTTATAGAGGGACGAGCAGAGTCCCGTGAGAGTTATGTTGTTTATCTCATTAGAACAGGAGGCACATAACTCAAAGCCTGTGTGTGTGGTAGATGGAGGAGGGAGGAAAGCAGGGCGGGGCGGGCCCCACAGCTGCAGACAGGGAAATTAACCTGAAGGAGTGAGCCTGGGGCTAGGGGGACTGGGGAGGAGGGGGGAAAGGAGGCAGGACAAGTGGGGGGGGGACTAGTCTTCCCTGGTAACCAAGGCCACAGCTACCCGTCCATGCACATACCTCACTAAGCAAACTGCTTTTCTGTCACTTTGAGCTGCAACTCCAGCTATACCACTCGTACTCAGGCGCCAACACAGGCATCTCACACACACACACACACACACACACACACACACACACAGGAACTCACACACTGGCTGGAGGGACAGCTGTCTCCACAGAAAAAAAACAGCAGGATGGGCTTTGATGCCTGGATGGTCAACAGACTCCAGACAAGTCGCTCGTTACCAGCATTGACCAAATCACCAGGTGGATCCTAAGTGTCAGCATTACTTCTGACAGACACAGCATACGCTATTAAGAATTCAGAAGAAGTGGGATAGAAAAGAGAAGGAAGGATGATAGGGGATAGGAACAGGGTTTAAAAAGAAGAAAAGAACTGAAGTAACTTCCTCTTCCCCCAGCCAGAGTTGAGCGGTGGCAGCTCAAGCCCACCCTGCTGCATCTCAGAGAGGTGGGCCAGCAGCTGCCACTGAACATGCCCTGCAATGGAAACCTCACTATTTCACAGGACAGACTGCCTGTGGTTTGTCAACTCTTATTGTGATAAACAGTTTTGCTTCACCCCTATTTTGAATCAAAATCTACCTTCCTGTAACTTATGCCAATTTGTCCACTCTCTGTCCCCAGGGTGGACAGGTGTCACCTGTATCCCAACCATCTGTCCCATCCACCCACTTGGTTTTGAAGGACAGCCAACAAGAGGCCGAGGAACTGGAGGAGATGGGAGTTACAGGAAAGAGGCAGTGACCACACCTGCTCAGAATAGGGGTAACAGGATTCAAGTTTCCAAATTAAGAATCCAAACACTGCTTCCCTTTCATCATCTCCCCCTTGCCCACCCCTTACTGGACAGGAAAGGGATGGAACAGCGGGCTGCTCTTCAGACCATCACTGCCATTAAAGAGCTCCTCTGCATGTTGTTCCAACCACGTGCCTCCACAATGGGTCACCAATAGCCCCCATATTTATAAACAGATAATGATACAAGCCAGGGGTTCTTCCCCAAGACTGGGCATCAGAACTGCATAAGTAGTTATTGAAAAGGGCAGATGCCTGGACTCCAGCCCAATCCTACTAAACCAGAACATCAGAGATAACCAAGGCGATTGTTGTTTGAAAAACACCTACATAAGGATGCTATTAGATCAACTCTTACTCATATTTATATTCCCAGGGCCCAGGACATAACAGGTGCTCCATTAATGTTTGCGGTTGAAAACACCAATTTGGACCAACTCTACAGAGCTGGAGGGATGAGCGATAAGTCCAGAGGCAGGGCTTGAGGAGTGGGCAAGATGTATTTCAGAAGCACTTACACCCATGATATTTCCTGGTTCTCGGCCCTCCCCGCTTCTCTTGGCTTATTTAAAAGTTGTCCTGACTTTGTGGACCACCTATTCAGTGAAGCCCCCCTCAACCATCCCAGGCCTCAGTACCTTTTCTTTTCCCTGAAAGCCTGAAGTCCTGGGCACTAGGCACCACACCCCAGACCTCAGCACAGCTCTCTATCTGGCTCACCAACCATCCCCTCCAACCACCCTTCCCACTCTTCTCCATAAGCTAGCTTCCCTCTCTAACATTCAATTCTAATGTCCCATGTACCAAGACAATCCTGGTAAGGTAGGCCTCAAATCCAGTATGCTTCCTGCCCCTTCTGGCCCAGAGCTTCCCAAGCCCCTCACTGGTCCCACCATGCTCAAAAACTGACACAGTAACAATAGCTAACATTTACTGAGCTCTTACTCTGTCCTAGGCTAGTACCTCACACTCACTGTTATCTCACCACGACAACAACACTATGAGATATTTAAAAGACAAGGACAGTGAGGCTAACAATGATTAAGTAACTGGCACAGGGTCATACAACTCAAAGGGTAATCTAGTCCATAGCCCACACTCAAAACCACTCCACTAACCTAACTCCCCACCAAGCCATCCCATTACTGGTCCACACACAGCATGCTTGAACCCCTGAGTCCTTCCCTTGGGAAAGCAGCTCCTTACACCAAAACTATCAGGAAAATATCCCCCAGCCCTCCCACCCACCCCCATCAAGCCATTTCTTGTGGAATTTATTTTTCCTTTCCTTCCATATCACCAACTAAAATTGCTCATGGAGAAAAGCATCCTGATAATATAAAAGCATTGTTGAGAGGCACATAAAATGTGTGGGGAATCAGAAAAATAACCACTACATACCTTCTAAATTCATCAGATAAAGAAATTTTAAGAATAATAGCATTATAATGTGAGGAGGGAGCTTAAACATTATTGGGTATGACTCTTACATGATACAAGAATCACCTCCCCAACATCCCTGACAAGAGCCTCCACCCTGGCCTTCATTTCAATAATTCTAGTCCTCACCCTTTCATGGAGCAGTCTACTGTGCTACTGAAATACTGTGTTAGAAATATGCGTACCAATCTGATCCACCACTGGTAAGAACGCAAAGTGGCAAAACCCTATGAAGGGAAATTTAGCATATCTAGCAAAACTGCACATGTATTTGCCCTTTGACCCTGCATTTCCACTTCCAGGAATCTATATCACAGATTCATATGCAAAAATACAAAAATATGCAAAAAGTATGATTTTTAATTCTAGAAAAAGACTGAAAATAATCCAATGTCCATCTATAGGGACCTGGCTGAATAAACAATAGGATACATACACAATGGACTACTATGAGGCTATTGAGACACAGAGGGAGGGAACCATACCCTGCAATGGAGTGAAAAAAGCAAGGTGGAGAATAGTGTGTATAATATACTATCATTTATCTAACAAATGGGGATACACACACATATATACGTCTATAAATACGTATGTCATACGTTCACATAGTTTTTTTAAAACCAAAAGTTTAGAAAAAAATTTACTTAGAGAAAGAACAAAAACAAAATCATAGTAACAAGAAGAGAAAGTTGCCTATAGAAACAGGAAAGGGACAGAGTAAAACGACAGAGACAGAACAAGACTTTCTCTGACTCCACCATGCTTCATTGATATGACTTTAGACCCATGTGAATATTTTATACAGTTAAATTAAAAAGGCAAACATCTGCTTCTGGCTAGATGGGAGTATCAAGGATATTTACTCTCCTACATGAAACCAAAAGAGAGAGAAAATACGAAACGAAAGTTCTCAAGACCCTGGACATCAGGAAATGAAGGACAGTGATGCCTGAAACACTGAAAATGAACAAGATAAGCCCTATGATTGCCCTAGTTTACTACCTCAAGAGAGCTTCCAGACTGCAGCACAGGGAAGAGGAACACAGGTGGAAACCAACAGACTCTCTGAGTCTGAGTGAAAAGAAAGAGCTGAGAGTCTGGGGAGACCAAGGTGACTAGAATTCAAGAAACAGAATAGGAAACAGAAGAGAGCTGAACAGAGATAGAACTTTGGAAGGGAAGCATGCAGATCCAAGAAGCTCAATAAAACTAAGCACAAGAAACATGAAGAAAACACTAACAAGGCACATCATAATCAAAATTGCTCAAAAATAGTGATAGTCTATATATCTATTTAATGTACACATGTGAATACTTAAATGCCAACATTTTAAATAATTTGATAAAGTCTTTGCAGTCACTCAGCCAAAAAAAAAAAACAACAAACAACAAACAACCCAAAAAAAGTGATAAGGAGAAAATATTAAAAGCAGCCAGAGAAAGGAGCCATATTATACAGAGAGGCTCAAAGATAAGGGTGATTTCTCATTAGAAATGATGCAAGCAAGAAAACAGTGGTTCAACATCATCACAGTATTGAAAGGGGGGAAAAAAACTTGTCAATCTAAATGCTATACTCCATAAAAATATCTCTCAAAAAACTAAAGCAAACTAAAGATATTTCAAGACATACAGAAGTTGAAAAAATTAATCATCAGCAGACCCACACTACAAGAAATATTAAAGGAAGTCATTTAAGCAAAAGGAAGGTGATACCAGATCTAAATATGGATGTACACAATGAAATGAAAAGCATCAGGAATGGTTTAGTACATGAATAATTATGTAAGGTGTTTTCTTCCTATTTTTAAAAAAATTCTTTTAAAGATGATTAAACAAAGATAATGACAGTGTAGTAAAAAGGTTTATACCATATGTGAAACTAAAATATATGGCAATAATTGCACAAAGGTCAGTAGGGAAAAGATAAAAGTACACTTGTATTAGTTTCCTGCTACCGTCATAATGAAGTGCCACAAACTCAGAGGCTTAACACATGAATTTGTTGTCTCACAATTCTGGCAGTCAGAAGTCTAAAATCAGTCTCAATGAGCTAAAACCAAGGTTTCAGCAGGGTTTCATTCTTTTTGGAAACTGTGGATCAGAATCTACTTCCTTGCTTTCTCTGGCTTCTAGAGGCCACCCACATCCTTTGGCTTATGGCCTCTTCCTCAATGGCCTCACTTCAACCTCTGCATCTGTTGTCACATCTCCTGCTCTGACTCTGACCCGCTGCCTCCCCCTTATAAAGACCCTTATGATTACATTGAGACGATCTGGGTAATAATAACAATCTCCCCATCTAAGGTCCTTAACTTAATCACAAGAGCAAAGTTTCTTTTGCCATGTCAGGCAGCATTTCCATGAGTTCCAGATGTGGACGTCTCTGTGGATAGTATTATTCTGTTTACTGGAATACTATTGTAGAGTTTTTATACTATTCATGAAGTAGCAAAGTATCACCTGAAGTCAAACTGTAATTAAAGATCGAGACTACAAACATTAAGTAATCATTAAAATAACAAAAAAAGTTATCAAGCCAACAAAGGAAATAAAATGGAATCATAAAAAACAATTAATCCCCAAAAAGGAAGAAAGTGAGGGAAAAGGGAACAAACAGACGGATAAATAGGAAACAAATAGCAAACTGATGGCTTTAAACCAAACTATAGCAATAATCACATTAGATGTAAATAGTCTAAATATCCCAATTTTAAAAACACAGATTGTCAGCTTGCATTTATTTAATTTTTTCCGAGAGAGAGAGAGAGTGCATGCGTGTGCGTACATGAGTGAGGGATGAGGGCGAGAGGGAGAGGGAGAGAGAGAATCTTCAGCAGGCTCCATGCCCAGCATGGGGCCCAAAGAGGGGCTCAACCCCACAACCCTGAGATCATGACCTGAGCCAAAATCAAGAGTCAGACATTTAAGGTGCCCCCTGTCAGATTGCATTTAAAAAGCAAGACGTAGGGGCGCCTGGGTGGCTCAGTCATTAAGCGTCTGCCTTCAGCTCGGGTCATGATCCCAAGGTCCTGGGATCGAGCCCCACATCAGGCTCCCTGCTCGGCGGGAAGCCTGCTTCTCCCTCTCCTACTCCCCCTGCTTGTGTTCCCTCTCTCACTGTGTCTCTCTCTGTCAA
>NW_027397070.1:44959978-45086280 GCF_003265705.2 Callorhinus ursinus
CTTGTGTTCCCTCTCTCACTGTGTCTCTCTCTGTCAAATAAATAAATCAAATCTTAAAAAAAAAGTAAAAAGCAAGATATATAAGATGGAATATTATGCAGCCATCAAAAAATGAAATCTTGCCATTTGCAACAACATGGATCGAACTAGAAGGTGTTATGTTAAGCGAAATAAGTGAATCAGAGAAAGACAACTGTCATATGATCTCACTGATATGTGGAATTTGAGAAACAAGGCAGAGGATCATAGGGGAAGAGAGGAAAAAATGAAACAAGACAAAACCAGAGAGGGAGATAAACCATAAGAGACTCTTAATCTCAGGAAACAAACTGAAGGTTGCTGGAGTGGAGGGGGGTGGGGGGATGGGGTGGCTGGGTGATGGACACTGGGGAGGGTATGTGCTATGGTGAATGCTGTGAATTATGTAAGACTGATGAATCACAGACCTGTACCCCTGAAACAAATAATACATTATATGTTAATAATAAAAAAAAGCAAGATACAACTATATGTGCCTACAAAAAAAAAATCTATGTTTAATATAAAGATCTAAATATATTAAAAGTAAAGGAATGAAAAAATATACACCATGGTAACATTAACCAAAAGAAAGCTGGAGTGGCTATATTACTATCACAGGAAGCAGATTTCACAGTAAAGAATATTAGTAGACATAAAGAAGGTCCTTACATAATGATAATGGACCAATTTATCAAGAGGAAATAATAACCCTAAATGTGTATTCCTTTAATAACAGAGCTTCAAAACACATGAAGCAAAAACTGACAAAATTGTAAAGATAAATAGACAAACTCACAACTATAGTCAGAAATTTCAGTACTCTCTCTTAATAATTCATAGAACAAATCAACAGAAAAATCAGTAAGGATGTAGAGCAGAACAATAATATCAACCAACTTGATTTAATTGATATTTATAGAACATTCCAACCACCAACAAGAAAATACACATTCTTTTCCAGACCAAAGATAAAATTTATCCAAGATAGGCCATATTCTGAACCATAAAAGAAGTCTCAGTAAATTTTAAAGGAGTCAAGTCATACAAAGTATTCTCTGACCATATGGAATTAAATTAGGAATAAGTAACAGGCATTTATTTGGAAAATCCCCCAAATGTTTAGAAACTAAATAACACACTTCTAAATAATCCATAGGTAAAATAAGAACTCGAAAGACAAATTAGAAAACATTTTTAATTGAATGACAATGAAAATACAGTATCGACATTTGTAAAATGAGGCTAAAGTGGTATTTATATTTGGGGTAAACTATGTTAGAAACCACCTATAGTAGAAAAGAAGAACAGTCTCAAACCAATGACCTCAGTTTCTACCTGAAGAAATAATAGAAGAAATAGAAGAGTAAATTAAATCCAAAGTAAGTAAAAGAAAGGAAAAAACAAATATCAGAACAGAAAACATAAAATAGAAAACAGAAAAAAATGGAAAAAATCTATTACATCAAAAGCTATTTCTTTGAGAAGATTAATAAAATTGATAAACCTCCAGCTAGACTGATTAGATGAAAAAGAAAATTCAAATTACCAACATAAGGAATAAGAGAGAATATATCACAAGGTTTTACAGATATTAAAAGAATAATATACTAATGGTATGAACAGCGTTGTACAACTAATTTTGACAACTTAGATGAAATGGACAAATTCCTTGAAGTCACAAACTGCCAAAACTCACTCAATATAAAATGAATAACCTAAATATCTATTAAAGACATTAAATTTGTAGTTTTAAAAACATTCCTACAAAGAAATTGCCAGGCCCAGATGAATTCACTGGTAAATGCTGTAAAATATTTTAAGGAAAAAAATACAAATTCTACATAAACTCTTCCAGAAAACTGAAAAGGAAGAAATATTTCCCAACTCATTAAATGAGGCTAACATCATCCTGATACCCAAACCAGATACAGACACAACAAGTAAAGAAAACTATAGATAAATGCCTCTCATAAACATAGATGCAAAACCTCTAATAAAACTTTAGCAAAGTGAATCTGATGATATATAAAACAGATAATACATCATGACAAAGTGGGGTTTATCTAGGAAGGTGATGTTAGTTTAAAATTCAAATATCAATCAATGTCACTCAACATGCTAACAAACTACAAAAGAAAAATCACATGATCATCTCAACAGACTCAGAAAAATCAGTTAATAAAATCCAACATCAATTCCTGATTTAAAACTCTCAAACTAGCAATAAGCACATCCTCAGTCTAATAAAAAGCAACTACAAAATGCCCACAGCTAGCATCATATTTAATAATGAAAAAAAATGAATGTTTTTCCCTTAAGATCAGGAACAACATAAGGATGTCCACTCTAAACACTTTTTCTTAATATTATACTAGACATTCTAGCCAGTGCAACTGACAGGTAAGATAAATAAAAGTCATCCATATCGAAAAGAAAAGTTTTCTCTTTCACTAACAACAATCAACTATGTAGAAAATGCTGTGGAATCTACAGAAAGATGTTAGAATAAATTAACATAGCAAGGTTGCAGGATACACAATGAATATACAAAATCCACTGTATTTCTGTAAAATAACAAAGAATAATCAGAAATTGAAATTTTTTAAAACCAATTACAATAGTATCAAAAATATTAAATACTTAGAGATAAATCTGACAAAAATGGGAAATATCTATAGACGAAAAACTAAAAATCATCAATGGGAAAAATTAAATTAAAGAAGACAACAAATGGAGAGAGATGTTATATTCAGGGACTGTAAGACTCAGCACTGAGAATTGTTCATTTTACCCAAAACTGATCTACAGATTCCACATAATCCCAATCAAAATCCCAGCAGAGTTTTTGTAAAAATGGACAAACTGACTGTAAAATTCATGTAGCACTGCAAAGGACATTAGAATAGCCAAAATAACTTAGAAAAAGAAAAACAAATTTAGAGGGCTAACACTACCTGATTTCAAAAAGCATTACAAAAATACAGTAATCAAGACAGTATGATATTAGTGTGAGGAAAGACAAACAGACCAATGAAACAAAACTGAATGTCCAGAAATAGACCCACATACATATGGACATTTAATTTTTGACAAAGGTACAAAGGCAATTCAGTTGAGAAGGTCTAGTCTTTTCAACAAATTATGATGGAACAATTAGATATCTATCTGAAAAAAGATAAACTTGAATCTGTATCTCAAATTATATTTTAAAATTAATTCAAAATGGATCATAGACCTAAGTATAAAACCCACAATCATAAAACTTCTAGGAAAAAAAACAAACAAATATTGCTTGACCTTGGATTAAGCAATAATTTCTTACATACAACAACAAAATCTCAATTCATAAAATAACAAATTGATAAATTTGTACTTAATCAAAATTTAAAATATCTGCTCTTTGAAAGATACTGTTAAGATAATGAAAATATAAGCCATAGACTGGGAAAAAATATTTGCAAAGCATATATCAGATAAAGGTCTTGAATCTAGAATACATAAAGGACTATGAAAATTTAATAATAAGAAAACAAACAAATCCCCCTAGAGATCTAATACAGAGTATAGAGAATATAGATAACAATATTATATTATAATCACCAAACTTGCTAAGATATTAGAACTCAATTATTCCAACCACTAAAAAAAGGATTATTATGTAATGTGATAGAGCTGATAATTATCATTACAATGGTGATCATATTATAATTTATAAGTGTATAAATTTAACATGTTGTACACCTTAAATAGACACAACGTTGTATGTCAAATAAATTTCATTTTTTTTAAACTCCAATTTTTAAATGGCTAAAAGATGTGCACACTTTACCAAAGAACATATAGAGTCTTATAACATCATGGCCAAAATGTCCAAGATTCAATCAAAATCACTCATGTGAAGAACCAGAAAACTCTCAACTTGAATGAGATAAAAGATAACATATCAACACCAATATTAGAATTGCCAGATAATTCTAACCTGACAATATTCTGATAGAATTATTAGAAATATCAATCCTGAATCCTAATTATCTGAATTAAGATTTCAAAGGAGGCATCATAAACACGTTTCAACAAATAATCGTGAACACTTGAAACAAATGAAAACATTTAAAGTCTCCACAAAGAAATGGAAGATATAAAGAAGAACCAAGTGGAAATTATAAAACTGAAAAACAAAATAAAACAACAATAACAAATGTAGAGAATAGAAGAAGCAGTGAAATTGAAGAGAGAAAAATAAAAATAACCCTGAGCAACAGAGAGAAAACAGACTAAAAACAAAACAAACAACAAAAACAGCAACAACAACAACAAAAACAAAAAAGAGAGCCTGGGGGGTTTGTGGGGTATAACAAAAAATCTAAAAATTGTGTTAGTAGAGTCCCAGAAGGATAAGGGAAAGAGAGTGGGGCTAAACATATATTCAAAAAAATAATAGCTGAAATTTTCCTAAATTTTTTTTAAGATTTTATTTATTTATTTGACAGAAAGACAGCAAGAGCAGGAACACAAGCAGGGGGAGTGGGAGAGGGAGAAGCAGGCTTCCCACCAAGCAGGGAGCCGGATGTGGGGCTTGATCCCAAGACCCTGGGATCATGACCTGAGCCAAAGGCAGACGCTTAACAACTGAGCCACCCAGGCACCCTGAAATTTTCCTAAATTTGGCAAAAGATACAAATCTACAGATTCCAGAGGCTGAGTGAATTCCAAAAAGGGTAAACTCAAACAAATCCACACCAAAACATATCAAAATCAAATTTTTGAGAACTAAAGACAAAGTCTTGAAAGCAGTGACAGAGAAATGACACCTCACTTATTTTTTTTTAAAAGATTTCATTTATTTATTGGACAGAGAGAGACACAGCGAGAGAGGGAACACAAGCAGGGGGAGTGGGAGAGGGAGAAGCAGGCCTCCCACTGATCAGGGAGCCCGATGTGGGGCTCAATCCCAGGACTCAGGACCTGAGCTGAAAGCAGATGCTTAATGACTGAGACACCCAGGCGCCCCGACACCTCACTTATAAAGGACAAGAATTTGAATAACAGCAAATGTCTCATCACAAACCTCATCACATCCCAAAGGAAATGCAAAACATTTTTCAAATGCTAAAATAAAAGGACTAGCAACCCAGAATTTTATATCCAACAAAAATATCCTTCATGAATGAAGGGGAAAAAAAATCAAGACATTCTCAGAAGAAAGAAAACTTAAGATAAGTTGTTACCAGTAGATCGACTTTAAAAGAATGGCTAAAGAAAGTACTTAATTAGAAAGGAATTATGAAAGAAGGTCTCTTGGAACATCAGGAAGGAAGAAAGAACAATGAAAGAGTAAAAATGTGAGTAAATACAATAGACACTTTCTTAAGTTTTCTAAGTTAACAGTTCTGCTGTGGTTTTCAGTGTGTGTAGAGGAAATGTTTAAGACACTGTAAACGTATTAAAATGATGAGGGGGCAGGTGAGTATGATTATAAAGGGGTAGAGATGAGGGAGATCTTTGTGGTGATGGAACAGTTTTATATCTTGATTAAAGAGTGGTTCCACAAATCTATATGTGTGATAAAATGGCATTGAACTATGCACACACATTTTGCCAATATCAAATTTTCTGGTTTCCAGATTGTGCTATGATTATATAAGAAGTATCCATTGGGGGAAATTGGGTGGAGGATATGGGGGATCTCTCTGTACTATGTTTTCAGCTTCCTGTGGATCTACAATTATTTCAAAATAAAAACCAATTTTAAAAAGACAAAGAAATTGTACGAAATTCAAAAAAAAAAAAAAAAGGAATACCTAATAAGTGAAAGCAAAATGAAACAAATCCAACTGTGTATTCAGTTCGTGGCACAACCACTCAGAGGAACTCTTTCAAGTGACCTTAAAACACAGTAATTTGACTCTACATCCTTAGTGGACAATACCTTAAGGACAAAAAGAATTACAAAAAGAAGGAGGAGGAGTAGAAGAAGAAACCATTTTCAGTAATTTCATTGTTGGAAGTCTCATTTTATTCTGATACTCTGGTGTGTATGTTTTGGGATAAAGCAAATAAGTCATTATGTCAGCATCATTAAGAGCCAGGATTTTTTTTGGTGTGGGAGAAAGGAGACACACAGTTAGGATAGTTAAGTAAAAACTGTATAAAACTGAATTGAATAGGAAATACAGGTGTATTTTCTCCTTTCAGAGAAGAAATCATATTTCTTAGATCCACTCACTAAAAAGTCCTAGAAACAGCAACCGACCCAGGAACAATGAGCACCACCAGATTATGGTCTTTAAATAACATTTCCTACAAAAAGGCAACAGGATTTCTTAGAGAAATATCTGATCCCAGGTCTGGGCAGGAAGATGAGCCTAAAACATCTGTCTTAATACCAGGATAGCAAGGTAGTTATCTGAAACTACTGGGATTCTTTCAAAACACCAACATTGGCCCAAACCCCTACTGGCCAAAGATGGGACAATAGAAGCAACAAAAAGAATAATAGCTACAACGGATTAAAATGTACCCAGTGCATTTAAATCTGTGAATCCATGATGGTACTCAACAAAATAATAACTTTATTGATCACCCTTGGTAAATACTAGGGAACCAACTCATTATTTTGAAAACTGGTAAATACATTATTTACAATAGCCAAATTATAGAAGCAGCCCAAATGTCCATCGACAGATGAATGGGTACAGAAGAAGTGGTATATGTACACAACGGAATATTATTCACTTATAAAAAGAATGAAATCTTGCCATTTGTAACAACATGGATGGAGCTAGAGAGTACAATGCTAAATTAAAATAAGTCTGTCAGAGAAAGACAAATGATGATCTTACTCATATGTGCAATTTAAGAAACAAAACACACAAGCAAAGAAAAAAGAGAGAAAAGAAAGAGAGACAAACCAAGAAACAGACTCTTAACCTCAGAGAACAAACTTGGTTAGCAGAAAGGAGGTGAGGGGGGTGAAATAGGGGATGGGGATTAAAGAGTACACTTACGATGAAAAATAAAATAAAATAAACTGGTAAATAAAGGCAAAATTATTTATCCCACCTTTCATAGGTGAACTATACCTCACAACAACCAAAATTTTAATGAGGAGATGTTTCTCTTTATAGAAGTTATAGAGCTCATAAATGAAAAAATAGTGACAGCCCTCGAATTGAATGTTACCTTTTTGCAGCCCTTAACTGAATAAAGAATCTAGTCAACTATCATGGAAGGCTGCTAACATCAGTAAAAGAGAGATAACCAGGCAACATGAGCCTCGTGATGGAAGTACACACCATCACTTCGGAGTTGTTCTTGCCCAAAAAAACTGAACTTGAATCTGCTCAAGTCTCTAGTCCTAGCTACCAATTCACAGGAATAACACCATGGGGATGCAATCAGAAAATCCAGACTCTGGGAAACCCTACAGCGCAAACAACCCAGTTTCTTCCACAAATAACATGCAAGGGGGAGAGAGACAGATACACACACACACACACACACACCCCAAGACCTACAGATTTAAATGATTGAAGAAACACATCAGCCAATTACAATGTAGGGATCCTCTTTGGGTTCTGATTTCAACTACAGGGGGAAATAAATGTTGAACAAATATTTTATTCTATTAATGTCTTATTGTTAAGTTGGAGCTTTGATAGCTATTGTGGATTTGTTTATGTCATTACCATTTACAGATACATACTGAAAAATTTACAGACAAAATAATATGTTGCCTTGGATTTACCTCAAAATAACCAAGGGTCAAGGAGGGAAGTGGGCGACGAGTACAAATGAAACAAGATTGGCCATGAGTTGATCATTGTTGACACTGGGTAATTAATACATGCACACTCATTTTACTATTCTCTCCACTTTTGTATGGGTTTGAAATTTTTCATAATAAAAAGTTTTTAAATATACCCATATAGAGCCAGAAAACTGGCATTACTTTGGTTGCCTCTCTAATCTCTGCCCATTGGTTTTTATTCTGTTCTCTGGTGTCTAGAAGATTAGTGTCATAGTAATAATAATAGTAATCTCAACATTAATAGCCAGCATCTTTGGAGCACATACTTACTATGTGCTAACTCATTATGAATTCAAACCTTTTATGAATATTTCCATTTAATCCTGACAAAATCCTAAAGTAAATACTATTATTATTCCCATTTTACAGGTGAGGAACCCGAGGGAGAGAGGTGTGATGATGGAGCCAAGCCTCAAACCCAGATCTGACTGCGGATTGCCAGCTTATAACCACTAAGCTACAAAAGGGCAAAAGATGAAGATGGCTGTCACGTCCTCAGTCTTCCCTTTTTGGGGGCTAAAGCCTGAGTTCTTCCACTCGGCCGCTGCCTCCCCCCCAGTGTGGCTTCTCTGCCCCACACCACCCTTGGAACATGCGCCAAGAGCTAGGAAAATGGTTGGTTGAGGTTCTTGAGAGTCTCCCAGGCCTGCGGAACAGCCTGCCCTTCCCCGGGCACCCTGCAGAGATTCCCGAGTGCTGTCTGGTCCTCCTGCATCCAGACTAACAGCCAGAACGTGCACAACGTGCGCACGTGCCGGGGGGCGTGGCTCACCTGGGCCGCGGTGCCTCTTCTCCATCCAGATGTAGCAGTTGTTCTGGGCCACCCCGGTCTGCGAGTCCAGAAAGGGGAGGCGCACACTGCGCTCTGCGCAGAGCCGCGAGTTATAGCTGCGGCAGTGCTCAATGGCTTCCTTGTAGAACTGGTCCCCAAGCCTGCCCGGGAGAGGAAGAGAAGAGGAGTGAGGCCAGGGAAAAATGGAAGTGCGCACAGAGGGAAACTGATGTTACCCACCTCCCTCCCTGGGGAAATGATGGAGTTATGAAGACCCAGGCGATGAGGTCCAAGAGCCTTGCCAAGGGGCAGAATCCAACTTGGAGTCAGGTCTCAATCAGGTTCTATTTCCCATACCAAATCCACCAGGGAATTTAGAATCCCCTTTAACAAAGAGCCTAGGGCCCCTAGATAAACCACCAGTAAAAGTGACAAGTCCCTGTTCCAGGAAGCATGAGGTCCTGTTCCAGGATAGAGGTGGCTCTGGAACAGTCTTCTACCTGGGTTCTACCAGGAGCTAAGGCTTCTAGAGTCCCCTCATTAACATCCTCCATTAGCCACACTTTGTTCTCAATAATTGCCAGCAAAAGCACTCTAGAATGAACCCAAAACACCAGCATCAATGCATGGCTTTCCAATACAACAGAAGAGAAACACCAATATAAACACAGACTAGAAGGACAGAGGAAATATCCCCTAAAAATAGAGCTATTGTGGTGAAAGGAGGTGAAGAGAGGCATGCACCAATCTTTTTTTTCTTTTTATTTTATTATGTTATGTTAATCACCATATAGTACATATTTAGTTTTTGATGTAGTGTTCCATGATTCATTGTTTGCGTATAACACCCAGTGCTCCATTCAATACAATGCACCAATCTTTTAAAACCACACACTTAAAGAAAAATAACGTTCTAACCGAAAACAAAGGAAGCATTTGTAATAAGAGCTGAATTTTGAATTCAAGATAATTTAATCCCTGGGATCTAAAACACAAATAGAAAGACCTTTCTGATTTGTTGGAGGGGTGATCTGATTAAGCACAGTAAATTTTATGTTCCTGAATCTTTGGTATCCTTGGACATGTGGTCATGCTACTAATTTTAAGATAGTGTCCTTTTCAAAGACCAAAAATATAACATTGGTAAAACTGATCAAATGTAAAGAAAAAAAAATCAGTGAGATCAAATACCTAACAAATAAAAGACAGGCACATGTTGGAGGTTAATAATTGTCTCAAGGAAATACAAATGTCTTAACCTAACCTCTGCCAGGTAGACTTGCACTTCTTAGTGGGGAGCCGTGGGGAAAGGCAGAAATGGGAGGAGCCACAGGGATTGTTGGGCCAGAAGGGAGAATCAAGTAGCTCATTCTGAAGCGACATTATGAATGTCCCTTTGTTTTGGTTCTATGTAGATTAGAAGAAGCCAAAATCAGAGTGACAAAGTCCCAAAGTTAAAAATAATATATTCCTTAACCAAAATATTTAGAGAACTAAAGAAAGCAAAATTTTAGAGGGATTTTTCTATACTCTTAAAAAAAAAATCAGCAGGTTAGAGTCTACCAAAGAATTTAAAGCAAATTTCTTATTCTGGGAGGATACAACCATTGAAGCTTCTGAGGCATCTTTTGGAAATTACTTATTGACATACCTCTTAAAAAAACAAACAAAAAAAAAAAGCCCCTTTGCTCCTTTTCCCGCTCTAAACGTCTTCAGTCTCACAAGGAAGGCATAACGTGCTCAGAAAGTGTCCTAGCAGGTGCAAAACCAAACTGTAATCAAATTATAATAGCCACACAGCTGGAAATGAATTGGGGGGATGGAAGCCTATTAAAATGCTATAAAACGGAACATGAGCTGATGTAATCAAAGATGGTAACAAGGATCATGAGATTGACCAAAAATAAAGAACCATTTCCTACAAAGCGTTCACATTTGTGTCCCACCGGCTTCAATGCCTCCACTGCTAAAGCTCAGGGCGACAGAACTTTCCCAGACAGCTCAGCGCAGCCAAGATGACACACAGCCCCATCCAGGGCATCCTGGATGCTCCAGCTCCTTCATGAAACGGCGACCAGCTGCACCACATTGATGAGAACTGACAAGAACACGCAACAGAGAGGTGTCCGATGTGAAAAACAGTCATCTGGTTTCCCAGGATCTTTTGGCAGATGGCCAAAATATATGTTAACTCTTCCAACCCCAGAAATTCTGCTGAAAGAGAATCCATAAACCAAGCAAATGGCACACTAGAACTCTAGACTGGAGAGAAGGTCTCCGTCTTCAAAACAAATTCTGGAAGCCGGGATAAAAGAAAACAACAGCAGGATCTCAAATTAGACTTTACCTGATACGCTCCTAACTTGCTTCCAACATCCCAAAGAGAAGGACAAGAAAGGGAAGTTACTGAAAATGAAAAGTGAGTTTGGCCAAGTCCATGCCCCACATCGAATGGAATGAGAAAGTCAAACATAGTGGTGTGCTGGGCGAAAATTAATTTCATCTTAAAAACTTTCCACTTTCCGTAACATGCGATGTTATTAGTAACAGGCATGCCGGGGGGGGGGGGGGCAGGGGGACGTGTATTTTTAAATGTAATCTTTGTGTGAACGATACCTCTCTTACGTAAACAGAGAAACCCTTCTCCAGACTGGAACAACCGTATTAAAGATTGAACCTGCAAAAATGTGACATCCAACACCCTCCCTGCCCCTGTCTCCAGGGAAGTCACTTTTAAACAGACCAGGCGTTGGCAGCGACTTGGAAACAAAAGTTTAAAGCCTTTTTCAAGATACGGGAGGAGAAAAGAGACTTCAGCCTTTTTGATAAATTCAAGCAGAACGTCTCTGAAAGTTAATTAGCCAAAATCTTCACGGGGCTTGTACTGCTCTCGAGAAGAAAATCGATGGCCAGTTCTCCCTAACCCGTGGAAAGCAATTTAAACAGGAGAGAGGACAAATGTCCTTTTCAACATGGGATTTCTTTAAAAAAAAAAAAAAAAAAAAAACCCCCACAATGATAGGATCCCGGGGGGTGACATTTGCATTCAAGTTGTTGGGGGGGTGGGCAAGGCTGGCAGTGGGCGGTGACCAGCATGTCCCAGGCTGGGTCACCCAGCCTGGGCCGTCACCTGTCTGCATCAAACCAAGGGGGCTGGGTTACCGCGGGCTGATAGATGTCTTGGGCTGGAAGAAGCTCACACGAGGCAGAGTAGAATGATGTTCTCATCAACAGCCTCATTCAGGCTACCTGAGGCTGCAATCAAAAGCAGGAGCAGCACAGCGGGACACATTGCTGGGCTCTGTCCCCCACGGCCTGCAGCTTGGAGCAGCGCTGGCTGCCCCGTTCTGGGGGTGCCATGAGGGGTGAGATCCCTCAGCGAGCAAATCTGGAGTAAGGGAGCCATAGTTCTCAGAGCTTTCCAGTGACCCTCCTTGAGCATATCTGTGGAAAAAATGGATTCCAGGGAACCAAAGAGCATTGGGGTACAAGTAAGACTTCTCTGAAATGATTCCAACTAGGCTCCAGATGTGCTTTTCAGAGCCCATCACAGCCCCTCCAAGACCCTCTGCCCCCTTTCTTCTTCATGCTTCCACCTCTCTCTCTCAACACCTTGCCTCTTCTCTTCGATTCCATATCCACTGGCCTGAGCTGACTCTCAGATCCAAACCCCCAACCCAGACACCTGGGGCCCCTCCCTCTTCACTGTACCTCTGGTCCTGTGTTCTGACCCAAGAACAGGTGTCCTGCCATACCCCAAACACGTGTCCAAAAGCAAATTCCTCATCTCCTGCCAGAAGCCTGCTCCCTCCCCAGAGTCTCCATTCTCCTGAGGTTGGGGAGTCATCTGGTTTCCCAGGAAGAGAAGAGAGAGAACCCCATATTTCCCCAGCAAGGTGTCCTTGACCCTTCCCTTTCCTTCATCCCTTCTGGCATTGGATTCTTTCATTTCTCAGGAAGTCGCCTCTTCTGTCCATTCCTGCTGCATGGCCACCAGTCCCCTTTGACTGTAAAAACAGGACCTTGGCCCATCATTGCTATTTGTGCACATAAACAGAGATAAGCAGAGATAACAAGAAGCCCTAGCCTGTGGCAGGATCTCTGGCCCCTCCTTCCCCACCATGGGCCCCTCCTCCTCTCTGTGGGCACCTGGATTTCCTGCTGTCTCACCCAACTGCCCACACTTGCACCACGGCCCACAAACACATATTAAGACTCATTGACACCAATATGCTAACTTCCTCCTGTTTGCATTTAAATGTATTTAACTCTAACTGTGCTGTGGAAAGCATTTTATAATAACTAGCAAGCAGGGGGCAATATTTGGCAAGGTGGAAGAACCTCTTCGTTTTCCTCACGGTGACACTGTTCCTAAAGCTGCCCTTCAAAGAAAGCCAGGTTGAGTATTTGCTGTGGACTGAATTGTTTCGCCTGAAATTTATGCGCTGAAGCCCTAACACCCTAATGTTCTAGTATTTGGAGATGGGGCCTTTGGGAGGTAATTAGTTCATGAGGATGGAGCTCTGGTAATGGGATTGGTGCCCCTGTAAGAAGAGATAGGAGAAGGACCGACCTCTCTCTCTCTCTCTCTCTTTCACTCTCTCTCTCCCTCTGCCATGTGAGCACACAGCAAGAAGGCAGCCATCTACACCCAAGAAGTTTCTCACCAGAACAAGACCATGCTGACTCCCTAATCTTAGACTTCACAGCCTCCAGACATAAATATCTGGAGAAGTAAATAAATATCTGTTGTTTAAGCCACTCAATCCCTGGTATTCTGTCATAGCAGCCTGAGCTAAGGCAGTGTTTCTGATATTTAAAAGAAGAAAGGCCTGTAGAGGATGGTGGTGCAAGACTCCAGTCCCCTTCTTCCCTCACTCTGTCCTCCTCTAACAAAGATGGCAATAGTAACACTATTCATAAGGTCAATTTCAATTCCATGCCATGCTTAATGTTTATCTTCTTTACAAGACTTTAAACTCTACGAGGGTAGAGACCACATTTGCAGGGCCACTGCACACAGCCACCAGGCTTTGCGCTAAACTGCCCAGGGGTACCAGTAACCCTGTGAGCCTGGCCTTTTTCCTGACTTATCCCCAGCCTCCAGCACGGAGCCCAGCACACAGATGAACTGCGTTCAACAACAACTCATATACCTATGATAGGTGTTTCCATTTGGACAGTCTTCAATTTGTTGCACTTATAGGTTGATGATTTAGACTGCATGGATGTCTAGTCACAATTTGCAAAAAAAAAAAAAAATCAAGAGAATGCCTGCAACCACTCCCATTCTGTCTCAACACCCAGCTCCTGGGTTACTGCAGCAGTCCCCTGACTATAATTACTACAGCTCTTCTACCCATCCTGACAAAAAGAAATCTCCCCGGAGCCCAGTTTTTAGTCTTTCACTCCTCAGGATGGAAGGCAAGATGGCTCCCACTGGTGCCCAATTTCCTCTGGAGGCTGACGGGGCCCTTGGAGAGCTGAGGGATTGGGGTGGAACAGAAAGAACAGAGACTTGCAATCAGGCAGATCTGAGTCCAGCTCCAAGGCTGACTGGCTACACAACCCCGGGGCCGGTTCCTTACCCTCCCCAAGCCTCAGCTCTACTTTCTACAACCCCTACTTCAGGTCTGTGAGAGAATTAAATGAGAAGGAACCTCTGGCACCCAGAGGGAAATGCCTTTCATCAGTGGTGGTTCCTTTCTCCTTCCCCCAAAGAAGAGCATTTTCTGCCACTTTGTGGCACACCATCTGCTTCAGCTGGTCGATGGCCCCCACAAGACACACACACACACACACACACACACACACACACACACACACACCACACTCACTGGTGCAGTGTCTTTGAGGCTGGTGGACGACAACCAAACCTCTGTCCCAAAACCTTAGGCAGGAGGGTGGCTGAGGCCAAACCTCAGGCAACAAGGTAAGCTGAAGAGCTGTTGCATGATGATCGCAAAGGTCCAAAGCCTGCCCAAACACAGAAACAGCACCTGGCTTGTTGGCCGCTCTATCCCCAAGCCCAGCACAGAGCTTGCCATGTTGGGTTGAATGATGAATGAATGAATGAATGAATGAATGAATGAATCTTCGTCAGACCTTCTTGTGTATATGAATCAGACAGCCCTACCCCTGGACCCCAACAATATACTTAGTCAGGTTCTTTCTCCCACCTGAAATTCTTGCCTCTTGCCCCCGACCTGGCTAATCTTAATCTGTTCAAGGGCTGGCTGAAGGCCTGCCTCTTCTGGGACACCAGTTATCCCTGCCAATAGTGTTTGCTCTCTGCCCTCTCGGAGCTGCCTGATTGTCTCAGTTGTATTTGGCCATTCTCTACCATCTTCCTTATCTCTCCCCACCCAACCAAAATATAGGAATCTTGAAGACAGGAGCTAAGAGTTCTATATTTCCACGTTACCCAACAAAGCCCAGTGCTGGGACTATAGAAGCACGTGATAAATACTGATGTCAGGCCATCCTAATGGAAGCTTCCAGCTGAGAGATGCTTGGGACACTCTCCACATGCAGATGAGGTGAGCCTGAAGTTACCTGGCTTCTCCAGAGCACAAGCTTGGCCAACTGAAAACGGATATCCTGTAAGCTCAAATCTCACTGAATTTTCCCTATCATCTTAAAAAAATCCCTTCAGCTCTCAAGATTTTCGTTTCTCCATCTACAAAATTCACGCCACTCTGCAAGACACAGAACTAATATTCCCCTTCTCTGAACTTTACAAAAAGCTCACTGAATACTGTGCTGTCATCAGACCACCTCGGGACGACTAGCTCTTCCTCTGCTGATGCAGGAAATAAGGCTTCGGTGCTTATCAAGAATCCCAACACCCGACTCTCCAGGAGAATGGTCTAGGGAGTGGCTCTCCAACTTTGGTTTGCGTCAGAATCGGTGGGGGCCAGGGAGGCTGTGACATTCTGATTCCGGTGGTCTGGCATGTAATCCAGACATCTGTATTTTTGATAGATCCCCCAGTGATTCTGAGACATACGAGACCCATTGACCTAAGGATGGCTCCCCAGCCTCCAAAGCAAGGGGAAGAACAAGAGGGCCTTGTGATGCTCTTTCGGCCACATTCTAATGGCAGAGCAGGAAAGCCCAGTTAACTGACTTTAACTCGGCTGGGTTTGTTCCTGAATTTTTTCTTTTATTTTCTGGCAGCAGGCATGGACTAAGCAGCACTAACCTATAGTAGACTAGTCCCACCCACAGAAAGCCTCATCCCTCACAAAACATCCAAGAGACCTGGTGAAGGCAAATTTATGGAGAAGATCGTGACATTCTTTGAGTCACTCTGGCAGTAACTCTGACCTTCATAACATCTCAGGAAAGGCACCTTGGGGACGAGGGTATTGCCTCGCAAAAGCCAAGTCCAATGAAGAATTTGAACCCTAAAACTCCTATGATGACTTAAATGCCACGCAGTCTGATGTTCAGGCCTGCTAGACCCGATAAATCCTTTTTCCAGCATCTACTCTGGTGAAGACTTTTCAGGGACTTATTATGCAAAGCTGCCTAAGCAAGACGGAATTTATGTTGAACCTGGCCATGATTTCTGAGCTGCCACTGGGTGTTCTGATGACATACGCAACTCAGGGTTGAAGTCAAGGGGCTGCCAAGGACAAGAGACTGGAGGCAGGAGGGAAAAAGGATGATTCCTTCCAGTAAATAATGGGGGGGGGGCAGGAAAGGGGGATGCTCCGGGAAGGAAGAAGACTGTAGTTTTTCTGGTATCCAAGGTTTGCCTTTCAAATGGCATCCAGACATGACAAAATAAATCTCTCCTCTGGAGGCTGAGGAATGTGTAGAATGCAACCAACTTTCAAAAGTGGGGAAAAAAAAAAAAAAGGCTGCTTTATCTCAGGGTGAAGCATACCTAGAAAGAAAATACACACCCATCGCAGAAACTTCATTGACTGAGGAAGTATTTTTACTTTCCCTGGTTCATAGACTGAGTCCTCTCTGAAACCCCAGCCATGAGCTAGGCACCAGTACGTTGTCCCCTGGATGGGCTTTGCCAGGAGAAGTGGACCACTGATTAGAGACAATTCTTGGACAAACATATCCTCCGACCCCGTCTTCGCTGCTGGAATACAAGAGCCTCAAGGCTGCCCTTCCTGATAAAGAGAATATTGGCCTGGCATTTAAAACACAGCCACAAAGAACACATCCTCTGTAGTCAATTCTCAATGCAGCAGTCCAAGTGATCTTTTTAAAATGGAAATCAGATCATGACATTCTCCTCCTTAAATCCCTCCAACGGTTTTTCACTGCACTCAAAATAAAATCCAAACTCCATCCCATCGCTATGGGCCCTCAGATTGTCTGGCTATGCCCACCTTTCCTATTTTCCCTTATCTCGGCCCCCTCTTGCCCGCTCAACTCCATCCTCACTGCACTTGTCTCTGCCCTTCGAATATACCAAAAATCATCCCACCTCAGGACTCTTGCACGTGCCATTCCCTCTTCTTGGTATACAGTTCCCCCAGGTCTTCTCATGGCTGGGCTCTTCTCAGAAGAGTCTTCTTTGACCCACCCTAAGGCAGCCCACCCTTCTCCACTCCTGCCCTAGTCCTATGCTATGACCCATTCTACTTTATTTTTTTTCATTATATTTACTACTACCAAACTTTTTCTGTTTTTTCTTTGCCTGCTGATTGTCTCTACATAACAAAATTATGAACTCCATGAGAGCCAGGTCTTTATTTCTCTTGTCTACCACTCTCTGAACCCAACACAGGATTTGGCACAAAAGAAATTGCTTGACAGATAACACTGAACAAAGAAGTAAAAGACCCAGGCTACCTGCAAGGGACAGCTTGAAAGGTACGGGAGCCCGGCTTTCCGGAGGGCAAGACGGCCATGGCTGGGGGAAGCCCCCAGCACAGGGAAAGAGAATGACTCCACCACCTTCTCACTTCTGATCCTCCCTGCCCAACACACTCATCAGGGGGTTAGGAGCCCATTCCTCTGTCCACCCTTGAATCTTGCTGATGACCCAACAGTGCCACCCGCACACTGCAAAACCTGCAGAGAAGTGGAGGCAAGAGGATAAATGATGCCCTTCATGACATCAGCTCTTCTTTTCTATGCCCAAAAAGAACATTCCAGGCCTGATCCTGGCACTGTAAACTAACAGTGCCAAAAGATGGTCCCCAGTGTACCTATTCCAGTCTCCTGAAAGGACCGGTCTCTAAATTAACCTCCCCTGCATGTTCTTTCCCAGAGACTTGATCCATGTCCTCTTTCGGAGCCCCGAGCCTATGGGTAGTGGCAGGGGCAGGAGTAGGATGGGGGTGGGGAAGCACTGCTTGACGGGAAATCAATGGGAACTTGAAGGTCATCCGGAGGGCGCTGTCTCCCCATCATGCACCTGCTGGGATGGGATTTGTGGTCCTGACCTCGCTTGAGGGCCTCTGCCCTCCTGTCAGACTTGGTTAAAATCAGCTGGTAGAAGCAAACGCCCTGCAGACCAAATGACCTCCAGGCTGCCCTTCTAAGGGACATCGAGCCAAACAAAGAAGCACTGAGTCTCATTTAACCTGCCACAAGGTTGAGAGTCACCCCAATTTCTCTTGGCACTCCTCTGAGAAAACTACCTCGGGCCTGCTGTTTTTTGTTTTTTTGTTTTTTGTTTTTTGTTTTTTTTTTTTTTTTGAGGCACATGCTTGTAAACCTTTTAATAAGGACAGAACAAAGCCAGGTTGACCAAGAGGCTGGTCATGTCGCCAAACTTAAGTTCTCCGGTAGAAAATATAGAAATATTCTGGGAAACGAAGAAGACCAAAACCAAAAGGTAAGTGCACCCTAGAAATACCTAAATCTGCCCTCATAACCTCTATATCCTGGCATGAGAACAAAAGATACCAGAACCTCCAAACCACTGAAGGGAGATCTATTTTTCTTGCCAGCCCAATAACATAAGGGGATTTGACTGCATTTAAAATCTGACCCTCCTTTCCTCGTGGACCAAGTTCCCTCCCTCCCCCCATTCCTCCCTCCCTTCCTCCAGTCTCTCCACCTCATCTAGAATCACTTGACATACAGGTCAGCCCAGATCTCCAATCCAAAAGTTGAAGATGAGTCAGGTATAAAAATGAGGAAGAGACATCCTCAACATACTTACAGAAAGGCGACAAGATGGTGGTAACAAAAACTGTGGCCTGGCCGCCATTGACTGAGCACTTACTATGTGTGCCAGGCACTGTTCTAAGCACTCAACCAGATTGTCTCATTTCATCCTCATACATCTCATTATTTCCCCCAATTCCACAGATGAGGAAACGGAGGCACACAGAGTTTTCAGTGATTTGCCTTGAGTGTCAAGTGGCGCTGCGAAGCGATAAGCTCAGGCAGTTTCAGGCCAGAACCTTGTTCTTGGCCACGACACTACCAGCCTCTCACGGGGGCACCGCTGCCCCCTCACTGAGAACTGAGCCTCTGGAACTGGCGTAACTTGAACGGCACTTCCTTTTTGCGGGTATGGAGGGCATCACCACTTTGCTGGACAATCTTAGCCCTTTCCTTTTCCCTTTTTTGTGCCTCAGTTTCCCAAACTGCCAAACAGTTCCAGAGGTACTGCTAGTCACAGAGCCTGTCACAGGGCCACCTCTTAGTGACTCAAGAAGTAGGCTGGTTATGGAGCTGCCTGAAAAGATACCATCAGAGAGATACAAAACATTATTATGTGGTTTAGAAACCAAATCCATCCCGACGGTGAACAAGGGGTAATGGGCTTTGAGAGGCCCTGTGGCTCTCTGAACGTTGGCTGAGGGGACCAAAAGGAAAATGCCAGATTACCATAAGAATCCCAGGTGTTAGAGATTGTCTAATGCCCAGCGCTTGTTGTACTGTAAGGAAAACCAATAACTAGAGAGGGGAAGTCATTTCCTCCAGTCACACCGGGCCAGGGCTGAGATCGGATCCTCAGTGTCCAGGTTCCTCGTCTCAGGATTTCTCCACTGTTTACAGCAGGGGTCTGCGAATGACCACCCCCGGGCCAAATGTAGCCCCCACAAATTCCTATAAATAAAGTTTTATTGGAAGACAGCCATGCACATTCATTTACGTACAGTCCGGGCGCTGTCACACCACAGACAACGGTAGCATTGAGGGGAGTTCCAACAGTGACTGCGTGGCCTGCAAAGCCTTCTGGACCTTTACAGAAAAAGTCTGCCAACTCCTGGTTTATAACCTAAGTCTCAAATGATGAAAAGACTCCGCCCTTGGAATGAAAGAAAACAGCATGGGAGGCCGAGAGTCACACAGCTCAAGCAGAGCATTTTACAATTATCCCAGCTTGGTACAACTTAATAAAAACCCATAAATACAGTTAATAATAAGGAAAACAAGCACTAGCTCACCCTACCTATTTAATAATTATTGTTAACTACAGCATGCAAAACTCATGGCTGGAAATTACTTTTTTCCTAGCCTCTCTCGAAAGCCCTTTTGCATTAGAAAACGCTGTTGGCCAATGGGTGAAGCATGCTTCCTACAGTTTGCAGAGGCCTCATCTCCTCCTGTGGAGTGACAATGGGGGCACTGAGATCACTGTCCCCTCCCTGGGTGCTCCCTGTCAAACAGGATGGTGCCAAAACCCTCCTTGGCCCCTCTTTCCCAATAACATTATTAGGAACCACCAGGCACAGGAGAGGCTCTTGTTCAGGCTTCTCCTGCCGGCAGTGCCTCCCTGCCTCCCTCATCCCCTCTCTGCTCTCCAGAATGTGATCGGAGGCAGCATTCGGCTCCCAGAAGCATCCCAGCCCTTGGCAGTTTGGGTAAGGATATGCTGTCATGCCCTGGAGCGGAGGAATGGAGCTTGGCCCCTGAGAGGCCCATGTGGGAATCAAGGCTGGACCTCGGGTCCAGGCCGAAGTTGGAATTTGATCACAGTGGATCTTCAGCAGGTCTCCCAACCCCACTGAGTCCCAGGCTCCCATCGGTGAAGGGGAGAGAACCATCTTTACATATTCCAAACACTGGAACGGCGCACAAAGTCAGAACGCAGGGGTGAGGCAAGCCAGCCAGGCGGCAGCCAAGGTCCAATCTCACCAGGATTAGAACATCAGAGAACCATGGAAGTTGGAAAGGCTTATATGTAATAGCATTATCTCAGGCAGAGAGCTTTGCTAGATAGGACTCATCTTGCACGGAGCGGTCCCAGTTCACATGGAGGTACAAGCAATCATTGCTAGTAACTCTGCTTTCCCTCTCACAAGTGCCCTTGCTTGGCTGATAAACGATAAGGTCATTCTATTGATAAGCTGTCTGGGGTCAGAGAGAGGTAAGGGCCCCTCTGCCCTGAACATGGTCGGTGACGGCAGTAAATGGGCTTCTAAGGTGGTCACATCCGGTTTGGTGAAGACTTGGGGTACAGGTCTGGGGCCAGAACTGAACAGCTCGGGACAAGACAGGAAAGACAGTCCTGCTTCTCCAGCTGCCCCTCATCAGGCCTTCTGCCTCTTTTTACAGTTGTTAAACAAATACTTAGAGAACGTGAGCCAAAGGGTGAACTCCCTAGGAGGCCCCCAGGCTTGGAGAGAAGAGGGGGCTTCGGAAAGTGCTAGAAGCAGGAGATGTACCGACAGGTGCCTACTCCCTGCCTGCTGTGCTAAGCACCTGCCCGACCTTCTCTTCATCCCTGGGACCAGGTAGGGTCCTGGCCTTTCACAGAGCCTGACACTGACCCAACCCAACCCAACTGCCCTCGGGAAGTGCATGTCTGGGGACCCGGACCCAGGCGAGGCTCAGGACTTCCTCCTGTTCTTTGAAACTCTTCCCCACAGGGGCTGCCCCTCTTCCACCAACCCTGCCGAGCTACAGGGGTGCGGGTGGGCGTGCTGTGTTCTGGGACCTCCATCATGAAGAGAGCCAAGAGGCGAGCAAAAAGAAGGGCCCAGAAGAGCCTACCTGAGCTGTAGGCTGAGGTCTGTAGGGGAGGAGGGCCGGGCGGGCAGCCGATTAGAGGAAAGGCAACAAAGAAGGCAGAGGAGGGGACAGAGGAGGTGGGGCACAGGAGTCAATATTTGTGGAGGGAGGGCGGCCCCCGGCACATGCCCCACAGCCATCAATATCTCTTCTGAGGACAGCTTATCTGGGGAATTTATGCTCTCTAATAATTACCTTGCAGAGGGTTCCACTTATCTTACCACAAGAATCTGCTGGTTGCCAGACACACGGGGTTCTGGTTAATTCCATCCACACTGCCTTCCACCTCCACCTCGTCCTGCCCAGGTCCCCAGCTCCCCAGCTCCCATCCCCTGACCTCTAGCCTCTCCCTCTCTCTCTGGCCTGGGGGAAGTTGAGGGTAGGAGAGTCTCAACAACTTCCATCAGATTTAAGGGCCCCTAGGAGCCGACGCAGGGGGTGGGGGAATCTCCCTTACGGACAGGTATGAGAGGTAAGTTGAGGCCCAGCCTGGGGATGGGCACACAGCTACAAAAGGCTGTGTGTGAAGGGCAGAAGCACTGATTTGACCATATTCGTCTTTGCCTGATGCCATCAGGTCTGGTCAGTATTTTTATTTTCTTGTCTCCACAACCCCCCTGAGAGCCTTCCCTTCCCTCCTCCAGCCCTTTGAGGATGCCCCCACCAATAACGGTGGGGCCTCTTATTCACTGATCAGCATTCACTGCCTTGTGTGGCTGGGATCTCCTCGAACACCTGTCTCAGACCCAACTGCAAGCTCCTTGCCAACGGAGCCCTTGGCACTCTGGCACTGAGTCCCTCCTGAGCCTCAGCAGTGACAATACACCAGGTAACCCTTGCCATGGGCCAGGTTCCAGAACGTTCTAAGTGCATTAGAAAGAATAATGCATTTCATCTTTGCAGCAACCCCATGAGAGAGCCGCTATCCCTCTCCCTCCATGACACAGGTGAGGACACTCTGACAGCTACGGTCATGGGCCCAGGGCCATCCAGGGAGCAGCCAAGTCAGGATTTGAACCAGAGTCTGGACTCTTCAACACTCTGCCCTGCCTGGCAGTAAATGTCTGCCAACCCACCGGAACAGTTTACACCATGTCTCCACACTTCTTTATGCCCTCCTGTTCTAAAAGAATAATTTTCGTGAAAGTAATCATAATACCAGCTGACAACTTCGGGTCCTTGAGCACGTATGGGTGCTCTCCACTTAGTCCACATGGCCGCCCGATGAGCCACTGCCATTACCAGCTGGAGGCTGCACTCCCCAAGCCACCTCTCTGCCCCAGAAACACCAGCCTCCCCCTCCTCCGGGCCTTGGCACCTGCTGGGCCCACTGCAGGCACACTCACTCCCCTCATCTTTACAGGGCGGCTCCTGTGGCTCCTTGCGCCCTGCTCACTCCCACCTCCTTCCCCAAACTCCTTCTCTAGAGCACTCACTCTTTCTTCACCCACCCCCCTGGTTTCTGGTCTTTTTAGCACTTTGCCAACTATCAAAAATTATTGTATTACTATTTACTTACTACCTGTCTTTCCACTCTAGATACCTAAGCTCCCCGGGAGAAAGACTGGCCTAGTTTGTTCACTGCATTCCCAGTGACTCAAACCAGGTACCTGGCGTACAGCAGTTGGATAAATAATATCCCCACTGGGCCTTACACAATCCTCGCAGCCTGCTCAGTGGGACACTTTGTTTCGTGGAAAGCCCGCTCTCTGTCCTATCTTCACTTACCTGATTCCAGCGTCCCAGGCATCCTGCAGAGTACTTTAGCATTTCATTGTACCGACCATGAGATAGAAAATACCCACTTTACTGATGAGGAAACGGGCTTCGAGAGGTTCCACGGCTGGCCCAAGACCACACAGAAGGAAGGTAAAATCAGTCCCCATTCTGTCCGCCTCCCTGAGTCCGTGATATTAATCATCCTGCCACAGAGCCTCTGGCTGGGTCCCCTGGGTAACTCAACTTTCTTCACCCATGTATCCCTAAATGTCCCCTGCCTTCCTCTTCCCCGAGCCCTTGCTTCTCTGTGCCAACTCTCTTCCACTGGCCCTTCCAGGTTCTCTCTCCACTGTTCTTCTCCCTGCTCCGTGCCTCCAGGAGTATGTCCTACATGGTCAGCCACCTGCCATCTTCCCGCAGCCTCTGGCAGCCTAGCCAAGGGCGAATGCCAGCAGCAGGTCAGAGGACAAGATGGGGCATTTACTCCCCCAGCCGCCTCCTTGCTGGGTCTACTGAAGGTCACGGCTCCTGTCAGGCAGCCCTCTCCCCTTGACCTAGAGCCCAGGGCACTGCGTGCTGTCTTACCTCGGACATTTCCCTGTCCACACTTTTATAAATAGCCATCTTATTAAACACACCTCCGTTTACTCTGTTGGAATTTGCTGCTCTCTGCTGGAACCCTGGCTCTCCGAATGCCACCTGGCCTCTCTGTCTCCTCCAGCGGCGCCCCCACTGTCAAGGCCCCCAGCTCCCCCCCCCCAACCCCCTGCCCTCTGCCAGGCCCTCCTCCACTGCCTGGGGTGTTGAATCCCTCCAAGACCTATAAATAAATGTTGACTTGCTGGCTTGAAGCTTTGCCCTGGCAGCCTCCACTCTCTGCCCGGGCCCCACCAGCCCCTTTGCTAACCACTGAAGCAACACCGGGGAGAGAGGGGTGCGCCAGGCAGCCCCGCAAGTACCCAGCGAGCTGTCTGCCCGTGACTATTATGAACACAGAGCTCAATGTGGGGTCCCCTTTGCTCGGATCAGGCTCATCCTGTGCAGGGCATTGGAGGATTTTATAAGTGATGTACTGTTAGCTCAAGCGAAGCCAACATCACAGCTTCGACCATCTTAGCACAATCTGCTGAGCTATGGCTGGGTGGCAGGTCCTGTACTCAACCACCATTGGCGTTCCTTCATCATTATAGTAATAGATAAGGAAACTGAAGCTCAAAGGGGACACGGAATTCAACCAAAGCCACAGAGCAGCTGCGATTAGAGTACAACTCAGCCCCAATCCACAGACGTATTTTCCCCCCAGGCCACGCTGCCTAACAGCCAGCCCCGTCCTTCTGCAGGAGGACCACACACTCACACCGAGGCAGGCAGCTCAGAGACACCGGCCACCCATGACAACAAGAGGGGCGGGCAGCCGGGGGTATGGGTTGGGGAGAAGAGTGTGGCATGATCCCTGCCGCCTGGAGCCACTCTGCCCAAAGGCCGGGGCACCGCCCGGCCACGGCAGGCACAGCCCAGCCTGGGGACACTGGAACATGCCCCCGCTGCTCCTTCCTGCAGAGCCAGCAGGGAGCCCTGTGCTTGTCCTTGGGCACACACCAGCATGTCAACAAAACATGCCTGCAGGCATGGGCCCTCCCGCCCTCGCCCTGGACAGTCACAAGGAAACTCTGAAGGGCAGGGCGGGGGGACCAGGCGGCAACAGAAAGGGAGGAAGGCTTCCTGCTCCGGGACCTGGAGCCCAACTGGGCTTCCTCCCGTCCTCCCTGCAGCCTAAATTTATGTCCCCCTTAACACAATTCAAGGACTAAAGGGTTTTGTTTGGTCTTTTTTGGAAGGCAATGGCAAAAAAAAAAAAAAAAAAAAAGCCCACATTTCTAGTGTTAGGAGTGTTCTTGAAGGCAAACATCCTCACTCATGAGGACACACACGCACACACACCCCAGCTCTGGCCCCACAGGGCCCCACACAGCCCTGACTTCAGCACTGGCTCTCCCAGTGGAGAAGCCGGCTCTCCACAGCCTCCCGACCTCGGGCCACAGGACTGCTGGCTGGCTTTCGCACCCCAGGGGAACAAAGCCTCCAGGACCTGGCAGCAGTGACACCTGCTTCTGCAGACCGTCCCACCCCCACCAAGCCGTGGCCCTGTCTGATGTGTCCTGACAGGACAAGGTCCAATTAGCCGAGGCCATTTCCAGTGACCCAGCATGAGATGGGACCCAAATCTCCAGAGCTGTCCTGAACCTCCTCTCCCCGAGCCCCTCCAAATCTTCAATCACTGATGTGACATCTCTAGACGGATGGTTCCTACAGCATTGGAGAGACTGGAAAACATCCAGAACAGAGTGTTCTTCGAGATAAAACAAAGACAAAAACAAAACACTGCTAAAATACAAAACTGAGTTCCATCTTAAAATCTGTGCGCTAGTGAACTTGGAGTAGCCTCCGTCTGGTCAAAAACACTCTCCGTCCCTCCCATTAGACACCAAAAACTGAATCTCCCCTAAAGACAGGAGGATAGCGAACATGATTAGACCCAATTACTATATGGAGAAACTGAGAATGAAGGAAGGAAAATCAATAGAATTTCCTCGCTCTGACCACTGCTACAAATGAACTAATAACTTGAGAGAGATGTGAAGAAGGAAACCAAAAGCGTCCGACGGCAGCCACGAGGCCATTTAACAAAGCGGCAGCAGCCCGTCTGAACTGGCCGGGCAGAGACCAGTAGGGCTGACAAGACACTCCTGGGGATGACGGGAGGGGGAGAGAGCTGGTTTTCTATTGCTTTCTATTCATTACATAGCACGAGGCTCATCAGTGGTGAATTCTCATCTCGCTCACAAAAGCAAAACATAAAAGAAAGCAAAAGGGAAAAAGCATCCTCATAGGCTGTCATATGTTAGGGACATTGGTCATTTCTAGATAGGCAAAGGGCCCCCTGCAGCTTCATACCAAGTTTATGTCCATCATCACTGCCCCCTCCCCATCTCTCTCATCCATATTCAGCGAGGAAGAAAGGAAATTAACAAGCCTACACACAACATCCACCCTGGATCACCAGCTGGGCCATTTGGAGCATCCAAAGATGGGGTGTGGGAAGCTCCAGGGGAAAGGGAGATCTCCAAAGATCACCATCCCCACCTCCTGCTCGGCGCCTGGGGCTCCACTGGATAGAAGACGCCGACAAATTCAACAAGAATTTAGCTGGCCTCCCCATGAGTCCAGATGGGAGATGCTAAGTAAGATAGCCAGGTCCGTGCTATCTTTGCACCTGCAGGAGTAAATTCCTTGCTGTCCAGCTGGGTTTTCTGGCAGCCACTCCGTCTCCCCTACTGCCTCTGGATGGGGTCCATAAAGGTGCTCCTGGCCTGAGTGGTCATCATTCATTCATTTAGCCAGTAAGTGCTTAAGGAGCACCTAGTCCCTGCTATAGCACACGTGTGAGAGGTAGCACACCACGTAAGTGAGCAGCAAGGGTGCTGTGTTCGAGTCCTGGCTCCTTGTTTACTTGCTGTCTGACCCACCAAACTCCTGAGCTTCCTTTGCCTCATCTGTAAAGAGGGGATGACTATAGCACCCTCCTCCTCAGATAACTGAGAACCAGTGATATAACTTCACCATGAGTGATCAGTAAATATTAGCTGTTGTTACTCTGACACGGGGGTCCCACCTGCTACTCGCTGCCATCCTCAGTGGTAGAAAAAGCTCATGAGTTAACCCCCAGACAGTATCATCTGTTTCACGGGCTTCTCTGTCCACACAGATGAGCGGTAGCAGAATGTATTAAAAAATAAAATAGCTCCATGCCATTGGCTCAGATTGCCCCCCCCCACACACACACCAGTCAGCTGTCTAGCCAGGAGGGTCAGTGGTCAGAAGCACAACGATGAGTGTGCAGATGATTCAGTACAAAAACACCCCCACCCGCAAAAACCCAACTCTAGTACAGACCCTCCTAGCAGTGGGTGGAGGACACCTATCCCCTTTGACCCAAAGGAAGAGGAGTCCTAGCTGGCTGGAACTTCAGAATATCCAACAGGACATGTGGAAAGGTGGTATGTTGGTCTCCTATTGCTGCTGCAACAAATTACCACAAACATAATGGCTTCAAACAACCCAAATTTATTATCGTACAGTTCTGGAGGTCAGAAGTCTGAAATGAGGGGCGCCCGGGTGGCTCAGTCGTTAAGCGTCTGCCTTCGGCTCAGGTCATGATCCCAGGGTCCTGGGATCGAGTCCCGCATCGGGCGCCCTGCTCAGTGGGAAGACTGCTTCTCCCTCTCCCACTCCCCCTGCTTGTGTTCCCTCTCTCACTGTGTCTCTGTCAAATAAATAAATAAAATCTTTAAAAAAAAAAAAAAAGAAAGAAAGAAATAGTCCAAAATGAGTTGCATAGGGCTGAAATCAAAGTTCTGGCAGGGCTGCTTTGCTTTGGGAAGCTCTCGAGGAGAGTGTGTCTCCTTGCCTTTTCCAGCTTCTAGAGGCCGCCTGCCCGTGAAACAGATGATACTGTCTGGGGGTTAACTCATGAGGTGCTTTGTGGCTCATTACCTCCGCTGTCATATCGCTGGCTCTGACCCTCCTGCCTTCCTCTTATAGGGACCCCTGTGATGACATTGGGGCCACCCACATAATCCAGGAGAATCTCCCCATCTCAAAACCCTTAATGTAATCACATCTGCAAGTCCCTTTTACCTTATAAGGTAACCTTTTTACAGATTTCAGGGATTAGGACACAGACCTCTTTGAGGGGCCCCTATTCTGTCTAGAAAGGTATGTTCTGCGGCAAAATACACTTGAGCACTGTTACAGCCACAGTGAGGGATTGTAGGAAATAAGGTTGTGCCCTTAGCTCAAGAATACTGAAAATATCCTACACTGCAGCAAAAATCTAAAGTATAAAGTGTATGGTGCCTAAGAGACATGTCTGTGTGAGCTTCTATTTCCCCATCTGAAGCACTAACTTTGAAGGGTCCTCGTATCATGAGGAACAAAGGGAAAAAATGCACCCGGAAGCCCTCATTCCATGCCAAGCACACAGTTAGTGCTCAGTAAACAGCAACTAACAAGCTGCCCACTAGTTCTGTTAGCCCGTCGTTTTGGTTCTACCAGGCCCAGTGACTAAATAAACCAGCTTGACATGAGCTAACTTGTCAGTCAGCAAATACCAGCAAAGCCCTGTCAGGTCCCAGGAATCAGAGGGGCCATTCAGCCCAATGCAGAGCCCCCCTGCCCCCCACCAGAGGCACCCAAAGATCTGGATTTATGATCAGAATTTCCTAGATCAGACATGGTCTGGATCTGAGTTTACTTTCTGCAGAAAGAAGACAAGTGTGAGACCCCAGCAATCTTCCACAAATCCACACTCCATTCCCCTACATGCCTTTCTCCTGCAAACAACGGTGCTATTTTAAAATTGTACTGTGATCACTTTGGGCTACGTGCTGCAGTCAACAATTCCCAACAGGAATCTTTCCACCCTCCCATTTCATAGATGGGCAAACTGAGGCATGCACCAAAGAAACAAGGATTTTATCTTACAACAACATTGTGCGTCATTTGCTTTCATCACTGAAGCATCTCGGATGAGGTTAAAAAAAAGAGAGTTTTAGAATTTGAAGCTCAGATCTCCTGCTAATTAGTTGTGTGACTGTGGGAAAATTGCATAACTTATCTGAGCAATCCCTTTCTTTATCTGTAAAAGGACACAGGAAAATCGGCCTCTCTCAACTGTTCCATGAATTAAACATCACATAAAACCCTTGGCATGTTGGATTTATGGGACACTTACTATGTCTCAGGCACTGTGCTAAGCACTGTATGTATATTAATTCATTTGCTCATTACAACAACTCCATGAAATAGGTCTTATTATTGCCATTTTCCTAGAATGTAGGCCTCTGGAGGGCAGGGATTTTTTTTGCATCTTCAGCCTCTAACTCAAATACACTGTGAGTAATAAATGCAATCTACAAGCACCGTTGCTGATTTAAAAAATGGAGAGATCAGTTGAGTGAGTCTGGAATCATTCTGGAAGGTTTTATAAAGGTGGAATCTGGAAGGTAGGTAGAATTAGAGAAGAGAAGGACAGAGAGAGACCAGATCTTCCCACCAGGGTAAGGTGAGGTATTAAAGTGACAAGAGAAGTAAGGCATGTAGGAGATAGGACAACACATGGTGCATGGATAGGAGACAGCAAAACTTAATCCTCTTAAAAACACCCTTAATGGGGACACCTGGGTGGCTCAGTCAGTTGAGCATCTGCCTTCAGCTCAGGTCATAATCCGGGGGGCCTGGGATGAAGCCCCGCATTGGGCTCCCTGCTCTGTGGGGTGTCTGCTTCTCCCTCTCCCTCTGCCTCCCCCTCCTCAAGATCTCTTTCGCTCTGCTCTCTCTCTCAAGGAAATAAAATCTTTTTCAAAAAAGTTTTAAAAGTGCTCTTAATTATCATGTCTACATCTGTGAGATACATATGAAAAGAAAATGGCCCTTCCTTACCAACTCCCTGGGCTCTTGTAGCAAGTGAGATAGGGTGTGAAGGTTCTTGGATGCTTTCCACCAGTGAGTGATTCTACTTCCCCTAGAAGCAGAGTTTTATGTACTGATAGCTTCTAGTGTTTTTACAAACACATCCTTTTATGAGCTCCATCTACCCCTTTTCCATCTTCATTTGAACATTCTAACATTCTGCTCTCTGGTAGCTATTTTCAACAGTAACAAAAATCCAAGGTAGGAAACAGTTAAAATCATCCTTGATGGTGAGGAGAAAACTGTTGCTCAACCCTAAGAGAGCTGGTATTTCTGGCACTAAGGATTACACGTGACTGAGGTCAGACCTGATCTGCCTGATTTACTCTCTGGGAACAAAGTTCCAATGGACGACTCTGGGTCCCCACTCGGGCCACACCAGGGGCTACCAGCTGCAGAGAATGAGGCCTGGTCCCTCTCTCCTTCGGCAGCTTCTGCCCAGGGTGGGAAGTCAGAGGCTCCAAATTGCAAGTATGGCTTTTCCACGGCCTCTGTTCCTGCCTTGGGCCAAGTCCTGGGATCCATGCACCTGAGTCAGCCCGGCTAAAACGGAGCCCTTCATCCTGGCAACTCCTCCTGCAATGGCAGAAACTGGGTGGGAGTTCAAGGAGGATTCTGAGCCCTTCGGGACCCTCTTGGGTTACTGTCCTTTCCCCAAACAACAGAAACTTTGAAAGTCTCAGTTCTGGAGTAAACATTGGTTTCCACAGATGCAAGCATCTCGGGAGTGTGAAAGAGGCAGTGCAAGGCCCACCCTTGGCCCACCTAGCACCGTGCTTTCCTCATCCTGTGCCCCATGGGAGCTGGACAGACATCAAGCTGGGATACAGGACACAAAGTGGGGGGGGGGGGGGGCCCCAGTCATGCTCCGCATCCTGGGTCTTGCTTTACGGTGCGAATGCAAGAGTCCAGTCCTTCCACCAACCCACCCCACTGTGGGCGTCACAGGTGCGTCTGCCTGCTGAGCTGCCATCACAATACCTCCATTTTCCTCCAGCGAACCACCTCTCCCCCACCACCAGTTGAGTAAAACCAGTCCCACTCCAACCCGCAACTTTAGAGACAGGCTTATGACCCTCGCATCTCCCCTGGCCTGAGTGATTGGTTCAAGGGTGAACACATGGTAGAAGGCAGGCAAACTCAGATCAACCCTAGAGTTTCTGTGGGAAAGAGGTGCTGCTGGGAGACACCCAGGAAGCAGGCCTGTCTGTTGAACCCCTGTCTGGTTATGGATTTGCACAATGATCCTGCCTACAAACAGGCACAATACAAACAATTAAACCTCGAGCTGCTGCCATCAGGGGGCCATTTGATAATATGGGGAAAAAAATAGCCACGGACTTACGTCCGTGCGGCTCTGGTCTCTGGAATAATGGGGGAGGCCTCTCCAGCAGCACACCTCCCACAGGTGTTCTCCTCCCTCCTGAGCCCAGGTGGTTAACACGATCCCACCAACTGTGCAGCACGAGCAGAAACCACTCCTGCATTCACAGGCAGCTGCCTCCGCAGAAACCCTGGCCTGAGGAGGTAGCCTCCCCTCAGTCCCCAGCATCTACTTGGATCCAGACACCAGCCACAGACACAGAAAGAACCACAGAGAATGCAGGCACTGTTTCGGTGCCTGGACTTGGGGTAATCATTAGCAGTGTCTCCAAATGGATCCATGAGGCTCTTGCCTTGAAACAAGGATCTGAGGGGTCTAGGGTGACCAACGAGGGGCACCAGGTGCCTCAAAGAACTGAGAAAAAAGAAACAAAGACAGTGACAATGGAGCTCAGAGCCAAGACAAGGCCTATCCCTCGGACACCTGGCTGGAGACATCAGCACGACGTCAGGGAGGTAGCTGGCAATTCCCAAAGAGCCACACTGTGAGCTCTTCATTGTAGTTGTGTATGCTCATAGTTAGGCCACTGCTTGCCTCAGAAACTACGTAGCGTTCCCTCCACTGTGAAGCGTATTCCCCCTTCATTGTCTTTGTGAAGCCATCACAAAGTTTGGCGTGAACGAATCCTTCTTTTCCTAGGACAGACCAGGAAAGCAGCACTCATGCTCAGTGGCACCTGGACAAGGCCTCTTCGTGCTGCCAATGTCACCCCAAACATGAGGAACAAAACACAAAATGTGAGGGCCCTGCACCTCATTGGTCCTTACAGCCAGGAAACGAATGCACATAACAGTGGGAGAAAACAGAGCTGCACACCTAAAGACTTGCAAGGGCATAGAAGAAGGGTAGCTGCTGAGGGGTAAGAAGTACCAGCTTCCTCGGGAATCAGCCTTCATGGCGGATAGCATCCCTGCCAGGCATCCACTTTCCAGGTGACCCAGTCCCAGAGCTGAGGAAACACAAGTGTGGGATGAGTCATGGGAAGTAGACTCCCACTGAGGAGCAAAGGAGGCACCAACAAATGTGAGCACCACGAGCAAGCAAATACTCCCTCGCCCGTTGCTAACAGGAACAGCTGGGTGTGCAGGACGGTCAGCAGCCCCCTGAACACTACAAAAGACTGACATGTTGTCTCCACCCTCAACATGCTTCTGTTTGAGAGAGGCAACAAGACCCATGAGCGTATAGCTGAGGTAAACTGTATACGACCTGGAGTCAAGTCATCCTGCTCCGAGGCGTTGGGCTTGAAGCCCACCATAGAGTTTTCTGGGCTTCAGTTTCCTCATCTGTAAAGTGAGATCCCTCACCGCTCAAAAGTTGGGTGAGTTTTTGATTGTCAGATTAGCTGATTTTCAAGGGGCCACCCAGGGTTCAGAGGCGATGCCTTGGGAGAGTCACACAGATCGAAACGTTCAGAATTCGCTCCTGGGAGTGAGAGCAAAGATGCTGCGCCCTCAGCCTCTTGGGCAGCACACACCTCAAGGTACATGGCCCCAAGCAGCCCAAGACTGAGACACCCTTTCCATTGTCCCTGAATACGTGTATTTTCAGCCCTGGGTGTTTGTTTTAACCTACCAGGAAGAAAGAATTTGGATTCTTGTAAAATATATACAAAGGGAATGCATCTGTTTATTTTGCAGAATGTATTTTCGGATACAACTGGTGAGAAGCAAGACTACAGATCATCGTTTTCTCTTGGCTCGTGTGAGTGCTATACCTCCACGGTGATTTCTCCAAAGACCACCAATGGCCAGGATCTTTGATCTCTCATCTCCTGACCTGTCTCAGTTTGATACCCTAGTCAGAAGCAACTGTCACATTATCCTTCAGGTCCTCGGTGCTCCAATGACCACATCCTGCCATCATCACCCCCATGGAGGTGCAGGGTCCCTGCCCACTGCCCACCTTTCCATCCGCCGCACACGGTAAGATAGCCAGGTAAAATAAGGAATCCCAGTTAAATCTGAGTGTTAGATTAAGGACATACATTTTTAGTATAACATTTGCCTTTCCAGGCAGCAAAACTGAGGCAGGTTCCTTCCAAGGAGAGAAAAATTCTCTCCCTCTAAGCCTGTGGTCACAGAACCTCAGCCCAGGGGCCCTTGTGTCCCCTGGCTTCACTGAAGTCTGCCTTTGCCTCTTTCAGGGTGAGCTATGAAGGCCATTGCTTCCAAGGCTCATGGTAACACGGGTAGTTCCCATTTGCATGCCAATGGTGCTTGGCCAAAAATCTGCTTATGGCTGGAGTCAAAAACATTTCTACCCAGAGCTACCAGCCCCAGTGCAGAAGGGGCTGGTGAGAGAGGGAGCGAGGAAGGAAGGAAACGTGAGATGGGTACCGCCATAAAAGTCTCTAGGGGAGATCTCAGTATGAGAGATCTCACTTTAAAAAAAATGGGGCGCCTGGGTGGCTCAGTCAGTTGAGCATCTGCCTGCGATTCAGGCCATGATCCTGGGGTCCTGGGATTGAGCCCCGCATCGGGCTCCCTGCTCAGCGGGGAGCCTGCTTCTCCCTCTGCCTCTGCCCCTCCCCCTGCTTGTGCGCTCACGTGCTCTCTCAAATAAATAAATAAAATCTTTAAAAAAAAAAAAAAGTGTCACCTGGCAATGGCTGGTGACATGGGCCATGAACTTCTAGTTCTAGTTTCTGGCTATAAGAGATAAGCCCAGCATGTCCCCCAGGTCTGGATTCCATAACGGTCAAGCAGGTCAAACAACAGCTGCAGAGCTGGGCAGCTGGAGTGGTAGCTCCATGAGGCCAGAGCTTCTGCCTTCCTCCTCTCATCACCGGATACCCACCATCTTGGTCTGGGACCTAGTCTCACAGCGAGCACTCCGTGAGCATCTGTTGAACGCGTGAATGAATGTCTACATTATCCACCATGTCCCAAAAAGTATCATGAGCTTTGTAGTGCAAAGGGCTCTGAACAACTCAAATGAGAAACACAAACATGTCCAGTCGATAAGTCCGGCCTGAATGACCTCCGAGGTCATCTGCAATACCATGAGCCCTTGAGCCTGTCCTCTTCGGGCAAGTCACTTCACTGAAAGAATGTTAAACACTTTCTTCAACACCTCAGCTCAGCAGCCACCGTTGAAGTCCTCAGACTGTGCCCAGCCCGGGGTGACGCCCCAGGAGGCAAGTGTGCAGAGAAGCCAAAACCAGGAACATGGGGAGGAACACGAGGGACAAACGGCTAGGGGAATGGCGCCTAGGTGGGTAGGGACCCAAAGAAGGAAAAACAGAAATAATTTAAGATGCAGCATGGCCATCCAGGACACACACACTCACACAAACACAAAGATCCTCCTTCCAGATCCACAAGGCACCCCCCTCCCACCCCATCCCATCGTTCCGTAACAGTGCTTCTTTGTGGAAGAGAACAATAGGTACATTATGCCAACCTATAATTATCCTAGGAGAAGCGATAGTGAAGTCAAGGCATTACATGAACGTCGGGATACTGGACACCATCCCACAACAACAACAACAAAACAACAACAATCCACAAAATCCCTAATTTAAATAAAGACTGAGAGCTGCCCAGAGCCAGTACCCTTTCACATTTCTGTGAGGGTGGGATTTTTTTTCCTTTTCACATGATTATTTAAGCACAAGGCCTTCTTTCACTAGAATTGGGAGAGTATTGGGGGCAGGGGTTGGGAAGTTGTATTTTTTTTCCCCCAATAAGGAGGCAGAGAGTAAAGGAAGTGGAGGGCATGAGACAGTGCCGAGGCCAGGCTGTGACCCACACAGGCCGCCCTCAAAGGGAGCGGGGTCTGAGTCCACTCAGTGAGTCCCTTCCATTCACAGAGACTCCTTCCCGCCTCGCCAACATAACCAGGGTCCAGGGACGGTGGTGTAAAACACACAGGCAAGACAGTGACCAAAAAGTAATCTGAATCTCTGAGTTCCCATCTCCCTGCCATAACTAGCCGCTTCCATGGCTTATTCAGTAACTCTGTGTTCCGTCTCTGCACAGGCGAGGCATGGAGTCAGCCACTGAGGAAAATGACAGTCCCTTTCCCCACCGAGCCTCAGTTTCCTCAGATGCAACCTGAGAGTCCTTACCAGCCCTGGAGACGCACGCACGCATGCACACTCGTGCACATGCTCCCGCTCACTCACACACGCACGGCCCTCACGCACGCACACTTCTGGACTCAAGGTGCAGCCCCGGGCCGCCTGGCGTGGCGCCGCACTGAGCAAGGCCATCTCCACCGGCCGTCACTGAGGAAGGAGAGAGCCTGCCGCTGCTAAAACAGAGATGAAGCCCGAACTCTCGGAGCAGAGGAGCAGAAGCCGCCCGCCAGCGGCACACAGGGTCATCTTTGTGTGTCCTGGTAAAAAGCAAGGGTGTGGAAAATCGATGGCTTATTTTTCAAACCCATCCCTAGTTTCTAAGCAAAGGTCTTTCTTCTCTTTCAGGAGGAGCCGTCCTCCTGAACCACAGCCCCATGCGCGCTGCCTCTTCTGGACCCAGTCAGCGCTCCTTCCCTCAAAGGCCTCCCTTTCTTCCACCTTCACACACTAACTAGGGACTGCACTGGAGAATGGCATTCATTGTCAAAGGGCCCTCCTAGCAAGGATCCCACCTCATTCCTTACATTGACTGAAAAGCTCCTCAGATATATAGTATTCGCATCTGTCCATTCCCTTTAGAAGCCATTAACCAGGGGCACCTGGGTCGCTCCGTTGGCTAAGCATCCGACTCAGGTCATGATCTCTGGGTTATGAGATTGAGCCCCTCATTGGGCTGCATTGGGCTCCATGCTGAGCATGGAGGCTACTTAGGATTCTTTCTCTCCCTCTCCCTCTCCCTCTGCCCCTTCCCCCACTCAGGGGCTCTCTCTCGCTCACTCGCTCGCTCTCTAAAATAAATAAATCTTTTAAAAAACAAAAAAAGAACCCATTAACCATCCTTCCTCAGAAGCCACTATTTCATACTAATTTCCTCCTTTTCTTGTCAAACCCAAAGGCCACTTCTGAGTCATCATGCTGCTCGACCAACATTGATGGTATTAGCCATGTATCCTTTGGAACTCTCATAACCTTGATTCTACTCACTCGTTTAGTTCCCTCAATGAACAGTACCTCCATTCTATGCTGGGTGGTGGGATAGGGCAATGACCAGAGCCAGTTCTCGCCTTCTGCTCATCTCTCCACATCTACTACTGACATCAGCAGAAGGGCTTTAAAGGACTCAGAGTGCGTCCACACTCATTACCTCTTGTGATAACAAAGTCCAGTCCTGCAAACTTTGGGAGAACATTTTACACGGTAATAATTTTTCACCTGGAAAAGAAGCGAGCCTATTCCTGCAACCGATGCTATTCTGGAAGTGTGGGAAAACCTGTGATGGAAGTACCACCAAATGACTCCTGAAATGTGACATGATTTTGTGTGTCAGTCCTTCCCCAAGTGCTCTGCTCACTGCCCCCTCTCCCTGAGTGCTTTGCTGTGTGTCCCTTATCACAGAGGTAACCACGTGTCCATCTCCAAGCTGTGAGCGCCAGGAGGGCATGGAATAGACTGGTCTCTTTTTCATCCCCGTAACTGCCCAATGCTTAAATATTTGTTGAGATGCAGCAAGAGCAGGGAGAAATTCAGCATCAAATCTCATCTCTACACCATTCCTCAGGATGCTCTGCACCTTTGGGAAGCTATCCCCGGGGTTTATTTCTGGCACGGCCTCGGGGAGGGCTTGCCTACCCACAGGGTCATGAGGGTGAGTTTTCTCTGACCGTGGGCATTCCGGGGGCCACCATCCCACCACACTAAAACATCCGAGAGCAGGACCCTGAAGCCGACACTTCACCTATTCAGGGAGCAAACTTAATGAGTTTGTGTCACTTAGTAATTCTGTAATTGCCTTCCTACTTACTGCATGCCCTAGGGCAAGCTCCTTCAGATATTTGTCCCTGCTTTCTCAGCAATAAAATAAAGATTACAGTACGGGTCTCCTAGGATTATTATGAGGATTTGACAAGCACACACTAGGGGAAGTGCCTAGGCTGTGCTCACTATGTAGCAGAGTGTCGATAAACACTTCCTTATCATTATCATTATTATTGTTATCGACAGGTTAGAAAGGGCGCATGACATTGACTCCCACATAACTTGGATGCTGCCCTTTTGAATTGGCTAGTTTGGACAGATGGCCTTTTGACAATGCCTCAAAAACAAACCTAAACTTTCAGCTTTTAAAAAATAACAAGATAATGTGAGACACTGCTCCTTCTCCCTCCCTCCCTGAGATCACCCCACCCTAACCTGGGACAGGATGGGAAAAGATAAGCTCAGAGATGGGGGGTAGGGATACGGTGGGAGTTAGGCCTGGGGTGAAGTCAGGGAAGGGGGAGGACCGAAGTTGGATGAAGGGTCTTAAAGTGGGGAGGTCAGAAATGGAGTAAAGGTCAACGTTGGAGGGGGCACAAGTAGGGCGAAATTTAGGACGGTCTGATTGATGCTCACATTAATCATTTTAATTTTTCACTCCCACCACAGCATCAAAATGCCCCACTCTGTGAAGGGGGTAGGGGGAGGGAAGGAGAGAAAGAAAGAAGAAATCTGAACTGAGTGAACATTTTTAAGCCAACAAGACATTTTGACTCAAAGAGTAAGTCACTATGCTGATCAAATTCCCCTGGTCCTTTACCACAAGTGGGGCTCACAAGCGGGACTGGCAAGAAGGTTCTAGTAACTGGCTCAGCCTGCAGGATATAAAATGCTTGGTGAATTTTGCATTCCAAGGACAGGAGTTTTCTAAATTAAAATTTTAAGAGTGTATGAAAATAGTTCACCATTTACTTTTAGGATGAGGTAGTGTTTAGGATGTCAGCCTGAAAATCTAAGCTAGCATTTTCAGGGATGCTGTCTATTCTGAGGAGGAAAAAAACAGCTTGTTGATTCTGTCCAGATCCCTGAGATCTTGGACCCAGAAAGAGGGCAGAGTCTGAACAGCTTCTCCCACCAAAAAACCAGCCAGAGTTCTCTGGGCTTACAGGACATACATTTCAAAAGCCATGACTTAGATTTTAATATTCTTGGGAGCTCAGGAATAACCCTGTTGATTCAGGTTCTAGCCCCAGCCACACCACCTACTTGCTGTGCAAACTCGGGTGAGAGATTTCACCTCTCTGAGCCTCTGTTCGCTCCCCTGGTCCTTCTGGACAAGCTTAACTTAGCACTGCCTTTCAGCTTTAATGTTAATTCAGTCAAGAAATATTCACTGAGCACCTACTACATGTCAGACACCCTTCTAGACAGTGGGCATATGACAGGTTCCTGCCGTCGTGGGGCTGACATTCTAGCCCCAATACCCTATGACTGCTAAGAGGCTGTGAAGACCACACCCCGCATGACGTGCTTGCATATCTCAGGAAAAGAGACGCGGCAGGGGCTCCATAAGATCTGACTTAAAGCTTATGGGTGATGGGGCGCCTGGGTGGCTCAGACGTTAAACGTCTGCCTTCGGCTCAGGTCATGATCCCAGAGTCCTGGGATCGAGCCCCGCATCGGTCTCCCTGCTCAGCGGGAAGCCTGCTTCTCCCTCTCCCACTCCCCCTGCTTGTGTTCCCTCTCTCACTGTGGCTCTCTCTGTCAAATAAATTTAAAAAAAAAAATCTTAAAGCTTATAGGTGAGCAAGTCATTGCACCCCTCAGTAAATAGGACAATAGAACTTCTTTCTGCAGACTTTTTAAGTTGCTAGAATGTACAGGAAAGTGAAGAACATGAGGTAGGCAGAATGAGAGCAGAGAAAGACAAAGCAAGGAAAGGAAGTGTGGTTCTCAACGGAGACCCCATATTCCACTGGCTTCACGCTAAGATTTCACTCGGAAATACTGACTCCCTTTCAGTCACAGGGAAACTGAACATCATCATCAAACGGGGCTTGGTCCCGGCCAGCATTGCCCTGGTTGCTGCCTGATGACACCAGGGCTGGTTTCTCCAGCAGGGACCTTGGGCAGAGCACAGCAGGGAAAGGACACGGGAACCACAGAAAGGGTAAGAAGCCACGGGTCAACGCGGTCCACACAAGCCCTCTCCCAACCCATGTGCAACCCAGTTGCATTACCTCCCCCAGAGCTTTGGGAGCCACTCTACACCAGGGGGAAAAGGGGGGCGTGGGGAGGCTGTATAAAGGTGGGCTGCCCCACATTTCCAAACCCCATGTCGGGGGAATGGCAGGTTCTCAGCCTGCTGGGAATCAGGGGAGAAGGCACTGGGGAGGTAGGGGGTGTGCAAGAGTCACAGAAGGGGAGGGCTCCTTTGGAGAGTAGATTCCCAGCCCCACCCCACCCTCTTCTGGTTCAGCAGATCAGGGTGGAGAGCAGGAGCCCGACTTCGCACGCCAGGGTCAGGGATGCCGATGCAGCCAGGCTCCCACCCACCCTCAGAGGCGCGCTGTGAGGAGAGAAAAGAATTTGAGGTTCCAGAGAGGGGTGTAAAGTCCTTCACTAGCTGAGCGACTTCAAGCATTTACATTTCCTTTATTTCCTTTCAAAACCTCAACTGTCCATCTAGAAAAGGAGGATAATGCAAATGAGTACCTGCTTCTTCAGATTAGTGGGAGGAACAAGAGAAGTGGAAAGCACCTATCATTGAGCCTGCTGTGCAGTAAGAATTCAGTAGACTCCTTCTTGTTATTCAGGGAGTGGCTTTTCTAAATGCCTTCTTCCACATCAGCCCCTTCCTAAATTGCGGGTGTGTCCTGGGGAGGATGGAAATGATGCCAATATAGAAGGCAGGGCCACCAAGATCCCCTTGCGCCACGCATGACCAGCGCCAACGCTGTGGTCCAAGAACACACTCAGTGTGGATCCCACCAACTCAGAACACGCTTGCTGAGGTGCGAGCACCCAGGGCGAAGAGGGGGGCCTGTGGCATGGGAGGGTCCTCCCATCAGGGATATGCTCTGGAAGGAGACTATGGTACAGGACCGAAAGGATGGCAAAGGAGGAGGGAAGAAGAAGAGAAGGTGAGCCATATTCACCCCAGGGGTGTCCTGTATCGGCAACTGTGTCCCCAGGCTTCAGAGTTATAAAGGAGGGGGGTCATGCGTGTATAGATTAGTGGCTTGAAGGGAGATAGGGCCATGAAAAAGCAAGGGAGTATGAAGAGTAAGAATGGGTACTGCATTGGGGTCTAAAACACACATAGAGCGACTCCGCTTAACAGGAGCTACTCAGAAGGGAAAAAAACAAAATTAACTCTAGGAACAAAGATCCAACTCCCCCCAAATCCAGGAACAGTAGTAGAAAATGGGGTGCCTCACCCAGCCACCAGCCACATCTGTATCAGAAGAACTCTCTTTTCCCAGCCAAGCCTTAGCCTTCCCTATCCTGGAGCTGGCCCCCTGGGGCTCAGAAGACCCCCGCCCACCATATTTGAAAATAGGGTCGCTGCATATGTGATTAGTTGTAGTCAGGTAGTTAGGGTGGGCCCTAATTGAATGTGACTGGTGTCCTTATGAAACGGGGAAATTTGGGCACAGAGGCAGGCACACAGGGAGAATACCACGGGGAGATGAAGATAGAACTTGGGGAGATACTTCTAAAAGGCAAGGAACACCGAAAACTGCCAGCAAACCACCAGAAGCTAAGAAGAGGCCCAGCACAGAGTCCCCCTCCCAGCCCTCAAAAAGAAGCAACCCTGCAGACACCTTGACCCTGACCTCCAGCCTCCAGATCGGAGACAATACGTTTCTGTTCTTTACACCACCCAGTCTGTACTTTGTTACAGCAACCCTAACAACCCAATCCGCTCACAGCCTTACTTGTCTTCACCACACAGATCACCAGTGAGGAAAACCAGAAATTTCCAGAAAGTCACCAATATTTACTTTTCTACCCAACAAACCAGACCTCACAGGAGGAACTCAAAGATCCACTAAACACAGTCCTCCAGCGCACAGGTACACAGATGTTTGTCACTTTACAGTATACAAAACACTTCCACGTGCATCGTCTCTTGTCCATCCCCTAACCTCGCCTTGAGGTAGGAGGTGGGTCCTGGGATGATGGATGGGGATGGTGAGTTCTAGAGGGGTGGCTAGCTGCCTCGGAGCGCTCCGCCACTGAGCGGCAGGGAAGGGCGTGCAGCGAGGTCTTCCGCGTCTGGGAAGATGTTTGGTGGGCTTGCTTCCTTTTCTCTGTCTTGCTGCCTCTCCGGCCGTCTTGGAGCCTCTTGCCTCTCTTGCAAGCAGAAGCCCCTGCACTGAGGCAATTGGAAAAAAGTTGCGAGGATCCAAGATCCGTTCCAAGAAAGCTCTGGAAGGCAAGAAGGGAGGCCGGCCAGGGAGAACAGAGACCGGCGCCCTCCACCCTCCTTTCTCGCGGCTGCTACTGTCCCCCCCCACCCTCCTGGCCTCCTGCTACCCTCCACCCCAGGCCCCCCACCACTGCGGGCTCACAGGCAGGCCAGGTTCCTGGTAACGGTGCCATCCAGTGTTGTCAAAATAGCGAGCAGCTGGAAAGGGTTCCAGAATGAAATCTCTGTGCCTCTGCAGCCTTCTAAATGATACAACTGTGGCAGCTAAACCTGCTAATGTGCTAAGCATTTTCTGGCAGGGCCAGGAGGCAGGGCTGGTGGTGTGGTAACTGGGAGGGGCTTGCGGGCGTCATCCTCATGGGCAAGTAAGTGTCCGAAGGAGGTGGAGGCAAGGAGAATCAACCCAGAACCCTTCCCGCGAAGTCACCCAGAGCCACCCGAGCTGCACTTCGGGATTCCTGGAGCGCTGCTGGCTGGGTGGGCAGGGCTGGCCAGGCCCAGAGGCCTTGCAGGCTGGGGAAGGGAAGTCCCGGGCGGTGGGGGGAGACGGCCCTCTAGAATGCAAGTTATGGTGGATAATTTTCTGCTGACACAGAGCAGTGTATAATGCTGTCCACGAGGCTGGGCAGCCAGGGTCTGGCCCTATCTCTGTTTGCCTCTGAGTTGGCAGGGGCAGGGCCCATGGTGACCAAACAAAGGACATGACGCCAAATCCCTAGAGGCAAGCAGGCAAGACTGCCTGAGAGGGGTCCGAGGACAAGGGCATTCGGAGTGTTCAGGGGGACTGGAATCAATAGGCTGGGGCGGGGGCTGGGGGGGACCACGGGAACTTTCCTATAGGGTGCCCCTGATTTTCCGGATACACTCGCACCATGAGCTTCTCCACGGTATCCTTGTTTTGCAGGAGCTCTTTGGAAAATGGTTCAAAATAGGAGACCAAGAAGGGGAACAAACCCCCAAATCTGGGATCAAAATGAGGTCCTGGTGTTCCTTCATCCCTGATGTACTCCACTCTACACTTCCTGGAGAAACCATCGGGGCTTGAGAGAGTGAAGAGGGGAGGTTAGGAGCCAAAACTTAGCACAGGGGCAGAATCCTTTCCAGAGCCATTTGGTGATAGGAAATGGTGTGCATGACAAAGCAGGTGCTGCTCAGGTGAGGGAGAGGTGGGGTCGTTCTGGGAACATATAAGCCAGTAAAACCCTGACAGGATTCAATCTGGAGAGGGAAAAATCCCAGCTGATAGAAACTGCTGAGAGCATGCAGCTTTTAAAGCCCTTCTAGCAAAAGGATCTTTGGAAGCTTTGCAAACTCTGACCACGCAGCCAGTCAGCCATAGCCCAGCCCACAGCGCTGAGAGTGTTTTTGCTAAATCAGAACTAACCCCCTCACAAATATCTAGTCCTGACCTCCCCCTGGCTCCCATTCCTTTCTAGGTGCTGCTTTCCTCAGAAATACGATTTTGCCAGAGCAGAGGGGAGAACGCTGCCGGGGCCCCAGCAGGCCAGCCAGCAACCTCAGGTCCACTGCTCACCCACGGCTAACCCTGGGCAAGGCATTTCACCTTTATGAGTCTCATTTTTTTCATCTGCAGAAGTGACAAGAAGGAAGCTGCGGGTGGAGAGTTGCGGGGAGGATTAATGAGACCATGTATTCAGGGTGCCAAGCCCAGGGAGCCGGGGAGGGGAGCTCCCTGAGGGCTGGCCCCCTTCCTTCTCACCTTCCTCTCTGGGCCCTCCAGCCCCACAATCGATGGGAGGAGGATGCAGATCAGTGGGAGCTTAAGTTAAAAGATGGGGAGACAAAGGCATGCTTATACAAAACAAGTCATGAGTTTAATAGAACCCCATCCACCCCAGAACACGGGTCTGCCCCCACCCCCGCTGCCACCTTCCCCCACCAGCTCCACCAGCTGCTAGACTTCCTTTTAACAGCGTCTCTGTGTCAGACAACTCTAGGTGAGCGCCATCTGTATCTATTCCCTGTGCCCTGAAGGGAGCCCCACTCAATAGACCAGCATTGGAATGGTGGCCCCAGAGTTGGGCAATGTTGCAGCCCTACTAAAGCCCTTCCTCTGTGTCCTCACCTTCAGGAAACCTTTTCTAAGGCTTCCCTTGCCTCTTCTTTCTTTGAATGCCAACAGCAGTTCATCTGTACTTCTCTCTGGAGCTCATCAAACTCAAACCCCAGCAGGGGCGGCGGGGGGGGGGGGGGCATGTGTGTGATTCCAGCAGAGGTTGGATCTTACCCTCTATATTCCCACAGCACCTAGCACAATGCTAGCGCATTTAGTGAGGCTAGCATTACCCTGATACCAAAACCAGTCAAAGACATCCAAAAAAATTTTTTTTTAATTTTAAAACTTTAACCCTTACCTCACACCCTATAAAAAAGTTAACTCCAAATGGATCATATAGCTAAATGTAAGAGCTAAAACTATAAAACTTCTATATGAACAACTGGAAGAAAATTGTTGTGAACTTAGGTTAGGCAAAGTTTTCTTAGATGGGACACAGAGAGCTCAAATATATTGGATGTGATCAAAATTTAAAATGTCTGCTCTTGGAAAGGCACTAATATGAAAATAAAAAACACAAGCCACAGACTGGAAGAAAACATCTGCAAAACATATATCTGATAAAGGACATGTAGTCAGAATATATAAAGAACTCTTAAAACTCAATAATAAGAAGACAAATGACCCAATTTTTTTTAATGGTTAAAAGCACTGAACAGATATTTCACAAAAGAAGTAATACAGATGGGCCAAAACACCTGTGAAAAAAGGTTCAACATCATTAGTCATCAGGAAAATGCAATTAAAATCACAATGAGATACCACTAAATATCTATTGTGATGGCTAAAATTAAAAAGACTGACAATGCCAAGCACTGGCAAGGATATAGAATAACTGGAACTCTCACGCACTGCTGGTGGAAACGCTAAATGGTACACCCACTTTGGAAAGCAGTTTGGCAGTTTCTTACAAAGTTAAATATACACTTATGACCTAGCAATCCCCCTCCTAGACATTTGCCCAAGAGAAATGAAAACATATGTCCACACAAAGACCTGTATACATGAATGTTCAGAGCAGTGTTATTCATAATGGCCAAAACTTGGAAACAATCCAAGTGTCCATCAATTGGTAAATGAATAAGCAAGTTGAGATATATCCATACAGTGGAATGCACCCATACAGGCAATAATATGAGTGAATCTTAACTGCATTGCATTTGTGTCCTATTGCTGCTATAACGAATTACCATAAACTTAGTGGCTTAAGACACCACAAATTTATCTTATTGTTCTGGAGATCAGAAGTCCAAAATCAGTTTCACTAGGCTAATGTCAAGGTGTCAGCGGGACTGGTTCCTTCTGGAGGCTTTGAAGAGAAAACCTGTTTCCATATCTTTTTCAGTTTCTAGAGACCACCTGCATTCCTTGGCTCTTGTCCCTTCCTCAAAGCCAACTCTGCTTGAAGGAGTTGTTTGACCAAAGGCACAGAGGCATAGCAAGTTTGAACTTCTAAGCAGTTCCATATTTCCAGGGTGTATAATGTGATATTTCGAAGATAAGGAAACTGAGATTCAAAGAGATTAAGTGTCTTACCCCAGATTTTGGACATGGTAAAAGTCACATTCTAAATCTAAACTAGACTTTTTTTCCCAGTACATGTGAGCCCTCAGACTTTCCCACCTTGACCTTAAAGACCTCCAGCCTTGGAGGTTGGATGGGCATCTTTCCCATATCTCAGTGGCCCTGCACTCCCTCCTCACTCCACCAGAGACAGTTCCTGCCTCTGTACCCTTCTTCAGCAGCTCAACCTGTGGAGGGGCATGACCCTGGGTCTCCCCATCTCCCCGCCCTGCAACCAGCCAATTCCCACCCCCAGTTTGATGAAATTGTGACCTTAAGAAGAAGAAGAAGATATTTGCATCCTGCTTTATATTTGTCAACGCTCTTTTACTTAGGTTATTTTACTTGGCCTTCCCCATTGTGTGAGGCTAAGGGTACAGATATTACCAAGCCCATTTAGCAGATAAGAAAGCTGAGGTACTGAAGGTGGGTGCAGGCTGGCCACATTCAGATAGCAAGTGAGGCAAAGCCAAGATCAAAATCCTCTCCAGGCTTCCCCTCCTCACACCACAAGTGCCTATTAATTCAGAGAATAGAACTGAGACGAGCCTCCTAAGTAAGCTGAGCCTCACCTTCCTCATCTATAGGATGGAAAACGGGGTAATATCTGCCCTGCCTATCACACCAGGCACAAAAGGAAGAAATAGTATGTAAAAGCACTTTGGGAACTTTAACATGTACAAAATATAAGGAACTATTCTAATTACACTCTCAAGGAAAGTCACAATTTTTCTCTAAAAGTTTCTTTTAATCCCTCAGAAAGCCAGGTTCTCCTCCTGCTTTCTTTACGTCCTGGTAAAGTACAGAAGTTCTAGCCAGTCCCTCAACATCAACCTCAAGCTCAGTCTTGAATTCCTCCTTCCAGCTTCACTCTTTCTGAAATCAAGAACTGGCCATTCCCCACCCCCCGCCCCACCCCATCCTCTCTGGCACAATTAGTCCCTCCTTAAAGCTAGAAATTGCCAGCACCCGCTTTCAGTCCTCATGCCTTTGGTTCTCCCCAATCAGAACCAACCTATACAATGCTAATGTGGCTCGGGACCCCCGAGTTCAGAGTCCAGGGGTCCTCCATGGGGTGGCCCAGCCAGCCTCTCTGGCTTGTCTCTCACAAATGCTCCTCCCCAGGCTCCCCCAAGTTCAAGTGGCCCCCATTTCCCAAAAGTTCTACCCTCTTTCCCCCTTATGTCCCCACTAAGAACTCCCTTTCCCACTATTCACTTAGCTGGGGGGAGGAGGGGGAGAAAAAAAATCAAATTAGTCCCTCAACTCTTAAACCCAACATATTCTAAGTGAATCAAAGAACTGAGAGGAAAAATAAAGGAAAAAAAAAAGGAGAAGATTCCAGCAGACTATATAGGTGAATATCCACATGGTAGCTGAATTAGGGGGATGAAATTTCTTTTTTTTTTTTAAGATTTTATTCATTTATTTGACAGAGAGACACAGCGAGAGAGGGAACACAAGCAGGGGGAGTGGGAGAGGGAGAAGCAGGCTTCCCGCAGAGCAGGGAGCCCGATGCGGGGCTCGATCCCAGGACCCTGGGACCACGACCTGAGCCGAAGGCAGACGCTTAACGACTGAGCCACCCAGGCGTCCCAGGGGGATGAAATTTCTAAGCTAAATAACAATGGGATAAATCAGAGGGTAACAAAAAGCAATACAGTTGACCCTTGAACAATGCAGCAGTTGGTACCTATTAGCCTGCTGTGGACCTGAGAGAAGCCTTACTAATAACATAAAAAGTCAATTAACACATATTTTGTATGTTATATGTATTACATACTATATTCTTACAAAAAGTAAGCTAGAGAAAGGAAAATGTTATTAAGAAAACCATAAAGAAGACAAAATACATGTATAATACTATACATATATTTATTGAAAAAAATCCGCACATAAGTGGACCCGCACAGTTCAAACCCAATGTTGTTCAAAGGTCAACTGTAATAGTTAATATCTACTTATTTTTACTTGTACTTATTTTAACTGGTAGCAATATTAGAAATAAATAAATAAACCTCAAACTTGACCTCATATAATACACACACACGTGCGCAAAAACTCCAAATGGATCACAGAATTAAAGCAAAAGCTAAAATTATAAAACTTCCAAAAGAAAACATAAGGAAAAATCTTCATGACCTTGGTGTAGGCAAAGACTCTGAGGATACAAAACACAAGAACCACCAAAGGAAAAAAAATAATTTAGACTTTATCAAAATTAAAAATTTCTGCTCTTCAAAAGACACTGCTAAAGACAGGATTAATGGTTGTGCAACAATATGAATGTAATTAATGCCACTGAACTGTACGCTTGACATGATTAAAATGACAACTTTTATATACATTTTATCACAATTTATTTTTTTTATTTATTTGACAGAGAGAGGGAACACAAGCAGGGGGAGTGGGAGAGGGAGAAGCAGGCTCCCCGCGGAGCAAGGAGCCCGATGTGGGGCTCAATCCTAGGTCCCTGAGATCATGACCTGAGCCTAAGGCAGATGCTCAACTGACTAAGCCACCCAGGCATCCCTATTTTATCCCAATTCAAAAACAAAACAAGGGAGGCCTGGGTGGCTCAGTCGTTAAGTGTCTGCCTTCAGCTCAGGTCATGATCCCAGGGTCCTGGGATAGAGCCCCGCACTGGGCTCCCTGCTGAGCAGGGAGCCTGCTTCTCCCTCTCCCGCTCCCCCTGCTTGTGTTCCCTCTCTCGCTGTGTCTCTCTCTGTCAAATAAATAAATAAAATATTTTTTAAAAAAAATTTTTTAAACAAAACAAAACACTGTTAAGAACATGAATAGGCAAGTCACAACTGAAAGTGTTCATAGTACATATATATGACAAAGGACCTATATCCAGAATATATAAAGAACACTACCAACTCAGTAATAAGAAGACAATCCTTTTTTCAATTGGGCAAAGATTTGAACAGACTTTTCACAAACCCAGAAGTCAAGAAGCACATGAAAATATGCTCAATATCTTAGTCATCAGGAAAATGCACATTAAAACTACAATGAGATGCCATTCACACCCACCAAAATGGCTAAAATTGAAAAGATTAATAGTATCAAATGCTGGTAAAGACACGTAGCAACCAAAATGTTCATACATTGCCAATGGAAATGTAAAGTGATACAACCACTTTGGGAAGAAGTATGGCAGTCGCTTGTAAAAAACAAAACAAAACAAAATGTGCTTGCCATATGATAGAGCAGTTTCATTTCTAAGCATCTACCCAGGAGAAGTGAGGGGAAAAATACGTCCACAAAAAGACATGTACAAATGCTCATAGCAGCTTCATTCATAATAGCCAAAAACTGGAAGCAACCCAAATGTCCATCAACTGGTGAATGGATAAAAATTGTGATATATTTATATAATGGCATATTCTCAGCAATAAAAAGGAACAAACTACTACTATATATAATAACATGGATAAATGTTTTTTAAAAAATACATACCATATTATTCTATTTATATGAAATTTTAGAACCAGCAAAAGTAATCTATAGTGACAAAAGGCAGATCAATGGTTGCCTGCAACCAGAAATGCAATGAGCTGCAGAGAGACATAAGGAAATTTTAGGGGATAACAGAAATATTCTACTGTGGTTGTGGTTACATGGGCATATACATCTGTCAAAACTCATTGAACTTGGTGCCTGGGTGGCTCAGTTGGTTAAGTGACTGCCTTCAGCTCAGGTCATGATCCTGGAATCCCAGGATCGAGTCCCGCATCGAGCTCCCTGCTCGGCGGGGAGTCTGCTTCTCCCTCTGACCCTCCCCCGTCTCATGCTCTCTCTCTCTATCTCATTCTCTCTCTCAAATAAATAAATAAAATCTTTTAAAAAAAACTCATTGAACTATATACTTAAAAATGAGTGCACTTGATTGTATGTAAATTATACCAAAATAAAGTTGGTTTAAAAAGAACTTTTTAAAAGTCAAACAACAAACTGGTGAAAACATTTGCCAAACATAACAGATATGACAAAGCAATATCCTTAATATATAAAGTGCACACACAAACAAATATAAAAAGCATTAAGACGTCAACAGATTAAAGGCCAAAGGACACAAATAAGCCACAAAAGAGGAAATAAGAAAAGCTTATAAGCAAATAAAAAATTAAATCAATGAAACGCCACATTCCACATACCAAATTAGCAAAGTTTTTTTGTTTGTTTTAGTAATAAGGCTAGTAGGGCAATATGGGCATTCTGCTGGCAAAAATATAAATTGATACATTTCTGGAACATAATTGGGCAATAAGGATTCAGAGCCTTAACAATTTCCAGATTATTTGACCCACTTTTAGAAACCTATGTTAAAGAATACTCAAAGGTGAGTAATCAAAATTAGAGATATACATGTGAAAATTTTCATTACTGTCTTAGAACAAGCCATTGGGCTGAGTAAATATGGATACATCAATATAATGAAGTACCAAATATTTGTTGATGATAGGAACTTAACAAATATTTCTTAAATGTACTCAATTAAATACTATATAAGAACTTTAAGGAGTGAGATGTATAGATGACCTACACAGATGGGTAGAGAAACATACATAAAAATTTTCTCATTCGGCAAAGATTGGAAATCACCTAATGTCCAGCAAAAGAGGTGAAGTTAAATAAATCATGGTGGGGCCCCTGGGTGGCTCAGTCAAGTTGAGCGCCCCACTCTTGGTTTCAGCTCAGGTCATGATCCCATGGCTCGTGGGATCGAGCCCCACATGGAGCCCCCCAGTAGGGTTCCGCATTCCGTGGGGAGTCTGCTCTAATATTCCTTCCCTCTGCCCCTTCCCCCGTTTGTATATGCTTGCTCTCTCTCTCTCCCAAATGAATAAATAAATCTTAATATAAAATAAAATAAATCATAGTAAATCCATACAATGAAATACTATGCATCTGTTAAAAATAAGACAGACATAGAGCTATTGATATGGAATAATCTCAAGATGTATCATTAAATTTAAAAAGCAAGTTGCAGAATAGGGCATTTGGAATACAACTATTTGAAGGCGGGGGAAGAAGGATAGATATAAATTTATGCTCATAGACATCTCCAGAAAGATAGAGGGGAAAAAAACGAAACGATAACAATGGTTGGCTCTGAATTGGAGATCTAGGGTCTAAGGATGGGGAGGAGGGTTGGGAGGGAGGCTTGGATTTATTTTTCTCTTCTGGTTTACTCTGCTGTAATTTTGGAATTTTTTATTATATAGAGGTCTTTTTCAAAACAGAGAAAACACACACACACTTTATGTAAAAGAAGGAAGAGGAGTGTAATGGGTTGAATTGTTTCCCCCAAAATGCATACGCTGAATTCCCAACCCCCAGTATCTCAAGTCCCACAATGTGATCTTAGTTGGAAATAGGGTCACTGCAGATGTAATTAGTTAAGATGAGGCAATTAGGATGGGCTCTAATCCAATATGTCTGGTGTTCTTATAAAAAGAGGAAATTTGGACACAGAGGCATGCACACAGAGAGAACACCATGTGAAGATGAAGGTAGAGATTGAGGTGATGCTTCTAAAAGCCCAGGGATACCAAAGGCTGCCAGCAAACCACCAGAAGCTAAGAGAGCTCTCCCTCACGGCCCTCAGAAGGAACCAACTCTGCCAACACCTTGATCTTGGACTTCTGGCCTTCAGAACTGGGAGGCAATAAATTTTTGTTGCTTAAGACGCTCAGTTTGTCGTACTGTACCACAGCAACCCGAGCAGACTAATCCAGGGATGAATATTAACATGAAATCAAACCAAAAAATGATAAGGTTCACAAAGATCAAACCAACCATCCTAGAAACAAACATCACCAGCATCTTCTCCCATAACCAATCCATCACGTCACCCCACTCCCATCCCCATAGCTCTGGAGTAAATGCTTCTCTCGCTCTCTTGTGCTCTCTCTTGCTCTCTCTCTCTCTCTCTCTCTCTCTCTCTCTCTCTCTCACACACACACACACACACACACACACATTTAATTTAAAAATATAAAACAACAGAGGCACCTGACTTTATTACAATCCCATGCATCAATACTGCACCACCCACCTAGGGGAAACAGACCATTGCCCAGAATAGTGTTGAATTAAAGACACTGGAAGAAAAGAATATACCAGAAAACCCCCTGGTAACTCTGGTTTGTCTGTGGAATGGAAGCCATCCATTCTGTCAGTGCCCAAGACATCTCCAAAAAGGAAGCTATAACTTTCACAACTGCACCGTAGTTCTGTCGGCACTCAGGGATTCAAGGGGCACCCAGCTGTGCACCCAAAATAGAGGCTCTCCCAGAACAGGAGCACTTACAGCAGGACTCTGAACCACCTGGGCGCCGGGCACCGCCCCTCCAGGGTAGGCTCCAGATTCCCACCAAGACCTCACCAAAGCTCCCGGCAGTCCTTGCTCCCATCAGGCTAGAATCCTTTCCAGAGGCCTTTCTTGTCCCACCCATCCCTCTTTCTGCCAGAAAGCAAAACGGAAGGACAAAATCTTGGTCATAATAACCAAGTGAGCTCAGAGGGTGGAGGTGGAGGGAGGGGTTATAGGGAAGGTTTTAAGCTCCTAAGACCCTTTAGCTGAGGTTTCAAAATGGCAGCTAGCTAAACTCCATTTGGTCTAAATCCGCTCGCCCAAACCTCCCTCACCCCGTTCCCCAAGGGGTGTCCATAATTCCTAGCACAGCCCCCTGCAGGCATGGAATCTGGCTCTCCCTTCTTTCAAATACTGGGGAAGTGGGACCACAAAGATTAGCTCCCATTGCCAGAGAAGAGGCTGGGGGGGGGGGGGGGAAGGGGGAAGGAAGACCTTCACGGCAGCATGCAAGGACATGGTGGGCTCGCCCCATCCCATATCTCAGCTATTATGCATTCCCAACTGGCTTGGCCAACATCCAGAGAGACTCCAGGCTGGTGAGTCTGTGAATGTGAGGCAGAGATAAGCGACACGGAGAGGGGGAGCTCACCCACGGTTATATATGGGCTGTAGTGCTGCCGTAGCAAGGAGCCAAGGGACTCTTCCATTTCCAAGACATTTCTGCACTCAGTCCTTTCCCCAAGATTAAGAATTCTCCTTCTTGGCTGCCTCCCTCTCCCTGGAACGTAACTAAGCAGCCTGAGAACATGAAAAATTGGGGGTTTGGCTATGAGGTTTTTAATGTGTTAAAATCACATTGACCCTGGATACTGATTTGCAATAAAACGAGGTGAGGAGGAAGCTCCTTTCTCTTCTCTGGGAGGGGCCGATCTCCAACCTACCCTCAGCCAGGGGTAGGGGGTAAGTTCTGGGAGCCCAGAAAAGTTGTGCTTCCTTCCAGGAGGAGGCTGGACCTCTGGGGAAGGGTGGACACACTTGGACAACAGATATGGGAGGAAGGCCTCTGAGGAGAGGGAAGAGCATGAGCAAAGCCTCCCAGAGGGGTGGCTTTTGTCCCGGCAGTGAGGACAGCTGGGGGAGGAGCAAAGAAAAGTCTCACGGAAACTGAGAGATCTGGCGCTAGGAGCTTATCCACCCTCACCAACAACAGGCCATCTCTGAGTGTGTCCTATGCACCCTACAAAGAGCAAAATCCGGCAACACAGGGCTCTCGAAAAGTCTGGAGGAAAGGAATGTCTGTTCCGAGCCTTGCCCCAGGGTCAGACGCTGGGGAAAAAATTCCTGGGATTATTCCGTGTTGTCTAAGATGGATTTGGAGCCACCCTGGCTGAGGAGAGATGTGGCTTTGGATTGGGGCTGCCAGGACTGGTCTGCGGCAAGCTGAGGACAATTCCAGGTCTCCGAGCTTTTGCCCTAGCTACTGATCAATCTGAATCTGCCTTCCTTCCTTCCTCTCTTTTCCCTGTTCATTGAAATCCTTAAAAACCATCTCCCTGCCTGAAGCTCCCCTGAGCCCCTCGTTCAAAATTAAGTCACTTGTCCTGTACGCTCCTTCAACAAGAGCTTGTATCTCGATTTCCAGGTATGCTTACCTGCCTTGTCTTATAATTAGTCTCACACCCCTCTAGGTATACGCTCTCAAATGCCAAGAACTGGGTTTTACATGTCTTTTTGATCCCTAGCACCCTCTTCTCTAGAGCAGCCCACTCAGTAAACGCTTACTGATTGGATACACAGAGCCCTAAGGAGTGACTGAACATGTCTCGTCCCTACATCCATTCATTCATTTGTTCAGCAAACGTGTGAGTGCCCAATATCTGCCAAGCTGGTTAACACTCTTGCAGAGCACCCTGGAACTCTTTAATCAAGCAGCCAAAAAGTAAGTTTCAGTATCCAGGCTTTAGTTTGAGGTTTATCCGGGACTTGGAAAATTCCACAGGATCCCTGAATAAAAACCTGACCACGACAGGTGGCTGCAGCCTACAACCCAATGCCTGTATCTGTCCAGATGGAAAGTCACGCCCTCAAGAAGGCCCAGGGGGAGACAGATGGTCTGGGACGTGGGTGAGGACCCTCGAGGACTTCGCCCAGCCCATCCAGGAGAAGCCTGGATGTGCCTATCACAGAAGATGGCGGAGCCAAGATAGCCCATTTGTCTATGTACACAGTATCCTGGGGATACTCAGGGGAGGAGCTGGGAATCTGGGGTGGGGGGAGAGCTCTAGAAAGTCGTCTCAGCAGAGCAGATGTGGTCCTGGATGGGGGAGGATCTGCTGAAGGTCATGAGAAAAGTCTGCCCTGCTCAGGGATCAATAAGTGCAAATTACTCGAGAAGCTGGTGTGTCCAGGAACTGCTCTGCTATGGGGGGAGACTAGGAGTGTGGGAAGAGACAAGGGGTAGGTTAGGGACAGTCACTTATCCCAGGTCTCTTTCAACTCCAAACTTACAGGATTCTAATCTGAACCTCCCCTGCCAACAACTTGAAAAAGTTGTCTGAGACCAGGGACATTTGGAAAGAAAGTGGAATAGTGAGTCAAATAATAAACCAAAAAGAAATCCTGAAGTCAAAACAAGGGATAAATTTTCCTTATCACTCTAAGACATGCATCAAAGCAGCTAGCTGCTGTCTGCCTCGCCTGGGAAGATGATCGTGGTTTTTAATGGCCTGTAAACAATAGGACCAGCCTTTGTAATAAAGTTGAACCAGTCAATCCTTTCGGCTTCCTCCCCGCAGCCTGCCTACTCCCCGCTTCCCCGCTCTGAGACTGGGCGACCTTCAGGGGTCCAGGAGTAGAGGGATCCAACCCCAAGACTCAAAGCCTCTGAGAGCTCAGGGGGTTTGTGGAGGAGAATCAAACCTGTGGGAGACAGGGACGGCTCCCAGAAGGAGTGTCAAAGGAAACTCCCTCTAACCTGATCTGGGTGAAAGGAAAAAGACTCCTTTCAAAAAATAGGGAAAAACGAGAGACATGCTGCACTAAGGAATTGGCACAAGAGGTAAACTTTGTTCCTACTTCGTGAGCTCATTCACTCATTCATTCAGCAAACATTCATATACGCCAACCATAGGGCAAGACACCTGCACAGGGTGTAAAAGTATACAAGGAAAACACCTCCCCTCAATGGAATTACAGTCTGGGAAGTGGTGCTGCCAAGAAGGCATATCCACAGGTATGGATAATAAAAGTTAGTACAATAGTATTTGCAAAGAGCTACACAAGTCTAGACCTTTCTTTTCATTTCTTTGCATCTACTTTCTTTGATGTACCATAGTCAATCTGGGTGATTGGGGCAGACATTATTGGAAAAAAACAAACAAACAGGGAAATCGGAAAGAGGAGAAAGAAAAATGGGACAGAAAAGAAAAAAGAAACCAAGCTCCTCCTTCCTGCCCCTGCTCTAAGCTCAGCCCTAGCTCCAGAAGAGCAAAGGACCAGTTGTCACTAGAGGTCTTCAGGCAGGTCCAGGCCACCGAGTCACGATTCGAGGCACGTATGCTCCTGTACCAACAAGGCACATTTTTGCTGAATTGCACAAAATTCTGACCATCTGGAGTTTTCTATTTGATATACCAATTCCCAGTACCTGACAACCGTGTGCCCTTTACTCTTAGCAATACCGTGTACATGTTCATAAGCACACATACGCATGCTAACGGTGATATAATGGAGGAAATTTGAAGGTTTTTTTTCATCTGTGGTTCAAAAGTTAACATCCTCTCCCTTTAAAAACAATGACATATACACGTGCTGCATGCGTGTAGCCTTCTCATTTTTCAGTTCCTCGATAAATATTACTTTTTCATGCCACTAGCCACCTTGGGTGGTAAACAAATGAAAAACATTATCATCTCAGCTTTAAATTTTCCTCCTTTATCCATTTATTTTCTACTCAAGAATGGTTAAACAGCAACCCTGTGCCATGACCATGCTGGGCATGAAGTATTCTAGACAGAACCAGACAAAGGCAAGCCCTGCCTTCAATGGGGTCACAGTCCGGCATGGGAGAGAGACCAGGAAATGCACTCTGCCTCCAGGACCTGGAGCAGCTTCCAGAGGAAATGATGGAGACAAACCTTAAAAGGCAACAGTGATTTTGCCAGGTAGAAAAGAGGGAAAAGAGATTCCAGGAAATGATGGGTCAGCAATTTGTGCTCAGAGAAGAATGAGCCGTCTGGCGCATCCAGACCGTGGGGTGAGTGGCGGTGAAGGGCAGAGGATGAGAAAGGAGACTGAAGAGGTTGGCTGGGCCCAGACCACAGAGCCAAGAAAGCCTTGCCAAAGAGTTTGGACTTTATCCCATGGGCAATGAGGAAACCACTGAGGGCTTTAAGCAGAGGCAAGTGACATGATCAGATTTATGTTTTAGCAAGATTATTCCGGCTGCTGGGTGGAGAATGCACTGAAATAGGAAGAGACTGGGCAGACTCAAAGGGACATTTCCAAAACAGAATCCACAGGACTGGGTGCCCCATTGGAGATAGGAAGGAAAGGAGGTTCAGCCCTCAGGCTTGAGGGGCCCTCATCCAAGACAGGAAACCAATAAGAAAGCAAGAGGTGGAGAAATTAAGTGCCTTGTCTAAGGTCCCATAAATTACTAGATGGCAGACCGAAGCCAGGAACCTAAATTTCTTTCCAGTAGAAACTCCTTGGTTTGCCATGTTAGCATCAATCTGTGACTAAATTGAGCCCTCGATTGCCAGGCTCTTTCCTCGTTCCCTACTTGTTTCATGCATATATGCTTTTTGTCCTAGGAAGACTATGAACCCATCAAGGCAAAATTTCTTTTGACCTCTCATAGGGCCTGGACGTACTGGGCGCTGAGTGGTCAATGAATGTTTGTTATTAAATCAAACCCAGGATCCCAAGGGCAGCCTAGGCATTGTCCTTACGTGCAATACAAGCCACTTTCTTTTGTCAATCCTTAACACACAGTATTTGTAAAACATAATTCCTAGATCAAATAAATCCTAGAGGTTTGGATTTCATAGTCCAGGACATTTGTAAAAAATTAGAGGGATCAACAGAGTCTTGCCAATTTTTTTATTTTGCCAAATAAGGACAATCTAAAACCCAGCCACCATCTACTAACTGCCATCTACTACTTTGTTTCTTAAAAGAAAAAAAAAATTTAATCCATATCCCAAAGTCAGAATAATATAAGATTAAGGATAATCCTTCAAATTAAATCAGAGTTCCTCAACCTTAGCACTATTGACACTTGAGGCCAATAAGTCTCTGCTCTGGGGATGAAGGGGGACAATGCGGAGCTGTCCTGTGCACCGTGGGGGACCCCACTGCAGCCCTGGCCACTACTCATTACATACCAGTGGGGCCTCCCAAGTTGTGACCACCAAAAAATGTCTCCGGGCCTTGCCAAACATCCCCTGGGGGCAAAATCATCTCAGTTGAGAACCACTGAATTACATAAAGCCTTATTAAAAATCTAGCTCTATCGTCCTTATCTCTTAGACCAGTGAAAAGTTTAGTGCAGACAGGCATCAGTCCATAAACCAAAGGCACAGAGGCTAAGAGGTGGGATTTAAAATCAGACTTGAACTCAAACCCCACTTCTTCCTCCTTCCCGCTGCCTGACATTGAGCAAGTGACTGCTCTCAACCTCCCTCTCCTCCCCTGCAGAAGGAGGACAGCATCTCTCTCGTCCAAGTGGGTGACAGGATTGAATGGAGTAGATGTAACCCACTTAGCCACAGGCCTGGCACATGATTGTCGGGAGAGGAAGTATGACCATTATAAATATTATTTCTAACACTTCTAAACCCATTGCACATTAACAACGGCTACCCAGATTTAAGACTTTCTGAGCAAAGGGGCCTTGCACGTAACATAGTAGGTCTTCAGTAAACATTTATTGAATGAATACACGAACCCTAAACCACCCGGCTCCCACCAGCTCCTTTCTTCAACCCTGCCACATCTAAGTCCTTTTCTCTTTTACAAGAACTTTCTTATATCCTACCCACGGGGATTAAGTGATAAAAGAAGCCTGGCCAGTCCAGGACCTCTGGCTGCGGCCCTGTGGGTGGGAACCTTGTGGACCCATCTAGCGCGCCCTATCAGTCCGCCACCCACTCCCTGGACTTTGAACAACGCTGACCCCACCAATGAGCGTGCACCACCACCCACCGCCACCATCACCCGCTTCTCCACATCTTCAGGAGGCTGCTGTCCTCCCTAGATATTTAACCTGGAGTTAGGCCAGGAACAGGAAAAGGAGATGGTGATATCCTTGAACAAAAGTAGCTATAAAAGGGCATGGGAAGCAAGGCAAATGACAAATTAAACAAGCAGACAACCTCAAAGGAAAGGAGGTGGGGAGGCTCCAATGACGGGGTCAGAGTTCCCGCTGCTTCCTCCGTCCCTGCCAAGTCCACCTCCCCCCTCAGCAGGCAGAGAGCTCACTGGTGGCTCTTACAAGGGGAGAGACACTCGTCATAAAGCAGACACGCTCCTGGCCAAAGCCCAGCCCGTGATCAATTCTGGAGTCGGCCTCACAAGCACAATGAGTGTCTGTGGCAATTTCCCGAAGGGCTGAATTTTTCTGGCCATCACAGGGTCATAGGGTGTGAGCACGGGGAGGGGACTTACAGAGTGGGGAATCCAAGCTCTCATTCTATAGATGGGGAAACTAGGCTCACCACGAGAAAGGAACTTGCTCAGGACCGTTCGAGGATGTTCCGGTCAGTGGCAGTGCTGAGCCAAGAGCTCAAGGCTTCAGTTCTGGCGCTTGGCTTTGCCGGGAGCTCAGAAACATCCCCAGAAGAGGTTTTATTGCGAACTAAATCTCAGTCTTCCTGAAAAAATAGATGATCACATTTGCAACTTCAGATGAGGAGAGGATTAACAAATTCTCAGAAGGGGCCACTGATCTAGTCCCACGGCTTCTCCAATCGTTTGGAAACTGTGAGAGAATAAAGTACCTTCCACAGGAGGATCCAGCAACTAATTTCTCTGCCTCATCAAGCATCCTCCATCTTCTTCAGACTATTTGATACTATAACCAAAATACAAAGAGGACAGTAAGGCCATTTAGGGGAAGTGTGCGGTGGGAGGTGCACACAAGTGCATAAAGGGGAGGGAAAGGGGGACAGTAAGGTGGAAAAATACTAGTAAATGGCGAATCTGAGCAAAGAGCACAGGGATGCTCATTGTATCCTTCTTGCGACTTTTCAGAAGACTTGAAATTTTTGTAAGTAAAAAAATTTGAGGGAGAGTAAGAAAGCCCGCTTCTCCCTCTGCCGGCTGCTCCCCCTGCCTGTACTCTCACTCCGTCTCTCCCGTGCTCTCTCTCTGGCAAATAAATAAATAAAATCTTAAAAAATAAATAAATAAATATCTAAACTAAATTAAGTTGTTTTTAAAAATATTTGAAGGGACGCCTGGGTGGCTTGGTCGGTTAAGCATCTGCCTTCGGCTCAGGTCATGATCCCAGGGTCCTGGGATCAAGCGCCATGTCAGGCTCCCTGTTCAGCGGGGAACCAGCTTCTCCCTCTGCCCTCTACCTGCCGCTCTGCCTACTTGTGCTCTCTTTCTATCTCTCTGTCAAATAAACAAATAAAATCTTTAAAAATATATATATATTTAGAAAGGGGCACCAGGGTAAAACGCTCGGTCGGTTGCGCATCTGACTCTTTGTTTCAGCTCAGGTCATGATCTCAGGGTCCTGGGATCGAGCCCTGAGTTGGGCTCTGTGCTCAGCAGGGAGCCTGCTTGAGATTTTCTCTCTCCCTCTCCCTCTGCCTCTCCCCCTGCTCACACTCTCTCTGTCTAAAAAAATAAATAAATCTAATAAATAAATAATTTTTGGAAATAAAAATATTTGGAAAGGGCCAGGAACCATTCCTTCAGTTTCACCAAGTTTCTTTATCTAAGGACTAATGTCTTCAGAACAAGAAGACACCACAGAGTTTAGAGGTATAGCTCTCCAAACAAATATGTGATGCTGGTGTTCAGAGTAGTCAGTAGCTATGGCAACCTTGGAATCCAAATCTGATTTCAAATATTTTGTCCCATTAGCTCCCAAAATACACGTATACTTGTCACCCCATGTATCCTGGTGTTCTTGATTCAGAAAGTAACTAAAGTAACAACAAGCGATAGATGGGGCAGATGTCAGAATTTTTCCCAAAAGGTCCATCACCTTTGCAATACAGGTGGCTCATAAATACAATAAAATGAAGTTTACTTTCTAAATCCTTTCACATAAATAAATTATTAAATCAAAATCCACATCCAAGCCACAGTCACCATGCTCTCTCTCCACAGTAGTATTTAATTGGGGCCATATTGGATCCATAATCCAGCCCTGAAAATCTATCCTTGACCACAGAGATGAAATTCATTGGAGATTTGAGGGAACACAAGCCACCCAAGAAACCTGAAAGAACTCCTTATGGCTAAAATAAGGGCTGAGGAGAGAATGAGCAGGGGAATATGAAGTTGGAAAGATAGGTAGAGGTCAGATCCAAGAGGGCCTGTACACGCAACAAAGGAGTAAGAAGTTTATCCTTCAGGTAACAAGGCACCACTTTAAGATGGGAGGAATATAACTGGATCATTCTGGCAGAGGATGGATAGATGGAAGTAACTCAAAACTAGGGAATCTAGTTGGAATGACAAAGACCTGAACTAAGGTAGTCAGCATGGAGTAAAGAACCGAAGACGAGTTAGAGAGAGCTACTAAAGAAAGCCAATGTACTGTACTTGACAGGAAGAGGGCAGATGTGCCCCCAGAGAGAGAAGGGAGTCCAAGATGACTTCCAGCTTTTTTGACCTGGTAGATGATGCTGCCAGTCATCCAGATGGGGAACCCAGGAGAAGGTTTAGCAGAGGAATGTAGTAGGTTTTGAACATGTTGACGTTCCACATGGATACATAAATATGGAGCTCCAGAGAGAAGTCTTAGCTGGATGTACACATTTGGGAGTAATCAGCATATATATGGTGGTGGACGCCATGGGTGTAGAGGCGGTCAAATGGGAAAGAACTGAGAGCAAAATAGGAATTGGTTGAAGAACAGAAGCTGTGGGGGAGAAAACTGTTAAGGGTAGGCAACGAAGAGGAGATCCCCCAAGAACACCAAGGAGTGGCCTAAGAGGCAGAGACCTCAAGATGCTTTTAAGTGACCCATTAAAGCCCTCCATCTCCATGGGCTGGTCAGACCATGTTAGAGTAGAGGAAGGAACAATGAGGTATTAAAACAAACTTAACATCAAAAAGACAAATGACTCATTTGAAACACGGGCAAAGGATTTGAACAGACATTTCTCCAAAGAAAATATGCAAATGGTCAAAAAGCACATGAAAAAGATGCTCAGCATCATTAACCATTAGAGAAGTGCAAATCAAAACCACAATGAGACACCACTCCACACCCACTAGGGTGGCTAGAATCAGAAAGGCAGATAATCACAAGTGTCAGCAAGGAAGTGGGGAAACTGGACCCTCACACATGGCTGGTAAGAGTGTAAAATAGTGCAGTGGAAAACAGTGCATAGTTCCTCAAAAAATTAAATATACAGTTATCATATGACCCAGCAGTTTCAATCCTAGGTATAGAGTCAAAAAACTAAAAACGTATGTCCACCCAAAGACTTGTATTTGAATGGTCATGTTAGCCTTACTCATAATAGCCAAAAAGTGGAAAGAACCCAAATGTCCATCAAATGATGAATGGATAAATAAAATGTGGTATACCACACAATGGAATATTATTCTGCCATTTTTTTAAAAAAGGCAGTATCAATATATGCTACAATATTGTTCGACCCTGAAAACATGCTAAGTTGAAGAATTCAGACACAAAAGGCCACATATATTGTGTGATTCCATTCATATGACATATTCAAAGTAGGGAAGTCCATAGAGACTGAAAGCAGACTGGTGGGTGCCAGGGGCTGGGGAGGGGGAGGAATTCGGAATGACTATTTAATGGGTGCAAGATTTCTTTTTGGGGTGATGAAAATGTTCTGGAATTAGGTAGTAGTGATGGTTGCTCAATATTTAGATTTACTAAAACCATTGAATTGTACACTTTTAACCTAAAAACCAATGAATCATGCACAGTTAAAATGGTGAACTTTATGTTATACAAATCTTATCTCAATAAAAAAATTCAAATAATAAGCTCACTTTACAAAGTTACTCATAGCTGAGAGCAGCTGGGTAAGTAATTTCTCCAGCTTGTCCAGATATTCTGCGTAAAGAAGACAAAATTCCAGATACTCTAACCAAAACCCAAGAGCATGCTTCCCAAAAGACTCTTAAATACCTATCCATAGATTGGGGGTGAGCAGCTCTGCTGAAGAGTAGAGATGGTGCGTTCAGCCTCATGATAGCTATTCATGCATTGGTCAGGCTGCTGCACCCATTTTTAAGATTTCAAAATGCCAGGGTGACAGGGAGACAAAAAGGCAACCATGATTTGATCTATAAGAAACAGCAATTGGGCATGACCTGTTAGAGTCATCCCATAATGACAGGAAAGGAAAAATGATGTCTGGACAAAGAATACCCAAAAGCCCCAGAATAGCAGTCTCCCAGTTCATGCCCTTTAATCAACTCTTCGACACCTATAACCCTTGCACTGTGTTCAAGATGACCTCCTGAGACAACATTCCAAGCTGTCCCAGAGTGTCAGCACTGACCATATATATATATAGCTGCTTTATCCACAAGGTGCCTCAGGAAGTTGCTCGGAATCACTCTGGGCTTTAGGCGCAAGTAACTTTGAAATTAGCACAACTTAAATGGTTTGCACCCGGCTCGACACTGTCTACTGCAGAAGCGAGGCCCAAAGAAGCAAATAAGGGACAGGAGATGGACCGTGTGTGCACGTGTTGGAGGAGCTCCATATCCCTGGGCAGGAGAACCTGAGGACTGAGCTCCAGTGTTCCATGAAACTTCCTGATGACAATTTCACCCCTCTACTTTCCTCTCCGTTGACATGCTTCCCTCTGTTTTTGTTCCCCCTCTCTAGCCAAATTCTGAGGGCAACCCTAAATAATAAAGTAACAAAATCAAACGCTTCAAGATGGCACATCACCACCCCCAGAGAGACTGTCAGAGCGGGAAGGCAGGTCTAAAGAGAGAAGCAAACCTCTGGCCTAGTCTAGTCATTGGATAAGCAACCCCTCCTCCATGCCTCTCTGCTCCTGCCTGCTCCGATGGGAAAAGGAACACAATGAAACTAGGCCTTCCCTTGGGGTTCTGACCACCTCGTGCAGAGACTATGATTACCCTGCCATTGCTACGCCTACTGTGATGTCATTCCTTTATCATTCCATTTGGGTGGAGTTCTTTCCCCTCTTTTCTCTAAAGGATACCCTACTATCCAGTGCCTGGGAGCCCACTGGGAACTCCAGCCCTCATCCTATCTAGACCCAGGCAAACCACTCCGTCTGGGGACCTCAGGAGACTCTATAGTCCCAATGGGAAAAGGGAAAATTTAGGAGCAGCTTCCAGGATGCAGGAAAGCTCTCTTCCCAAACTGCTCAATCTATCCCTATATTTAAGCAGAATCAAGCAGAGCACAGATTTTACCTTCTCCATTCAAAACTGCAAACAGAAGAGGGATGTATAATTAGGTCCTATCCATTTTATTTAATTGGTCAGAAAGAAATCACTTTTTTTTTAAGATTTATTTATTTATTTGAGAGAGAGAGCAAGCGAGTGCGAGTAGGGAAGAGGCAGAGGGAGAGAAAGAATCCCAATTCCAAACAGACTCCCCACCACAGAGCCCAACACGTGACCCCATGACCCTGAGATCATGACCTGAGCCAAAATCAAGAGTTGGACACTTAACCCACTGAGCCACCAGCAACCCGGAAATCACTTTTGAAGTAAAATAAATGCAAAGAAGAATAAGAATAGAGGGAAAGGTGTCCAAATCCCACACTTTATCATGCATAGAGGAATGCAAAGGAAGAAAGAAGAATATTTCCGGTATGGTTACTTCTCACACCATCCAGCCATACATGTCTAGAGGTTCCATGTCAGTGAAAAGCATTTCTCGGGCTTCCTCCTGTGCACCAGGTACTATGTCATGTACTGGAGTCCTTGTCCCCATCTTTAAGGAACTAGTAACAAGATCACTGTTCACCCTCACAGCTTCTACACAGGCTCATTCAAAGGATTTTGCTCCACTAAAAAGAGAAACAGAGGCTCTGAAAGACCAATTTGTCCTCAGCCATGAGGCTCAGTCTATAACCTGTGGGCAGGAGGGAAAGTGTGGGCAACAGCCTGCCACACGCTCTCTCCTCATTCTGTCTTGCCCTCCCGGGCCTCGCAGTGCTTCCTCGGGCAGTGAAGGAAGGCAGCAGGCTGGCTCCAGCAACAGCACCAGAAGAAGGGCAGCCATCTGCCTCAGATGGAAGGCCGGAAGGTGCAGGGAAGGCCACCCCGTGGCCAGCTCACCTTCTGCGGCCACATTCACCTTTAGGTAATGGCCCTGCTCCTGGAAGTCGCCAATGCCACTGTGGATTAGACACGGCTCCTTGTGAAAAAACAGTGGCCCTGCCGCACTGGAAACATCCAGACTTGTTCCATAAAAATGGCGCTGACCATTGGTGTCGGCAGCGCTGTTGTCTGTAGCCAAAACCTAACACGCAAAACCAGCCTTGTCTTTCTAAACAGACAGCATGCTACTTATCGTTTAACAAAATATATTCTAGATCACCTATTCTTTTCATCCTAAGAGAAAAATCCAATCCCCATTTGGTGAATGAGGAAAGCAAGGCCAAGAAAAGAGAAGGGAGTCACAGGTGACCATGGACTTGCAGATCTGAGATTTTTATCTTAAATACTCACTTTGGGGCACCCTTGGCGACAGCACAAGCACTCACTTGGCACTTTGGGTGGAAGTCACACCCCCAGGCCACCAAACAAGCCACGACTGTTCGTTCTTTTGTGTTTAGTGGGGCTGGGGGGTGGATGGCAAGGAGAGGTGGGAGAGAGATCCCCATGAAACCCAAACATTTACTCCCAAAGTGGCTGCTGAGACGGTGCAGGGGCCAGATGTTAGATGTGGTCAAACTGTCCTCCTTTTTAACAAGCCAGTCTGTCTCTCACCTGTCCTGAGGTAAGTGCCCACATGCCCCACTTTTCCACGAAGCCCTGCTCCCTCGGGAACAGAGGCCAGAACAGGCTGCTCTCCCTCACCCAGGTAAGAAGCCCTGCCATCCAAAACCAGGCCAAAAAGAACACACAGGAAACATTCCCTAGATGGTGGCATGGTTGCTTTTAACAGCAAAACCTACACGTTAGGACCCTGTGAGAGAGGACCTCGCAGAAATCTCAGTGTGGATCAAAGCAGGCCAGCCCCAACCACCCCCACTAAGCGCCAAGCTATGAGGAGATCTAAAATGCAGAAGTTCTGGAATCAGACGGATCTGGGCTTAAACCTCAACACCACTCACTCACTCCGTGGCCTTGAGTTGCTTGCTCCTCAGCTTTCCTCATCGTGAAATGGAGATAAAAATATCTAACTTCTAGAAAGTATGAAAATGCCAGCACGTGGTAGGCACATCAGGATGGTAGTTACGATTACTGGTTTGCCAAATGCAGCCGCGTTCCTATGCTCAGACACCCACACATTTTTCCCATTCCACTTCTGACCAATGTCCTTCACTTACAACATAACTGACCTGGGGGTAAAGCCTTCAGCCACAGAACTGAGCTCTCACCCCTGCAAAGCTAACTGGCCCATATAGGGTTCACAGCCCTATTCTTACTGGAACAACTCGTTTGCCATTCAAATGTATGCATGTACTTTTTATGCATTTCCTTATGCATATGTGTACATATATATGCGTGTATATATAAATTTATTCAGATGGCATTTTATCACATGCTATTTTGCTATACCTTGTTCTCCCACATCCTCAGCCCTGCTTTCCCCAGGTAGCCCATGTTAACATTTTAGTTTGTGTCCATCCACATTTTTCCCCATACTCATGTAATTTAAGACACACACATAAATCGTGGTTTGGGGGAGGATGGTTATTGTTTGTTTAAAATATAGAATCATATACACACTCTTCTCCCTCTTATTTATTCTGCCATACTTTGCCAAAATCCTTTCAATAGCTCTGTAACGATCCAAGGTATGAAGGAAGCATAGCTACTGGACCATTTCCCTACTGACATAGATACTCACTGACTTTTCACTCTTGGCCACTACAAACAAACCTGCAATCAATTCCTTGTATATGTCCTTACCGAAGACCACTTTCTAACCAGATAAAATGCCAAGCTCTGGGATGTGAAAGTCACCCATCAAAAGGACCTCATGATGAGCTCCCGATATAGCCTCCCATCCTTAAAACTCCTCTTAGAAAAGACCCGCCCTGTTCCTAGAAGGGCAAATCCCAGGCATGTGCCTGGCTTCCAACCACCCGTTCTTCCAGGATCCTAGAGTGTCAAGTCAACTCCACAGGCCTTAATTTTCCCATCTGTGAAATAAAAGAATAATTTTTTGGTGCTGCAGGATTTGAGAGTGCTTTTGTGATTTTTATGAGGAAGCAGTGTGTGACATACTCTCTGGAATGTTGTTTCTAGCTTGTTGTTTTGGGGTCAGGGAAGGGAGGGCAGGCCAAAATGAACAGATTCGATTAAAGTCCCTCTAGGACTCAGAGGTCCCTATTTATAAGGTGTCTGGGGCTGGATGGGAAGGCCTTCTGTCTCTGCACCGCTGAAGCACCTTGCACCATGATTGTTTACAACCAAAAGTCAGGACTAGACCAGGTGACTTTTGACTTTCCATTTGCCCAGCTTTGTCAAATTCCAAAGAAGGGCACCTATAACTCGAGTTATGAGTGAACTGATCCAGCAAGCAAATTTTGGAAAATCCATAATCTCACTGATGTTTGATTTTCACTCAAAACTTCCCTAAGCCCTAAATTTCATCCAATAAAAAGTGTAAGGAGTGTTGGGAGGGTGGGAGAGGTTTGCTTGTTTGTTTGTTTTTTCAGGGGATGTGGTGATTAGTATTTTCTGTTCTTGAAAATAAAACAGACACTTTAGGGGGAAAAAACGAATCCTAAACCTTCCATTTCAGGTAGCAGTTCTAACAGTCAAGAGCCTCGCAAAAAGAAGCAGTTACAGCCACTTGAGTGGATTTGCCCAGTTACCATATGGTTCACCCACATGAAAGGGGAGAAATGGGAATGGCGAAATCAGTAGAATCAGTGCAGTGTTATTCTGCTTTAAAACTCAAACCAAATCTGAATATGGAATCATTTTCTTCATCAAAATCAGGCAGATGATTGACACCCCTACTCCAGAAGAGTGTTTGGCAAGCACTTACTGAATAGATGCCTTTCCTGTGACCTAGATATCCCACTGGCAGGTCTGTGCATGTCATCCCCAAAAGACATGCCACCCTGTTCCCAGTAGTGAGATTCATAGAAGTTTCCAGCCAGAAACTGCCACAAGCCCATCAAGAGTAGAATGGCAAAGAAATCACGGTATACTCACGCGATGGAATACTATACAGCACTAAGTATGAAGAGCCTACAACTACAGTCGACACTATGAATGAATCTCACAGTGTTGAAGGGGGAAATCCAAACACGGAAGTGCAAATACTAGAAGATTCCATTGGATGGGGTTAGAGCCAGGATAATCTCCATTGGCGGGGTTGGGGAGGGGGTGAGGTAGTAACTGGAAGGGGCACAGCTAGGCTTCTGTCCTTTGTTTCTTAATGTGGGTGTTGAAGACACCAATAAGTTCAGCTTGTCAAAATGTATCGAACTGAACGCATGAGCTCCTTTCTGTGTGTATGCTATATTTCAATATTTAAAACTTTAAAGAAAAAGCCAATGAACGAAAATAAAGGTGATTACGAATAAAATCAGGTAGACAAGGCTCCTGGAGCTAGACTGTATCTGGAGTGTGTCATTCCCAGGAGCTCTTCTGTTGGTGCAAAGAGCAGACCAAGTGGCTGAGCAAACAGGAAGGGCATTCTATGAGAAGAGATGGAAGGGGAACGGAGAGCCTGGCACTGTCTTTGGAAAAGAGCAGTTTCCCCAAATCTGGTTGTGCAGCCTCCACCCAGGTTATTAATCCAATGGACTATTACAGATGGACCCACCTTTGCTTCAAACACATTTGGGGTTTCTGTTTTTTGCTTTTCTTGCCTTAAAAAAAAAAAGGTTTGGAGGGGCGCCTGGGTGGCTCAGTCAGTTAAGCGTCTGCTTTCAGCTCATGATCCCAGGGTCCTGGGATCGAGTCCCGCATCGGGCTCCTTGTTTGGCAGGGAGCCTGCTTCTCCCTCTCCCACTCCCCCTGCTTGTGTTCCCTCTCTCATTGTATCTCTCTCTGTCAAATAAATAAAATCTTTTTTAAAAAAATCATTAAAGGGATGCCTGGGTGGCTCAGTCGGTTGAGCATCCACCTTTGGCTCAGGTCATGATCCCAGGGTCCTGGGATCGAGTCCCGCATCGGGCTCCCTGCTCAGCAGGGAGTCTGCTTCTCCCTCTCTTGCTCCCCCTGCTTGTGCTCGCTCTCTCTCTGTCAAATAAATTAATACAATTTTTTTTAAAGTTTGGAATGAGGGAAAAGTCATAGTTATTTCATGTGGAAATCAAATGTATTTTCACAGACAAGCGACTAGAGAGAAAATCTGATCAATGGTAACGAAGCAGAAGCCAGGTATGGAAAGAGATTCTCTATAAGGCTCTAGCACCTTATAGTGGATGGGTTTCTACTCAGCTCAATAGCAATATTTATAAAACAGCTAACACTTATGCAGGTTTCTATGTAATAGGCATGGCTGTAAGTGCTCACATGTATTTGCTCCTTCAGTCCCCACCGATGAAGTAGGGATTGATATCATCCCCACTTTACAGACTACCACTGAGGGCCGGAGAGGTTAAGAAACTTGCCAAAGACACACAGCTAGTTAAGTGACAGAAGGAGGCAGTCTGGTAAAGTCTGTTCTTAACCATTCTACCATATTGTTTCTGAATAGGCCTTTATTAAACACCTACTCTGCACTGGGCTCTATGCTGGGCAAGACGCACTGAGCTACAGAAAGCACAAATCCAAGGGTTCTGGGGTGAGTCCTTGCAGCAACAAGGATCACACGGGCATCCCCATGTCTAATTTCAGAATGAAAAGCTGGAAAACTGTCTCCAAAACACTCGGATATTAAGTTTTCAATGACTAAAAAAGCCGTGCCCCTTTTCTCACTGATACTATTCTACCCAGTAGAGTAAGTTGTAAGAATAAATATTCCTTGACTCCCCACCCGCCCCTGGGTCGTGAGACTCCATAAAGCTCTCTTCAGGTTGATTAAGAGGCAAAGATGACCCGTAAATACGTTTGTTGATTTTTTTTCTTGTGTAAAAAGAGTTGTTCATCCCTGATCGAGCAGGCCTGCATACAGGGTTCCTTAGAGGGGGAGAGACCCCCCAGGTGCCCAGGTGATTAAAAAATGAAGAAATTCACAGCAGGATTATAACATGTATAGCACATTTGAAATACTCACACTTAATAAATTCACACTTTCCACACACACACAAACTCAAATACAATGTAAAATTCTTACGCTCTCAAGGGGCGCCTGGGTGGCTCATTCGGTTAAGCCTGCAGCTCTTGGTTTCGGCTCAGGTCATGATCTCAGGATCGTGAGGTCGAGCCCCACTTGGGGCTCCATACTCAGCGGGGAGTCTGCTTGAGATTCTCTCTCTCCCTCTGCCCCTCACCCACCCCCATGCGCACGCATGTGTGCACACTTTTTCTCTCTCTAAAATAAATAAATCTTTTTAAAAAATTATTTTGGTCTCAGGAGAATTATAGGATTTACTCTTCTTAATATGAATTCATAGTGCCTATGGATGATGTGGTCTAGGCACAGACTATACATTTGATGCTTTGTGAGGCACATCCTGGAGACTAAGAATATAATCTCACACAGGGATAACATCCCAGTTTCATCTGAGGCCCCAGGATTGGAGACCCTGGTTTAATCAGCTTTTACTATTGTCCCCACCCCCTTGGTAAGTTTTCCTTAAGGGAAAAAGAATAAAAGATTAATCCCAGTGGTAAGGAAGAGCGAAGGCCCAGCTGGGAACCAGTGCAAGAGAAGACATGAGGTTCACAGAGCTGGAGAAAATGTGGGTGAAAACCCCAGGCCATGGCCACCTACGGACCCAGGCTAGCCAAGTCTAAGATCTTCATGACACCGAGAGGTCAAGACCAGGAGGTCAGCCAAGGTTACGAGAGGCAGGCAGGACTACAACCACCTGCCTACTCGCCCACAAGCTAGCTCCTACCCAAGCCTTCAGATGCTCCACTCTCAGCCCTGGTCCACCTCTGCCGGCCTCCCTACAGGCACAGGTGGGGTCCTAAACACATATGAGTCTTGCAACATGTGCTTCCTCCTGTATGTCTGCTCCCTCCTGTATGTCCACCCCCTTTCCTGGGAGTCAACTGGACATTTTTAGGGTGTCAAAAATGGTACCCATGGTGAGACAACCTCCAATGCTACTTTTTTCCAGAGTAGTGTGTGGTCTGATTCCAAAATCTGGGGATAAGAAGGGTATGAAAGCTCCTCAAACCTCTGAAAATGAGACAGGGCAGAAAACTGGTAGAAAATCATGTTCCAATGCCTATTTTTCTGCTAAAATCTACCCACTGTGTGAGTTGCCAAGGAAAGCTAAGTCTCTTGTTCTGAAGCTAGGAAGGTTCTCTTTCCACATGATACCTGCAGAAGATGGAAAACATGACACCCTCTGCATATCATAGAACATCAGCTCCCAGTAAGAAGACACCCCAACTCCTGCCAGTGTAGCACCAGTGGGGGCAGCTTTTCCACTTTTCTCCTCTTGCTAGAGAGGCCCTAGACAGGCTACCAGGGGCTTCCCCAAGGACAAGGGTTTCCCCCAGCTCCTGTGAGGGAAGCCTCATTGTTCACTATCCCTTTTATTTACCTAAGTAGCAGAGTTTTTAAATAATTTCTCAAGCTCTTTACCTGGAGACACACCCAACAAGAAGGGCTCTTACTCTTCCCACAGAGGCCTACAGACCATGTACTAAATTCACCGGCTCCTATTCAAGACAGAAAGCTGACCTTGAAATATCCTCTCTAAATTCATCCTCTAGATCCAGTCCAGGCAAACACAAATTGATTCTATTTTTTCAAAACACTGGCCCCTTCAGATGGCCTTGTTTGTCTTCATTAACATTTCTCCATGATGAGATGGGCCAAGGGTTCAAGGCCCAAAGTTTGCATCCAGAGAGACAAGGCCTATGGGAAGCTATAAAACCAAGGAAGGTGGCCAATCCATGAGGAATTCCCCAGATCCTGAGTCATTGTCTTTCTTGACATAGCCCACCCTCCAGCAGTAATAGCTTACACTTGCTGAGCATTGACTCTGGATCAGACCATACATATCCTAAAAGCATCATATGGGTTGACTTATTTAATTCTTATACCAACCCTGTGGTAAGTGATAGAACTGGGATTTGAACCCAGAAGTCTGATTCCAAATCCCAAACTCCCATGAGGGCCACAACATATTCCTGGACTCAAGGATTACAGCTGGTGCTATTGAGCATTTGCCTGTGACAGCGTTCATTTACTTCCCTATCTCCCTGAATCATAAACTGCTAACTTCCTTCCAGGATTCATTCTCCCTTCTTCCTTCTTATAATAACCTCCACTCCCAAGTTTTGCAAAAGTACCTGGCCATCTGCTGCAGACTACATTTCCCAGCATCCCTTGCAGCTAGCTGTGGCCATATGACCAAGCTCCAACCATTGGGATGTGAGTGGAAGCTCCTTAATTATTAGCTGCTTGCCTTGGATTTCATCACCTCCTACTTCCCACATCCTGAAACATAGACTTAGAGATGCAAAATAGTAAGAAACCTGGGTCCATGAATGAGTTCATGGACCTGCTTTACCAGCTTGGTGTGCTTACCCTAGGGTTTACATAAGACAAAAATAAACTTCTGTCTTATTTAGCCGTTCTATTTGGAGATCTGTGTTATAGCAGCTTACCCTACATGTTGGATTCAGTACCTTAAGGCCCAACCCTTCTCCTCTTCTAGTCAGCATCCCCCAAACCTTTTCTTAGTGCTTGGAACATAGTTATTACTCAGCAAATATTTGTTAGATGAACGAAAACACCATTATATAAACCAGGTGGTACTGGGGTCAAACAGGCTCACCTAAGCTCTGTAGTTGACCCTTATCCAGATGAGTACAATGTCTCCTGCTTTTCTGGCAAACAGGAGCTCAGGCCAAAGGGTCTATGTCTAGGGAAGTATTTGCAGTAGGGGAGGAGTCAACTGCTACTGCATCTGTTGTTGACTCTCTGCTGAGACGAAGGATTTTGTGCTTAACCACAAGGTTGCTGAGGTTATTACTTGTCTCACAATAATAATGAGCGCAGTTTGAGCACTTACTTTGTGCCAGGTTCTGTACTAAGCACTTCACACACATTAAGGCATTTGTTTTCATTCAGTTCTCATGACAACACTACAAGGTAGGAACTGCTGTTAATCCCCACATGAACAAACCAGGCTCAAAAAGAAGTTAACTTGCCCCGGCCACAGGGCTACTAAATGACAAAGGTCAGATTCAAACTCAAGTTGTATGAGCCCTAAACTTACTCTCTGCTCACCCAGCATGCTATGCTGCCTCTTCATGTGTGACAGACTTATATTCCCAACTATGATTACAAGTTTGGGAGGCTGGACCAAGTTTTATGCTTTTCTGAGTAGATGCACAACGAACTTCCCATGTGGCCGTGACACTTTTCTGCTGGGCATGGTTGGTGAGGGGCTGCACACACCCACCAGGCCAGAGCAGGGGAGAGGGCAAACTACCTCAGCCCCACAGTCCACCTAGCTCCTTCTTGCTCTCTCCTGGGCTGCCCTCGCTGCCCATACCACTGCCACCCAAGGCCTCTGCCCTTTCCCTCAGCCACCTCCCTTGGATTTGCCCTCCCGCCTGCCTCCATGCACAATTCTTGCCTGGCCTTGCAACTGTGCTCACTGAAGCCAACACATCCAGATCTATCTGTCTAGCCTGGTAATGGTATGGTCCAAGTTTCACTTCTCACCTCCACCCCAACTTTGTCCTCACAGCCATTCTCCAACTACAACAGTTCCTTCCTCCTCAAGCCATAGGCGCAGCAAAGTAGAGTTGGTAGGGAGACACCAAGCAAACTTTATCCCCAAGGTTGCAAACCTAGGACTTACAGGCCAAACATGGCCCCCAAGTATGTTTTGTTTGGCTGCACTATGCTTTTTGAAAAGTGAATTCATCACATCAAAGGTTGTTAGAGTTCACATACAAATTCAGGTTTCAAGCCTCTCTTGAAGAGTCTTGGCAACACTGGGCTCACCTTCCCATGTGACAAATGGCTGGAGTTGAATTTGGACATCCCACTGGATGGGCGTGAACTTCCAGCTTACCACCATCTCCTCCACGACTTATTCTACTTTTCCCGTCCAGATATCCCTTCCCTCCCTCACGCGCCCAGCCTGGCCCCCATAGGCACCGGAGTTTGCAGTGCCTGCTGCAGTGATGAGCACACTGAGAACGGGAGAAGAGAAATTAGTCTTCCAGGTCTCAAAGTTGCATTCATCCGCAAACCCATGGCTGGCTCTCATTAGCCAATACTGATCAAGCCCCTGGGTGCCCGGGCCCTGCCCAGAACATCACAGAGGTTCAAATACAGGCCACTGCCCCTGCTTCTGCCTAGTCCCTATATTCTTCCACACTGCTGCTCCAAACACATGGGTGTGCCAGAGAAAGGTACTTGCTTTTTGCAAAGCACATGACACAAGCATCTCTTTTTTAATAATTTTTTATTGTTATGTTAATCACCATACATTACATCATTAGTTCTTGATGCAGTGTTCCATGATTCATTGTTTGTGCATAACACCCAGTGCTCCACGCAGAATGTGCCTTCCTTAATACCCATCCCCAGGCTAACCCATCCCCCCACCCCCCTCCCCTCTAGAACCCTCAGTTTGGTTTTCAGAGTCCATCGTCTCTCATGGTTCGTCTCCCCCTCTGACATACTCCCCTTCATTCTTCCCCTCCTGCTATCTTCTTCTTTTTTTTTTCTTAACATATATTGCATTATTGTTTCAGAGGTACAGATCTGTGATTCATCAGTCTTGTACAATTCACAGCGCTCACCATAGCACATACCCTCCCCAATGTCCATCACCCAGCCACCGCATCCCTCCCACCCCCCACCACTCCAGCAACCCTCAGTTTGTTTCCTGAGATTAAGAATTCCTCACATCAGTGAGGTCATATGATACATGTCTTTCTCTGATTGACTTATTTCACTCAGCATAACACCCTCCAGTTCCATCCACGTCGTTGCAAATGGCAAGATCTCATCCCTTTTCATGGCTGCATAATATTCCATTGTGTATATATACCACATCTTCTTTATCCATTCATCTGTCGATGAACATCTTGGCTCTTTCCACAGTTTGGCTATTGTGGACATTGCTGCTATAAACATTGGGGTGCACGTACCCCTTCAGATCCCTACATTTGTATCTTTGGGGTAAATACCCAGTAGTGCAATTGCTGGATCGTATGGTAGCTCTATTTTCAACTGTTTGAGGAACCTCCATACTGTTTTCCAGAGTGGCTGCACCAGCTTGCATTCCCACCAACAGTGTAGGAGGGTTCCCCTTTCTCCACATCCCCGCCAACATCTGTCGTTCCCTGACTTGTTAATTTTAGCCATTCTGACTGGTGTGAGGTGGTATCTCATTGAGGTTTTGATTTGGATTTCCCTGATGCCGAGCGATGTTGAGCACTTTTTCGTGTGTCTGTTGGCCATTTGGATGTCTTCTTTGGAAAAATGTCTGTTCATGTCTTCTGCCCATTTCTTGATTGGATTATTTGTTCTTTGGGTGTTGAGTTTGATAAGTTCTTTATAGATTTTGGATACTAGCCCTTTATCTGATATGTCATTTGCAAATATTTTCTCCCATTCTGTCGGTTGTCTTTTGGTTTTGTGGACTGTTTCTTTTGCTGTGCAAAAAGCTTTTTATCTTGATGAAATCCCAATAGTTCATTTTTGCCCTGGCTTCCCTTGCCTTTGGCGATGTTTCTAGGAAGAAGTTGCTGTGGCTGAGGTGGAAGAGGTTGCTGCCTGTGTTCTCCTTTAGGATTTTGATGGACTCCTGTCTCACGTTTAGGTCTTTCAACCATTTGGAGTCTATTTTTGTGTGTGGTGTAAGGGACACAAGCGTCTTTTTTACCGTGTGCCTTGATCATCTGATTATTCTCATCTCACCCTAAGACTCATTTTTCTCAAATCTGTAGTCCAGATTACACACCTTGAACCTGAGAAGAGGTGACCTTTCTATAAGGCAACCCCCTCTGAGCCTGAATCCTGGTGATGGGTACGTGCATATGTGTGTACATGCCTGTGCTCATGGGTATGCTTTCGGACTAACACTCTATGCCCTCACTAACTTCCCAGACAGGTGAGAAGTCAGCATGTGCCCTGGGCAGTGAACCAGACAGTGTCTGTCTCACTGCCCCATCAAAAGGGGCTGCAGCTGCTGATGCTCGCCTTGATGGGATGACTCAGGGTTACAGATCCTGGATTTTGCAAGAAGCTAGGAATATCATTTAGAAAAGTGAAACAGTGATTTTTATCCATAAGCCCAGTGCTGAAAACAAGCCCCCAAGCCCTTGAGACACTTTATGAGGATCAGATGCTGGAGGTCTGATAGGAACGACAGGATTTGAAGGCTCCCCTTGAAATGCCCCACTGGAACGGTCAGCAGCAAATCATCGATCCCCTGCCATGTCCTGACGCCCATCTGAGGACACAGAAGAGGACCCTAGTGTGCATGGCTGGCTTTGCCCTCCAGCCTTGTCCTCTTTGATGACAAGACAACAAAGCTGTCTTTCACTTACGTTGTTTTAATCCCCTGTTCGGTCTGTCCTTAAAACAAACCTTTTTTTCTTTTTCTCAACTAGCTTCTCCTAGGACCCTCAGGTCCTTAACTCAGACCGCATTATCTAGATCTTTCCAATAAGTAGGTTGCAGCTTCCATTTCTTTGATTAAACAACTCTAACAAAGAATCCACTGATATGAAAGTGCTTATCATGAAACAGGTAACAACCTTTTCCTCCCCAACCCACACGAAATTACCATATAAATGGCCCTGGGAAGGGACTTCTTTGAGAGGTGGCAGAGTCAAACTACTCTTACACTTCCAAAGCTTTAAAAAAGAGACAGAGAAGGGCGCCTGGGTGGCTCAGTCTTTGGGTATCTGCCTTCAGCTCAGGTCATGGTCCCAGGGTCCTGGGATCGAGCCCCACAACAGGCTCCCTGCTCCGCGGGAAGCGGGCTTCTCCCTCTCCCACTCCCCCTGCTTGTGTTCTCTCTTGTTGTGTCTCTGTCAAATAAATAAATAAAATCTTTAAAAAAAATAATAAGTAAATAAAAATTAAAAAGAGACAGAGAGAAGAACAATTTCCAAATGAGAAAATGTCACAGACAGCCACAAACTAACTTCCCAAGGGATGATCATTTTGAGGCAAATGCTCCTTTCCCCAAGTAAAAAACATGCAATGTACAAACGTCCGTGGGAGGGTCTGTGCCTCCTATTTGGGCAGTCGCCTTTCTACCGTGGGCCACGAGCAGGCGACGGACATGCCCCAGAAAGGCGGCCAATGAGAGGCCGGCTCGCGCTGCGGCCGGATTGGCCAGGCCTGGCACCAGCTGGAACCGGGGCCAGCTTTGAGGACAGCAGAGAGACTTGATAGGATTCTCTCTTCAAAGCATAGAGCAAACATCAATTAATCCTCAAAAGACGCTTTCAAGGAGAACATTATCCCTTTTGAGCATGGGGAAGCTAAGAGGTGCGGCAGGTAGTTGAAGGGAGGGCAGGGGAGAGAAAACAGTGCTGGGCTCCGAGCCCCAGATCCGGTTCTCCGGAGAGAGTCAAGTTGCAGAAGGATGGACCCACAGAAGTGGGGCAAAGGAGGCCACGGAGATGCTGCTGCTTTGGAGGGTGCTCCTCAAGGATCCCCCTGCTCCATCCTGGAGCAGGCTGCAGGTAAAAACACAGCCGGAGACCTATGTGTGCACCTGACCAGGAACCAGACAAGAGTTCAAATGAGACAAGAGTTCAAATGACGGGACCTTTTCCAGCCTGATGACCGTTAAGTCTGTGGGAGGAGGGAAAAATGAAATCTGGATCCAATTTGCCATAGGGAGCCTGTTTTGGTAACCCCACCCCCCACTTCTTGAAAGGGGGAGAGGGAGCTTGTGTGTGTAAACCAAGGGGATGCCCTGGTTTCCTGGCACGTCTTTCCATCTTAAGAGAACCCATCCACAGCTTCCTACACCTCACACTCGAAGGATCACCCCTGTCACTGTGGTTGGCAATAAGCGTCACACAGTTTACATCACGCATTTATTCAACCTTCAATATCTCACTCTGAAATACCTGGAGAAGTTGTATGCCACGGATCAAATGTTGTAAAAACACCCCAAGATCCCTTCTTCACACACAGGCAGTGTTACTACCTTATACATTGATTTCTATGGTCAGACATATGGTCAGTCATTGATTTCTATGGTCATGACATATACTGTTTGCCAAAAGAGAGCCCAGGCCATGTGCAAATTATAGGCTGATTAGAGATATTTAAGTGTTTGTCAAAAGGATTTTCCTAAAAGGTCTGAATGAGTTTTCTCTCAATTTACCATAGCCAAAGAAATAAAGGAAATTACCCTAAAACTGACTTTTTCTTTTTTTAATGCAAATACCCAACAGCTATTCTAACATAGCCTTGCATATACATATGTATGCTTTCAGAGCCATTGGAAAATATCTGGAAGGACACACCAAAAACCTGTCCTTAACAGTGGGGAGCAAATGGGCAATGAGGGAAGAAGTCTTTCTTTTTTCTGTTCTTTTTCGTCTTGTTTTATGCCCTTATCTTCTATGCATTTTTTACAGTCGGCACGTCAACTTTTTCAATGTGTAAAATCATAAAATGAAAAAGTTACTCTAAGATCCTTTAGTTTTCCCCACGTGTGGCATTTTTGTCCTGATGCCTATACAAAATAAGTCAGTAGGTTTTGGAAATATCTTGCCGTCTTTTACAAAAAAAAAAAAAAAAAAGCTACAAACTTTCATCATGATATTGTCAATACTTTCATCCAGAATGCAGCAAGCTAAGAAAGGACAATACCTTGAAACCCACTTCACAGAGGAGTTTGAAGGTGCATCGGGCAGACACTAAGTCAGAAACATAGTTCCAAGACCAGGGGAATGGCTCGGGCTTCTTGACTTGACTGGCTTAAGAATAACCTGAGAAACACGGCTGAAAAGCTGTCATTCTGCATTAGTGGGACACACCTCCTGCTCCCCCATCCCCATCAATGGCCAGAACACACAAACTCACAAAATCAGCCAATAGGCTGGAATCCCTCCAAATCTTAAGATCATCTTCTTGAAGAATGGACTTTTCCAGTGACACCAAACTCTTCCATCATTTAAATGTTTATATAGAGAATATTTCTGTTGGAAGCTTGCGGAAGCTTGAGAAATGGGGCTCTAACCTCAAAGGGCCTTTACCAGTTGCAAAGTAATTAGAAAAGAAGTCAAAAAAAAAGTGTTGGAGTGATGAGGCCAGTAGGAAAATCCAATTCATTTACAGGATTTTCACTTAGAGCTGCTTTTTGCCTGAATAAAGCTAGATACAGTTGTTATCAGCCAATTGGTGACTGGGGATCCGAAATGAAGGAAAACGCATGTTCTGGGTCTCTCTGACTCCCGGTTTTTGGCAGAGCTAGGCAGCAAGATCAAATTGTCAATTCCAGCCTGACCCTGAAATCAAAGTTCGCTAATAGTCACAGAAGTTCTGCAGCTAATCAGTTACCGTTCACACTCCACTCCTCACAATCCTTAAAGTCACCAGAGGCAACCCAGATTTGCAACAAACCAGGATGCGTTCCTTCTGGGGCGTAGAAGTCCTTCCAATTCCACTTTTCCCTCTCCTTTCCGAGACTCGCTTAGGAAAGAAGGGAAGCAGGCTAAGAAAACCCACCCCTTCCATATTAATAAGAATTACGCAGTCCCCGGATGATCAGAGCCCAGGCTACATAGGACTTGAAAGAACAACTGAGACTTTGATATGGAATATGAAAAAGTAACAGGCAGGAGGGGCAGGGAGACCAAACTGGGAGGCCCAGGGCCCAGCTCCTGCCATCTCCAGTCCTGACTCGCCAGGGACGGTCGCTCTGACTTATGAAGCAAAGAAGACGTAGACTTACCTCCCTACCTTTTTATCTGTGAGATGAATGAAATGAACTTCAAGTGATTTATCTGCCATGACTAAAAATAATAATAATAATAATAATAATAGTAATAATACAAATGCCAGAAGCAAGAACTGAGCCCACCCTTTGCCTTCTTTCTAAAGAGATTTCACACATGCCAACTCCTCATCGCCCCTGGTGAGAGATAACACATCATTATTATTAGCCCCATTTTACAGAAGAAGCAACTGAGGCACAGACTGGTGAGCTGACCAGGGCAGCGTGGTTTGTAGAAGAAGCACGGTCCAGTTCAACACGTTGAAATGCATTCCAGTGACACTGGTCTGTGAAGACCTCTCTGGGTGGTGCCTTCAAGATTTGGCCACCTGGGAGATCAGCCCGGAACCGTTTCCTTGGGCTCACCCTGCTTCTACACAGCTTAGTTCACAGGGAGCCTTTTAACTAAGACACTCTCAGAGTCCCGCTGGCCAAGGCATGGGTAGGGAAGGCACAGGACTCTATCCAACCCAGGTGTAAATGTGGTCCAGAGCACACATGTGTCACCCTAGGTCCCTGGGCAAAGAGAGAAGACAGCAGCTAGGACTGAGCCCCTGGGTGCTGTTTGCAGGGACATCATACCTCAGGGGGTTTTAATGGTTTAAGACCTGAGTGATCAGCAGGAGCCCCAAATCATGATACCTGTACTCGGGTGTAATTTCTATTCTTAGGCAGGGAATGTCAGGCAAATTATGCTCTAGAATCTAGATCACCCGCTGCTAGCGGAGAGCTGGGTGAATTGAAAGGAAGACAGAAACAAGTGGGTCATGAGTGCCTTCTAGGGCCTGGCCTAGTCTTTGGGTCTTCACATGGCTCATCTCGACGTGACGGCTTCAGGCATGGCATGATCCCCTCAACGTTCTCTGCCTGTGGCATGGGGAGAGGCTGTCTATGCTCCTCCCGTCCCAGACACATCGTCAGCTACCACCGCACCCCCACTCCATTACACAGATTCTCTTGTGCGGGCCCCAGAGGATGCTGCTGGTGGTTCTCCGGGCCCACGAAACCCCCCCCCCCCCGGACTCCCCCGCTCTGAGGCAGAAGGAGGGCATCTTTCTTTCCCTCTTCTGTTATCACTCCTCTTACCGCCAGCAGGACACACACTCACACACACACACGTCCCAGAACACACTCAATTTACTCGGGAATCCATGAGACAACTTCGGGAGAGCCAAGAGGGCCAAGGAGAGAGGAAGAAGAAGGTCACAGTGGTGGCCTGGCATTTGCAGCCTGCTTTGTGAAGACCCCAAACTCTGCAGGTGGCTAGGGAGGGAAGCTGCATTTGAGAAATGCAGGGGGACGGGGCAGACCCATGTGGAGCCTGGATCCCGCACCACGGGGGATCATATTTTTAAAAGAGCACACATTTGGCCAGGGAAGTAGAGACCAGGCCCAGGCTTAAGAGCATAGCTGTTTTCTCCCCTACCTGCCCCCCTCCCCTTTCCCCAGCCTCGACTTGGAGCAAACGGTTAAGCCAACCCAAGCCCAGAAGTGCGACTAATGCATGGAGCCAGCTCGCAGGGCATGCTGGGCCGCACAGACGGCCCTCAACCGCGCATAGGCCACAGCTCTGCTGTCAGGGGCTGAGAGTCCAGAGCAGCCTCTATGCCTCTCAGGAGACATGCAAGAGAAAGTGGGAGGCTCCCCAAGAGAGGTATGAAATGCGGGGTGAAGACTTGGGAGCAGGCGGGGAAGTGCCAGCCATCCTGGGGCAGACACCAACAGTCGGAGTGATTTGTTAGCCCTTTTTTTTTCCCATGAGTGAATTTGCTTCCAGCAGATTCCATTAGTGACCCGACAGACCCAGGGCCTGGAGGAGGGCCCTGGAAGAGCTGCTAACTCAGCAGACCGAAGGCCAGACGTCTTGCACCCAGCCCTTTGCCCGGGATTTCTATCTGAAGAGCTTAAAATACTTCTTTGCAAAGCTCTCGTTAAGGCAGCACCCCTGAACTACGTATAGACAGAAGACACATGAACCTTGACCCCTAAACGTAAATGGCCAGCCAGAAGCTGACGTAATCCAGGAAAAGGATTCCCACACGCAGTAATCTTTTCTTCCCAATGGCAGGAATAAAGCAAAAGTCAAAGTTATGACCTGGGTTCCCCCCGAACCTGAGTGGCGGCGGAAGGGAAGAGGGGAAGGGCTGCACTTTCCTTGAGTTCCAGTTGACATTTCCAGCGGAGTAAGAATAAGACTGTTACTACCGCCGCAGCTGTGACTACACCGAACGGTAATAATCACAGTCAACACTGATGTGGCACCTGCTACAGGCTAGGAACTGTGCCCGAAGCTTTTCAAGCATTACCTCATTGACTCTTCACACCAGCCCTCTGACGTAGGTACGCGGTACAGGTGAGAGACGTCACACAGCTGCTAAGTCATGGGAAAAGATTCAGAGCAGAATCCAGCCCAGGGGTGTCTGACTCCACGCTGGTGCCCTGCACCACACTGCCACACAGCTCCATCTCAGGCTGGAGGAAGAGCCAGGAACCAGGGCTCCCCGCCCCACCTGTGCCCTCGCTAGCTGTCAGTCGGATCCTAGCAAGTGATTTCACCTTGTGGGCCATCCAGTTCCACAAGACGCCCGAGGGATTTCTTAAGCACCCCTTCCATTCAGACCACAGGAATGGGCCACCTGGGTGCCTGGCTCGATGATGGGGGAGGCAGGTGTCTAAACACAACTGAGGCACAGCCCGGCCCTCCAGGGCTCTGCAGTCCAGCTCTGCCTTATGCAAAAGCCTTAGGAGCCCTTTCAGCTCTAAAATAATACTTAGCAGGGCGCCTGACTGGCTCAGTGGGTTGAGCGACCGGCTCTTCATTTCGGCTCAAGTAGTGATCACAGGGTCCTGAGATCAACCCCACATTGGGCTCTGCGCTCAGTGCAGAGTCTGCTTGAGATTCTTTCCCCCCTCTTCTCCCTCCCCCTCTGTTCCTCCCCCCGCTCACGTGTTCTCTCTCTCTCTCTCTCAAATAAATAAAATCTTTAAAATAATACTTAGCATTTTTAATATAAATATTAAAATACTTCTGACTGTATTTATACCCATTTTCTATTTGTTCTCCTATGTGAAACATATGCATGGAGAGATATCTGAAATGGAGTCCATCTAATGGGTTTGCTCCATTTTTGCTCTCACTTTTTTACTTTTTTGTGTTACTTGAATTTTTAGTAACAAATACACATTTCCATAAAACCAATGAAGTCATTTTTCAAATACTGCTAGAACAATATATATGTATGTTTGTGTATATATACGTGTGTGTGTGTGTGTGTATACAGACAAGTATTTCATCACTAACTGGATATTTTATAATATTAAGAAATTATTATTAACTTGAATGACTATGTTTGTTAAAAGAATCCTGATTTTTACAGATACATACTAAAGTTTTTACAGATAAAATAAAAGATGTCTTGGATTTATTTCAAAAAAACCCCTGGTGTGGTAGGGTAAGGGTATTTCCCAAAAGATAAACTAAGCCCCCAGCCGGCAACCTCTTTTGCCTGAGCATTTCACCATCTTTGGCTAACTCTTCCTTTGACTATGAGAGTTTAACTTCATTTGTCCGCTGTGGCTTCATTCCACCCCGACACCATTCCCCCAAACCTTCTGGAATCATCCATCAAGTCTGTTGGTATATTCTGGTGCCCAAGCCACTCTATCTGACCTTACCCTTGCCCAGGGGACAGAGGGTATGGGCCTGAGCTATACTCCCACACCCCTCTGTTCAAAGTCAGCTACTCTCAGACTCTGTTTGCTCTACAGACAGAACAGCTTGACCAGTAGAGGGGTGGGAGGCAGTTTTCATTTATCCATTCAACAAATATTTGTCAACCACTTACTTTGTGCCAGGCACTGAGTCGCATGCTGGGGATCACTGGTGAACAAGACAAAATTGTCACCTTCACAGTTTTCATGCTAGACAAGGAGCTACTCTAGATGTCATCTCTCCAACCCTCTAAGACTTAGGGTCAAAGCTATATTGCCCAAGACATCCCTGAGTCACCTGGGATCTTGTCCAAAATAAGGAAAGACATGATCTGATGCCAAGAGAGAGAATACCACCCAACTCCCTACCCTAATCCAATCCCCAGTTCATGCGACACAAAGACTGAAATGATGAAGACCACCAGGTAAGTAAACGGTGGCAGACAATAGGGCCCAGGCACACAGGTGTCATATTCATATCAGCATTTTTGTCACCTTTGCTGCCACTTCGACAAAAGCTTCTCACCCGTTTTTAAGGTTAAACTAAATTAAACTAAAATTTTAATGGCTGGCATGATTATAGCAGTTTTTTAAAACAAAACTTCCCTGCTGGGGATAACTTATATAATCTCTATAAGCACAGGCCTCCTCTGTAAATGCTAGGTCATGGGAAAGCGTTCAGCACTGTTCAGCGCTCACTTCTACCTGCACATGGTCACAAGGACTTCCAAACCAAATTTCTCAGCAAAAAAAGTTCCATTTGGAAAAAAACATTTTCAAATTTTCTTGCTTTATCACAATAATGGAAATAGAGTGTCATGAGTAAAGATTTTAATTTATTCATCAAGATATAGGGTCTATTCTCATATTAGTGTGGATTTACCATTGTTCTAATAAAAATGCATGCTTTGCACACTTTTCTCCATTGCCTATAAGCTCCAAGAGGCAAAACCCATTTCAGTCCTTGTGTTATATACTCCTGTGTTATATCCTCAGCACCTACCACAATGCCTGGCATATAGTTGATGCTAGTAAATATTTCTTGAATTGAATCCCCCTATGCTTTTTTAAATGGTTTTTTTTTATTGTTATTTTTAAGTTCAATGGCACATGCCCAGAGATAGTTCCCTGTGCCTTTGGATCAACCAGCTTGCCAACCATGTCCCAACAAGACCCACTGGAATGTTTCCTAATCTCCTCCCTGGGTGGAGGTCCAACAGGGGCAGGCCCAGTAAGGTCCCGGCCTACTGGACATCTCCAGCTAGATGTCAAATCACCATCTCAAGCCTACCAAGGGTGAAGCTGAGTCCACACACAACCACTGCCCCTATGGTCCTCACCATCTTAACAATCCAATTCTCCTACTTGCCTGAGCCAAAAACCTTGGAGTCACCCATGACACCTCTCTTGTTGTCAGACCTCACTTCCAATTCCTTTGCAAATGCTGTTGTCCCTATGTATGAAATGTATTCAAAATCCAGCCACTTCTCACAACCTTTACAATTTCCACCCTGCTCCCACCCACTGCCTCCTTACTGGTCTCCCTATTTGGCCCCTGCTTTCCTCCATATACTCTCAACTCAGCAGCCAGAGTGACACTGTAAATATCTTCCAGTGGGTTCCCAATGCCAAAGATAACCCCAAGTTCTCCTACTACTCTCCCTCTCTCTCATCCTGCTCCAGCCACATGGGCCTTCTTGCTGTTCTTCAAAAGATCAGCCATGCTCCTACTCAGGACCTTGGCACTTACTGTTCCCTCTGTCTTGAATTTGCTTCTCCCAGATGACCCTTAAATGACACTTTTCAGGGAGGTAATCTATAACCACCTTATTTTAAACTGTCCTCCCCCAGCACTCCCTGTCTCAACTCCCTGCTTTCGTTGCCTTCATATGTTATTACCATCTCATTTATATTTACTTAGGCCATCATCTGTCTGCCCCACTAGAATATAAGCTCCAGGAAGGCAAGGATTTCACCCATTTTATTCACTGCTTTATGTCCTTCAGAATAGCAGTGGGTGCTCCATAAATACCTGAATTAACAAATCAATCTCAGGGCACCTGGAAATATTCTTATTTCTCCATAATGGAGGGAAGATCACAGAATCCTCGGAAAGACATATGATTCAGTTCATAGCAATATATATATATATTTCAGGCCTTTTTCAAACAAATATGATCTAATGCATTTCGAGAAGGAAGGAACTCTCATTTCATTTTTACTCCCTCCCACCCTTCTCAAGTCAGAGCCCACCTTCCCCCTTCTCAGCCCAAAGCTGGAAACCATCTGCTTGGAAGATGCAGGAGGAGGTTCAGGTGCCACCAGATCCAAAGGCAGTTCCCACCCACAAATCTGAGGGGAACAGAAATGACCAAGAAGGAAAAGAGAAATTAGCACATAGATGAGAAACACAAGTTTAAAAATCCCAACCCAGGCCATGAGTCAGCTGAGTGAAGCTGGCACCAGAGTGACAAATTAATTTCATGACCCTGTTGCTTTCATTAGGAACTGCAGGACTCTTAAAAAAAAAAAAAAAAAAAAAGGCAACTTATCAATGTACAAAAAGGGCATGTATGTCTGCCTACATGTCTCTGTAGAGTAATCTGGTAATAAAATGGGTTGTTTTCTAATGAAATTTGCTTTGGATGTACATTAAACCACCTACTGTGTGTCTCACACAGTGCACTGTGCTGGAGACAGTTCCTTCCCGTGAGGAGCTCTGGCAGGTGGAGGGGACTGGCACAGATAAGCTCACCAGAAGGCACCATGCTACACAGTGCTCTGCTAGCAGGAACAAAGTGCAATGGCTCTGCCTGGAGGAGGCTCAAACCTTGAAGGGTGAGTGGAAACTGGAGAGGGTCATCAGGCAGAGGCGTGGGGGTCAGAGGGGAAGTCCTGGCAGAGAACGTCAGAGAAGCAAAGGCCTAGAGGTAGGAAGTCCATAGTCTGGCGCGATTTGAGCTGAGTCCACGGACCCATGGTGAAATGGGCTGAGTCCACGGACCCATGGTGGAATGGGCTGTAGTGGGAGCTCAATAAATATTTGATGAATGAATCAAAAGCACCTGTAACACTTATATGATTTTTTTGGCTATTTATGTCTATCCCCACCTACAAGATTGAAAATTGATACAAAAGCAAAGATTGTGCCCTCAGTTCTCTATCCCAGCACCTCACACAGAGCTGCACAGGTTGGCACTTAGTAAATAGCAGATGGTTGGATAGATGGATGGAGGTGGCTAGGTGGGTGGGTGGGTGGATGGATGGGTGGATGGATGGATGGGTGGGTGGATGGATGGATGGATGGTTGGATGGGTGGTGGGTGGATGGATGGATGGATGGATGGATGGATGGATGGGTGGATGGGTGGGTGGATGGGTGGATGGATGGATTCTATAATCATTAGGAGCCACTGACAGTATAAAGGACTGAACTGTGCAAATCTCTCCCTGTGAGTAGAGATTGCCTGACATGGGGAGAGACTGAAGCTGAGAAGCCAATTCGGAGGCTCCTGCCAAGTGTCCCTAGGAGCACTAATGTTGCCTATATAAATGGAGGAGGAGACAGAGTCCAGGGACATTGCCAAGGTTAAGTCAACAGAACTCGGGGACTAGGAGTATGTAGGGGTGAAAAGAGAAAGAAGTCAAAGATGCCTTGAGATTTTTGCTTAAATAGTAGTGAACCCCGAGGGGAATTAGCAGCTTTAGGGAAAGAAGAAGAATTCATTTAGGATATAAGTTTGAAGGGGAATGCCCAGGAGAAATGGAGTAGGCAACAGGACAATCAGGAGGAGAGAAGATTGAACTGTGAGCACTGGCTGAACCCATGGGAATTTACTCATTCATTTCTATCTTAAGCCCCTTCCATGTCCGGAGCACTTACTACGTACTAGGAGCTACGGATATTGCAGTGCCCAAGATAGGCAAGGCCTGCGCTCTCGCAGAACTTACATCCCAAGGGGAAAGGCAGACTAAAAACAGGTAAACAGATACATCATTTCTAATGGTTGTCTGCACTATGAGAAAAATACAGGGTAATACACCAGGGGCAAGTGTTGCCTTAAGTGTGGTGGTCAGGGGAGGCCCCTCTGAAGAAGTGGCTTTTGCCACAAAGAGCTGGAGTGACAAGGAAGTTCCTCACTTTGTGCCTTCGACTTTCTTACACGAGTCTATGGTAAAATCATCTGCTCAGAGTGAGAGGATGGAGAGGGTTTTCAGGTCAATGGAAAATCCTGGAACAAGTGCTGTAGGCAAGAAATGAAAAAGGCTCAGGAAAGAGGTTATGATCGGGCACTGAGGACCTAGCTGAGGGCCGAAACTGTAAATGTGTAAAGGAGCCTATCGATGAGGAGCATACACATATTTTACAAATATTATATACTGATGAAACTTTATGTCCCTGCAGCTATATTGAAACCAGCATTAATGCCCTAGGAGTGATCTGGAATCTCTCCCCCTACTTTGTGTGAGCTGGGTTTGCTGGAGTGTTTATTTGATTTTAATTAAGTTTGATGGGCTGTGAGGGTTTTCATTACTTGCTTTGACTGCCGCCGCCACCCGCCCCCCCCACCATAGACTCCAGTCACTTCTGTCTGGGTCCCTGCCACAGCCTCCCCTCTCAAGCCATCCTGCAAATTAATCGCCCTCAACGTCCATCCCACCATATCTTAAATATCTCCCCAGCCCCTACAGGCTCAGCGCCAAAGTTTTCACGCTGACGCTTATAACCAGGGGCTTCACTACCGCTCCGGCCTTCTCTCTCCCAACTACCCAGTCTGGCTGCAGTTCTTTTTTTGAACCCAACCTTGTTTGCATGAACAGACCCAGGTCCATGCCTCAGCGTCTTAGGCAAGTTGCTTAAACTCTTTAGAGTTTTCTCTTCTATAAAATAGTTAATATTATCTGCTTCCCGGGAGGATTGAATGGGTTACTGTGTGTAAAGCACACGGTATAGGACTGCTGAGCAGAGTACAGGTGTTTAAGAGATGGTCACTGGAACTAGTATAAGCATTACTTTAAAAAAAAAAAAAAAGCCTGCTGTGTGATGATGCAGTTATTGTAGTGACCAGCACACGGGCCTCACACACAGAAGACACTGGGCCCACGGCCATTAACATTGCTACTATGTTCTGCTTTGGGACGCACCTCTTGGTTTCCAGTGCACTCTTCTTTGGGCTTACCTTAAAAGTCAACTTGTATCTTAGAGTCTTCAACTTACGTTAACACTCAACATGCATCTTGTCCCTCAGCTAGACAGAAAGTTCCTGGAGAACAGAAATCGTATCCTCTGCTTCTTAGTACCCCACTCAGGGTGAAGCACATAGCCTTCCACTTCAGGAGGTACTAAATCATTCCTGGTTGATTCCCCTCTTAAAGGGAAGGCTTCTCTCTCCTTGGCTCCCTAACTTCTGCCCATCCATCAAGGCCCCCTTCAGCCCTGCCTCCTCCATGAAGCTGGCCGGTGAAATTGATTTCGTCTTTCCCTGAAGGTCTATGGCTCCCACTATCCTGTCATATTTTGTCTTAGAGCTTCTAGACTATTAGGACAGGCAGAGCTAAGGGAGAATACACATGCAGTCCACCTCGCTTTCATCAGTACTCATTTTATAGCTTTTCTAACCAGACTGGGGGACTGCTGGGCTATACCAAAGGTCTTTATCACAAAGAGGAAGCAAAGGTTGAGGTGGCCAAATACTGGTATTTCAACCACTGGGACTCCGGACAGCTTTTCATAGGGGTTCTGTCTCCAGTGGCTTTGTGCTGGAAAACATCAGAGCCAAAAACAAAAACAAACACTACAGCACAATGAGCTACCACCTCATGCCTGTTAGAATGGCTATTATCAAAAAGACAAGAGTGAACAAGTGTTGGCCAGGGCGTGGAGAAAAGGGAACCCCTGTGCACTGTTGGTGGGAATGTAAATTGGTGCAGCCACTATGGAAAACAGCATGGAGGTTCCTCAGAAAATTAAAAATAGAACTACCCTATGATCCAGCAATCCCACTTCTGGGTATTTATCCAAAGCAAATGAAAACACTAACTCAAAAAGATATCTGCACGCCCATGTTCATTGCAGCGTTATTTACAATAGCCAAGACATGGGAACAACCTAAGTGTTTATCAATGGATGAATGGATAACAAAAATGTGGTATATATATAATATATATACACACAATGGAGTATTATTCGTCCATAAAAAAAGAAGGAAATCCTGCCATTTGCAACATGGATGGACCTCAAAGGCATTATGCCAAGTGAAGTCAGACAGAGAAAGACAAATACTGTATGATCTCACTTACATGAGGAATGAAGAGAACAGAGGCAGGGGTAGGGGAAGGGTGAAATGGGTGAAGGTGTTTAAAAGGTACAAACTTCCAGTTATAAAATAAATAAGTCCTGGGGATATAATGGATAGCATAGTGACTATAGTTAATAATGGTACATTTGGAAATTACTAAGAGGGTAGATTTTAGGGGCACCTGGCTGGCTCAGTCAGAAGAGCATGCAACTATCGATCTTAGGGTCGTGAGCTCGAGGCCCCCATAGGGCATAAAGATTACTTACATAAATAATAAACTTCTAAAAATATATTTTAAAAAAGCTCTCGGGGCACCTGGGTGGCTCAGTAGGTTAGGCATCCATCTTTGGCTCAGGTCATGATCCTGGGGTCCTGGGATTGAAGCCAGCATCCAGCTTCCTGCTCAGCGGGGAGTCTGTTTTTCCTTCTCTTTCCCCTAGTTCCTTCTCTCTCTCTCTCTCACTCACTCTCTCCAAATAAATAATCTCTTTAAAAAGTTTTTTAAAAAATAAAAAATTTAAAAAGTCCTCATCACAAGAAAAAAATTGTAAGTATGTGTGGTGATGTTAATTAGACTTATTTTGGTGATTACTTTGCTATATATATAATATAATATAACATATTATATTATATTATATTATATATATAATTATGTTGTACCCCTGAAATTTATATAATGTTTGATGCTAAATAAATCTAAATTTTAAAAAGTGTGCAAGACTGTTGAATCACAGATCTGTACCTCTGAAACAAATAATACAATATATGTTAAAAAAAGAAGAAGAAGACGACAGCGGGAGGGGAAGAATTAAGGGGGGGAAATCAGAGGGGGAGACGAACCATGAGAGACGATGGACTCTGAAAAACAAACTGAGGGTTCTAGAGGGGAGGGGGGTGGGAGGATGGGTTAGCCTGGTGATGGGTATTAAGAGGGCATGTTCTGCATGGAGCACTGGGTGTTATACGCAAATAATGAATCATGGAACACTGCATCAAAAACTAATGATGTAATGTATGGTGATTAACATAACATAATAATAAAAAAAAAAGTAAAAAAGTAAATGAGAAAAAAAATGCCGAGACCCTCCGCAGCGAGTAAGGGAGGCAGGGCAGGAGGACGTGGGGCCCAAGCCCAGTTCTGAGCTTTGACGAGCTGTGTGGGGCCTGAGCACCAGCCCAGACCTTGCCAGGCCTCTGCTGCCATGTCCAGACACTAAGGGATCCCACCAGTGCTCTCAAAGGGATTCCCTAGATCTGCAGTTGCAGGCACTAGCTATGCCTCTGAGCTGTATGTTAAGGGACAAATTGAGTCAGAAGAGTTTTCTCCCTCTCTGGTCATTACCTGGCAGAGGTACTTTAAAAGCTTGTCTGATCCTTCTGCCCATTCTCCTATCAGGCATTTCATTCAATGGACATAAAAATGAGGGTACCCCAGGGCAAAGTCTGAACCATTGAAATGCCCACCCCCCAGCCCCATTATCACTGTTGAACCTGGGTGATGGATTTATGGAGGTTCTTTATGCTATTCTGTCTACTTTCATACAGGTTTGCATCTTCCATACTAAAAAAAAAAGTTAAAATAATGATAAACCCACCTCATTCCACCCTTTCATGTGCTAGATACTCACTTTCTGGATGGATCTCATGAACCCTCCCCCCCACACACACACAAAAGTTATTGAATCTTTAAAAAAAAAAAAAAAATCTGGAAATTGTAAGGATGCACTACTTTTTCACCTTGCACACTAGAGAACAGAGGTGTGAAGAAAGGCACAGTGGGGTGTTCGGGGGCAGCCATGAAGCTTTGAGCCCCCTCCTCCCACGGGCTCCCTCACTTTGTAATGGTGTCAGCTAGGAGACTACCATCCCCAGATCCTTGCCTGCTCCGGTGTACTGTTGCCAGGCCCAAAGAAGGCCATCTGGGCCTCCAAAGCACTTGGTCCCCATGTAACAGTTAAAGCATCCTTACATTTGTTGTTGCAGGTGCAGGGCTAGAGAGAAGCTTTAGAAGGCAGGAGAATCAGACTGCACAGCCTCGCCCCCAAGATTCTGGTTCAGTGGGTCTCAAGGAAGGCCCAGCGGCCTACCTTTCCATCAGTCACTCAGGTGCTCCTTGTGTAGGTGGTCCACACCTTGAGAAGCCCAAAGGAAGGGTTTGGAACAAGCCGCAGGGACAGCAGAGGGGGGCAAACCACTCTAGACTCTACTTGGGAAGAAAATCCATCTAGCCACAGCTGCAAAAACTTCCAAGGTTGGGGATAGGGTGTCAGTTTCTTTCCACTGCCAGATGGGACTGGGAATATGGGAAGGAGAGGAGCATGTACAAGGAAAACTCTACTCTTACAGCCTTTTCCAGCCAATACCCTGTCCTTCATGTACATGCTCATATCGTATTTCTATTTTCAACATTTTACCCAGAAAAGTCTCCTCAGAACTCACATGTCCTGCCCTTCCCAGGGCCTATAGCTAAATCTCCCTATATTTCCAGGGGGCAATTTTTAGAATGTGGATTGGATCAAGCCACTTCCTAACTTGAAACCTCTACAACTGCTCACTGTTCTTAGGGAAAAGTACACATCTCTAAAATTCCCATCAAGGCCTGTGTGTTCTGGTCCCTCTGACCTCTCTTACCATATCATTTTCCCCCGTTCTCTGGTGCTCCAGCCCCAACAGCCTTTGCTGATTCCTCCAATATGCCACAGGACCTTTGCATGTGCCATTCCTCTGCCTGGGATAAAATGTCACCTCTTCAAGGAAACTTTCCCTCAACACACTAGACCAGACTGGTTGGTATTCCCTGCTATACTCTTTCACTTTCCAGGCCTTTCCAACATAACACAGATCCAACTTTTATTTATATACCTATATGATTAGTGTCTGTCTCCCCAGCTGGACTATAAGCTCTATAAAGATAGGGTCCAAATCGGTTTTGCTTGCCATTGTATACCCAGGGCCATAATAACGGGTACATTATATTTGTTCTACTACTATAAGATAAATGCCAAGTGCACTATGGTCTGGAGAGACTTGTGAATGAAAAAGAGAAACAAGACACAGCTGGAGAAATTCATGATGTACATGACAGGCCAGAGTGAGATGGTGCACTTTCTCCTGGACGTGGGCAACTGAGAATCTTCTCTATTATCACAAGAACAGTGGTCACCGGACACCACAAGATCTCAGGCTTTAAAAAAAAAAAAAAAAAAGCATCTGTCCAGGACTGTTCCCAGAGGGCAATGAGAATGTAACTTATCCCTCAGGGAATATGGGAGCTGGAAAGAGGCCAGAAAAGACTGAGGACCAACCTCCTCAGTGCCCTTCCTGTCGTCTCTCTGGACACGTAATTTTGTCCCTCGGTAGCGGGCCTCAGAGAAAGCAGGGAGGAGAAGGTCACAGACAGAACCAACCTTCCTCCCTCCTATCTGGAGCCACCGAAACAGGCGAGCTCAAGTTATCTTCGTGCACCCTTCTTTTCCCCAGAGAGGAGTGGGGGGTAGGGCGGGCGGGAAGATCTAGAACAGTCAATTCAGAAAACAGGCTGGTTTTTCTTCTGGGTCATCAGACACATGCCCATTCAAGGGAGGCAAAACGTACTGAAGTTTAGGTTCTCTGACTAGGCTACTGAATCCCATCAATTACACCACGTGGAAAAAACTTTGGACAGTTAAAAATAACATAGGGGTCTGGTGTTTGGAAGATCTGGGGAGTGTGGAATGCCAGCTTGTCAAGTACAGAGCGCCGCCAACAAAAGCGTGTGCTAGGAACACGTTTACACACGCCCGCAGGGACAGGAGGGCCACGGACGAGCAGGGTGCCCACCCCCGCACCAGAGCGCAGACCAACTCTCAACGCCGCCCACTCCGGTCCAAAGGACTTTCAAGCCCTCTTCTAGCTGTGGAAAGGGCAGACTTATCCGGGAAGGAAGCGCTTTCCTCCCCCTCGGAGGAGGCAGCAGTGGGTGGAAGCCCGAGCCGGGAGTTCAATCACGTCCGAGTCCGTTCACCTCCGCGTGTTGTGCTTCTGCATCTGTGACATTCGCGTTCTTTCTCAGAAGGGCCCACTATCGGCACCAATTAAGCGGCAGGCAATAATCGAAACCTGGACAAAACATCCCACAGATCAATCTTTCCCAAAGTCTCCTCGCACATTTCTTCAAAGAGTAAAAAAATACATTAATAATAATAATGCCATAGAGTTCTAGAACTTCTTTCTTCTAAGGAAATCAGAGGCTCTCTTAGTTATGATTTCATTTTCCTTAAGACGACAATGTGGGGGAAAATCAGCCAGTCCATCTTTCCATCTAATGGATAGAAAAACAGGGTCCCTGTGAACGAGTAAGAGGGTAATATGGGCCAACTCTTCTAAGCACTTTAACACTCTTAACTTCTTCAATTCTTCCAACAACCCTCGGAAGGCACACTATCATTACTACTTTGCACATGAGGCAACTCAGGCACAGAGAGATTGAGAATCCTGCCCACCATCAGGGGCCTTGGATTTGAACCCAGACTCTTAGAGCTCCAAAGGCTGCATCCGAGCTCCAGGCCACATATCCCCTGCCTGCCACGCTGCTACCCCTGGGACAGAGTGTTGGAGCTTCCAGAGCCCAAGACTCTAAGGAACACTGAGGACTGGCGTGATGCCCAGCCTCCCCCTGAAAGCCAGCTCCCTGGGCCCCGGGCCTTCCTGCAGGAGGGAGTGGGCAACACATAGGTGGACCACCTGAATGGGTCACGGGGGTGCCCATGTGCCTGGGTGGCTGTGAGGAAGCCCTACCTGCAGGATAAACCAGCTCAGTCCTCCCAGAAGGAAACACCATCCTAGAGATGGGCAGTCCCCCTCCCCCCGATGTGAACCACGGAACTAATCCTCGGGGCACCAGGCTTTGATTGAGCTCTGAGGGTCAGCATTTATGCTTTCCTCCCTTGACCAGATTTGTGTATTTTATTTATACCATTTATGGGTTATCGCTGTTGTTTTGAAAGAAAAGGCATGGTGCCTGAAGGAGAGAAAAGGGGAAAGACTTATAGATCTACTGCTTGGACAGGCTTCACCCTTCAGTCCTGCCCTACTAGACAAATCTGCCCATGCATGGGCCAGGGCTGTCCTATACCTGACGGGACGGGGGGCTCACACCAATGCAGGCCCCCCAGTGTGTCCCTTACCCCCCACCCCTCTGGGAGGAGCCTTGAAAAGGACCCAGAATGTATTACCAAGGAAACCAAGAATGAGGATTCCATTCAACCTTAGTGAGGGAGCCTGTGGAGGTAGGCAATCCTCCCTGTTGGGGGACACAGGAGGACAGCCCAGCCTCCCCCTGAAGCCTCTCTTGGCCTCCGAGGTGTTCAAGTACGTCCCAGGAATTGGCTGCCCAACTGGGACTCCCCCCAGAACAACCTGGTGCCAGGCTCTTTCCCATTTTTACCTTCTGTTCATGAACCACCTTTCCACTCCCATCCAGACAAACAGGTCCATTTGCTCCCCTCCCCACTCCTTCCCACCTGGCCTTTCCTCCCCCAGAAAGGAAGGGGATTCTCGGAGGAATCACTCAAATGCTTCCCAAATCTCTGTTCACTTCCCTTTCTGCCTTTGCCCATCCTCACCCTCCGCTGGTCCTCTGAGCCTGACCAGATCCCATTGTCCTCCCAAACTCAGCTCAAAGCCACCGCCTCCCTGAAACCTTCTCTGACACCCCAACCACAGGACACGCTTTCTCTTCTCCGATTTCACAGACCCCTGAGGGGCTGGCCCGCTCATTTACTGCAGTGTAACCTCACACACCGCATTCCTTCTCACCTGGTTTGCTGTGTGCAAGCTTTGACCTTTTCCTCCTTCCCTCTCCCCACTCCCACATGCACGAGATTGAGTGTGCCCTCCTGGGGACAAAGCAAATACTCTTTCCTTCTTTTTGTGCCCCTTCAGTGCTTTTTGATCAAGGTGCGGTGCACAAGGAAAAGGAGACAGGTGTCAACAGGGCAGGGACAAAGGGGTCAGAAGGACACCGAAGCTGGAGATACAAACCTTGACATTAGGCATTAAGCGGAGTATTCCTCTATCTAGGGCTCAGAGAATGCTGGGGAGGCTTAGGTCTGAGTCAAGAAGTGAAATAAGCAGCAGAAACAAAAAGAAAAAGAAAAAGAGAAGGGTAACCAGTGGGCTTTTCTTTCCTGGAAATTTCAAAAGCCACAATACAGCCTGAAGGAGAGATGCCAGGAAGTGGCCCAAGGCTGCCTGATATGGGTCTTGGAGAAAGGTGGGAACATTTCAGAACTTTCATATTGTCCAGAGTAGTTCATCTGGGCCGAAAAGGAGACAGGAACTCCAGGCAACACGGGGCAGTAATAAAGACTGTTGCCATCAACCAGAGCATCTTTTGTTCTGTATTTCTCAGGAAACTGATCCCATTCCAGGCAGGTAATGGGTGAGAACAAATGATGGCCAGAAGAGGGACCTGTACTATGGGGTCCTCTCAGTTTGGCAGGTTATCAAATAATAAAACAAGAATCCTCCTCCTCAAAGGATAGCCAGGGCAAGCTTGGTCTCAGAAGGTTCAGCCTCATGAACCAGTCAGGCTCCATCCCTCCGCTAACGCTAACTGAGATCTCCAGCCCCTGTGATGGCAAACAATGCCCCCTGGTGTGCTCTGGACCAGGGAACTATGGGAACTTTCCCGAATTTCACAGAACTCTATAGATTAGCGTTCATCTCAGCCACCCGGTGCATAACTGACCTAAAATTGAATGATCCAAACCTGTTTCCCATCCCCCAGAGATGTGTGTAATTAGATAAAATGAGGACAGAATATGTATAAGTATCTGTTATACTGGGATGGCTGCCCAGAAAGGAAATGAACACCAGGAACCGGACGGCCCTGTGTGAGCCCTCTGCACTGAAGGGCTACACACTGGGACTGAGGCACAGTCACTTTGAGAGAAAGTGCTAGTGCAGTATGACCTTTCTGAGTTGACAAACACTTCTGTACAGTTCTGCTCCTCCAACCTGTGTTTTGGTGCACCATCAGCATTTTCTCTGGCTTTCTGCACTGAAGGATGTCTAGTGGACAAGAATCTGATTTAAAACTTGACTCCAGTAGCCCATCACCACCCCTGGTCTTTCACCTTACTCCTGACCCAGAACCAGGCCTTTCCTGGGTGGTACCTTCTCCCAAACAGCCCCACCGCAGAATGATTTGGAGCATGGAAAAGCAGTAAGAGGACATACAAAAGTTACACTGATATTTTTCTCTCTCTTGATATGAAAAATGAAGGCCCCCACATGATCTCCAGGTCATCATATTTTGTTTCACTGTCAAGCGAATTTATCTGCATTGAACGTAGTTGGGACAATGAGTCGTAGGGAAAGTTATATGCATGTAGGCGTTGGTACTATGAAAGTACACAAAAGGCATCGTTTCGAAGAATATATATCTGAAAATAGCTACCGGGGCCATCATTATCTCCAAAACTCAGTAGGACAGGTCCCAGCATTGGGGTAAACCATTATCATATTCTCATCTTCTAGGCTCCTCCATCTTAAAAACTCATAAAAGTCCTCAGGTATAAATAAGGCTACAGGAAATCCCATAACATATATAGCTGAGCACATTGTAGATGCTCAAGAAAAATGTGGCTGATTTCTCAGTGGCTGTTCACAGAGTTTGGTTACTTACTTCATCCCCGAAGGAGAGCAAAGTGAGAAGACTTGTCTTGGCTTCCCAAGACCAAAGCGAGTCTTAGCTCCACAAAAATGAAGTGGTGATGAAACAAAGGGCTAGAATCAATGACTCCAACATTCATCATAGCCAAACATGCCACATGCAAGCAAGGTCAAGCTGGTGCCTGTTTCTCAACTCCTGAAATTGAAGAATTTGGAGAAAGGAATTCTGCTGCCTTTTCCAAACTCCTGCAGTCAAGAAAGAGAATGGGAAACATGTCAACCCTAAAGGGCTGGAAGCAAATTAGGTAGAAAGAGCAGTATGTCTGCTTGCAGACTTCATTTGCTCAGATATTCCCTATGTAGTTATGCAATGCCTGCTATGCTAGATCCTGGGAATAGACAGGCCCAGGTAACAACCATCCCAGCCTTCCAGGGCCTTATTCCAACTAACCAGAGTGAAGTAGTTCAGTGACCAAGAATGAAGAGTATGCTTGGGACAATAGGGCTGAGGCAGGTGGGGCCAATTCTACCTGAGGGTCCACAAGGACTTCACTGGAGAAAGGGGGGCCTCCAAAGTGCCTGGAAGTTAAGCAGGTAGGTGCTCATCGAGGGTGCCTGGGGCAGGGTGGGGCTGGAGGAGCCACAGAGGTTTGGTAAGAGTATAGTGGAGGATGGGGGACGCGGTCCCTCTGAGCAGGGATATAGGAACATCATTTTAGGATCAGAAGTTCACCCACACCCCACATTCTGAGGTCCTTAACCTGGAGCCTGTGGACCTCTAGGGCATGCATGGATGGGCTCTTCAAGGTCCGTGAACCCCATATGCAGATGCTCACATCTATATGCATTTTTTCTGGGAAGATAATCCACCACTTCCACAGGATTCTCAAAAGGGTCTACGGTTGCCAAGGAAAGGTGAGGAAGAAATATTCCACAGGACATCGAGTAGCCTGAACACCACAGTGTGGAGAGGAAGCCACGGTTTTCTGTCTCTGCATCCCACCTAGAGTTTGGTCTCTGACATGTCCTAGGTTTTCAGAAGGAGCAGACCTAAAAGGATGAGGGGCAAAGAGATGGGAAGAAATCACCATTCTCACCACCAACACAAACATCTGTGTGTACTGACCGTGTGCCAGGCACTGGGCTAGATTTTAAAAACCAATACGTCTTTCCGTAAAGACACGTGGAAATCCGTCTTCCTGGCCTCCTACTCCCAGAGCTAGGATTGCAAAGCCAGGTCCCTAAATGTGAATACGAGTCACCCAGGGCAATTCACTGCAATCCCCAGATCAGGCTCAAACTTTAGTTGGCAGTTGCCTAGCAACAGGTAACCCCGAAGACACAACACCAAACTGAGATACCAAAAAGGCATTTTGTGGATAAGCTGGTGCTGAAAAGAGCCCCCACGCAAGTCTGTCTGCCAGGTCTCTCTGGGATGCTAGGGAAGGTGTTGACTTTGCAGCCAAAAGGATGCTGGAGGGCAGAGCTGGGAAGGTGTGCAAGTGATGGTGTGTTCCCCCCAATCCACCTGCCCGCAAATTGGGAAACGGGCACAGGAACACGGAACTGAGGGTTGAGGGAGAAGGCAGCCTGAGTAGAGAAGGCAACTGGAGCCTCTGCACGTGCTCTTCCAGACCAGACCACACATACTCTTCCCAGCTGTATCTAAAGCCACATTAAGTGGCAAAGATCTGACTTGCCCCTACATTCAGCACTCCCCTTAAAGGCATCACCAGACCTCCACCTGCAGCTAACTGGGGACTGGGGGGGGGGGGGGGAGCAGCTTCCTCCCTTCCAGAGGCAGCAAGCCTGAAAGAGGCTAAGAGATCTTACTTTCTAAAATTCCTTTTTTTTTTTTTTTAATGGAAAGCTCAGAAATTCCTGCAACTGAGTCAGATGAGCCTGGGATTCCGGAGACAAAGGCTCTCACCCAAACCATCACAGAGGCCAAGAAAACTTGGGTAGACGGGGCCTTCTTAGAACCCGTCCACCTCTTCTCCGGAAAGGTCTTGGGGGCTGTGGGAAGGGGCAAAGAAATCACATAGGTCTAGAAGCGGTTCAGGAAGAACAAATGCGGAAGTCAGACAACAACAAATAAGGCGGGTATAAATCCCGATAAAATATTAAAATCATTAAAGGGCTGCTGCTCCCTGAAGATTGGGAAAAATGAAGAGAGTTAATTAAAAGCAATCTCCAGCACTGCTGAGCCAGCCGGCCCTGATAAATCAACAGCTGGGGCTGCTGTGGAGGGCAGTCAAGGGGCTGGGCGGGCGCGTTACCGGCCGGGGAGGGGGGCTGCTGCAGAAACAGCAGTGACGTCAAATTGAACCCAGCGACTTACAAGTTTCGTGTCTACTAGATATTTTATGGCCACTGAACAAAGTTGTGCTCCGATGGGGAGAAAACGATCAGCGAACAAAGAGGGAAGAAGATAATAGATGAAGAGGTACTGTTTGTTTGATTCAAAACATACTCAGAACTGCGATGCCAAGCATCTCTGATCTTGCCCCAAATGCAGAGGCTTTCGCTTTTTTTTCTCTCTCTCTACCTGATCTGCACAGATAGCTGCATCTTCTCCGGTCCCTCTACAAAACCCTGGGTGACACGTTTGTCTAGGGCGGCTGAGGGAGGTAGTGCGAAGTCAGGGAAAGGAACAGAGAGAGGGCAGTTAGGAAAGACCTTAAAAATGCTCATCGCTGACTTTTAGCACCAAAAAACAAACAAACAAAAACAGACAAAACAGACTTTTAGCACAAAACAAAAACGTCAGCAAAAATGGTGGGAACTTTTTTTTCTTGCTTGCTTTCTCTCTTCCCCCCCTCTTTCTTTCGCTACATCCTCCCTTCCCCCTTTTTTTCTGCAGTCCGATAAAGTTTTTGTTTTTCATTTTTAACAAAAAAACAGCTCAGAATTTTCGGGCTCAATCTAAGTAAAAAACCAGCGATTTTCAAAGTGTTACAAGAACAGCCCTTCTCTATTCTAGGGGAACCCTCCGGCTCTTCCTTGATGGAAATATAATCAAGAGAAATGATTGGGGGAAAGTGTTTTTTCTCCTCCATAGAATTGGGATTGGAAGGGGAGTGTGTGCATGGGGAAACATAAGGAATTATGCATTTGGATATGCATTTTAATTAGGTGGACAGAAGCAGCCGCCTGTTAATTTTTCTTGCTTGTTTCCACTTAGCATTCATCACAGGCAGAACCACCATAGAGCGCTCCCACGATAATAGATGGTTCTGCATTGGCTAAGTCCTCAGGGAAAATAATTAGCAGGAGAGAATATATTCTCTCCACTCCCACTACCCCATCCACCCTGCCCTCCCCCATCCCCAGCACCACATTTCATTTCCCCTCCCCACCCCCCAACCCACAGTGGTTTCCCTAGGAGAAGCCTAGCGGAGCAGTTAACCTCCTGGCTTACAAGCACTTACTTTGCCCTGCCAGAGAACCAGGGTCTGGAAGGAGAAACAGATAGCCTGGAGGCCTTCCTTGGAGGCGAAGGTCCTAGATGCAGGGAGGGAGGCTACTCTGCTGCTGAGGTCTGAGTTCTGAGTTCTGGGGGGCAGGCCGGCCATCGGTGTTGGCCAGGACAGGATGAAGAAAGCCCCAAAGAGGATGAGACAGTTCTCCCTGAGACCAACTGGCAGCAAACAAAGACATGTAAAGAGTTGTTAGTTGAGGATAACGGGGGCCCAGATGACATTTTTTACTCAATTTGCTTTTACAAAGTAAAAGAACGTTGTGGTGTTGTAGCAAGCTTGAATGTGAAGGCTGGCGATCAAGATGGAACCCTCTAGAATTTTGACCCCCGCCACAATGCGCTCCATAGGCTACTTTTATATAAAGAATCAATTCAGGCAGCTGATCTCCTGTGTCAGTAGCACACCCTCCTCGTTGACCAGCCGACTGAAGCTCCAGCCCCACCTCCACCGCTTCTCTCTTCCTCTCTTCCTTAAAGTCGTCTTGATAGGAGTCAGAGACTGCCAGATGACTGAAGCCCAAGTTCCAGGAAAGCTCTCCCCTCTGCCCTCCAAGTTTCTGTTTCCTCTGATTTTGCGGCTGACTCCGTTCAGAGCTGACAATGGGAAATGAAATGAGGGCTTCCCCTGAGCTCATATTCTCACCTATTTCAAATCCAGACAATGGGGAACATCCCAATGAGATCTTAAGACTATTTACACACAGCTGGATGAGTGAGGCTTTGCATTTCCTGAGAAACAATGCTTAGGCTTGATGCGTAAGGCCATACTCATTTCATTTATTTGAGTTTTAATATATTAAAACAATGTTTAACATATGAGGTATGGTTGACTCTGAGAAGGCCTCAGTCAGCTACCTGAAACTGTGCCGTTCTCCTAGTAACACCTTCCATGTACACTTTACACCTTTGGAAATGTTTTCACATCCATTATTTCATTCAGACACCTTGGGGGCCGAGGAGGGCTGGGTGTGGGAGGAAGGGAGGAGAAAGGAGACCTCCCAAGCTCTTCTCGCTGAGGAAGACGATAGGTCTGATATACTCTTGCCTTTTTAAAGCTGTCCCATCCTCCCCGTGCTCCCTCGCCCCCTGTTGCCAAATGAAACTTCCACCCTGCCCAGGAAACAAACAAAACCTTCACTCCAAGACTCACCAGGTAACTACTGCTACAGCTCCTGGAGCCTCCCCAAACCCAAACCCTGACACCCCACGTGCCCTCCACAGGAGGTGGAGCCGAGGGGAAGGCAATCCGCCTGGCTGGGGATTAAAAAAGAGAGTCTTTGGGTTCTCAAAGGATTTACCCTTCAACAAATAATGGTATTCCTATAGGGGAGAGGGGAGAAGGAGTTTGCATTTTACGATACTATTAGTATTTTCCCCTAAGTTTTTAAGGTGGGGGTTGCCTGTACTATTTAGAAACGTAGTCCCTGAATTTTAAAGAGTCTAAAAATGAAGGGCTCTAGGCATATACCCCAGAGAATTGAAAGCAGGCCCTCAGCTACCTATACACCCATCTTCATAACAGCATTACTCACAATAAGTAAGAGATGGAAGTAAGCCAAGTGTCCCTCATCAGGTGAGTAGATAAACCAAATGTGGTATGTACATACAGCGGAACATTATTCAGCCGTTAAAAGGAAGGAAATTCTTGGGGCGCCTGGATGGCACAGTTGGTTAAGCATCTCAGTTTCAGCTCAGGTCCTGATCTCAGGGTTGTGAGATGGAGCCCCACTTCAGGCTCCCTGCTAAGTGCAGAGTCTGCTTAAGTTTCTCTCTCCCTCTCCCTCTGCCCCTCCCCCCTTTCACATGCACATGTGCTCTCTATCACTCTCTCTAAAATAAATAAATCTTTTAAAAAAGGAAGGCAATTGTGGCACATGCTACAACATAGATGAACCTTGAGGACATGATGCTAAGTGAAATAAACCATCACAGAAGGACAAATATTGTGTGATTCCACTTACACGAGGTGCTTAGAAGAGGCGATTCATAAAGACAGAAAGCAGAATGGCTGTTACCAGAGATGGGGGAGTGGGGGAGGTGGGGAGTTATTGTTTAATAGGTACAGAGTTTCTGCTTGGGCTGATAGAAAAATTCTGGAGAGGGACTCTATCAGTGGTTGCACCATGTTATGAATGTACTTAATGCCACTGAATTGTATACTTTAGAATGACTACAATGGCCCATTTACATGTTACAAATGTTAAATATACATGTTATGTATATTTTACCACAATGAGAAAAAAATTAAGGGGTTGCCTCTGTCTGCTGGAGGTCAGGGTAACCATTTTGGTTTCTCTTTTATTTTGCCTGAGAATCACAGTTTGGGCTTCTATGAATTCTCTGATGGATTCTGCAACCCCTTCTTCCTCCTTTAGGCTTGTAGAAAATTACCAAGGGAGTTTTCAATCAAAGGAAAGCCTGATAATAACACCCCCAGAGGAATCTGGGATATTCTGGAGGCATGTCACTAGAGGAGAAGGAGGAGAGGCAGTGAATTCCAGTTTAGATAACTGCTAATACCTACCAGGATACAGCCTGCCTCTGTATGGTTGCTAGTCACCTCTATTCCCTCAGCAGTGTTACACAGGGTCCACTAGAGGAAGCACAGTGAGACATCAGTACGGGTCCACCTGCTTCAGGTCACTAAACAGACAGGTATCTGCAGCTGCCCAAATGGAAGTGAAGTAAGCACTTTTATTTCCATGTTAATGGGACGGGTGCAATAGGGAAGGAGGGGGGTAGGTCCAGGGAGATTGTGGATAAATGAAATCCAAAGGAGAACAATCTTTTGCTTGCTTCCCCTCCTCCCTCCACACATTTAAAGAAAAGAAGGGGGGGGGGGGGAAGGGAGACAGGTGTTCTCAATAATTCCAGTCTTTTCCACAACCAAAAACTTTATCTGAGTGCGAATAAACAGCAAAATAGGCCAGATAGTCTTCCCACTTCTCTCTCTTCTCTCCATCCTCTGGTTGGGGTGCTAATGAGCAGAAAAGTGTTCACAAAGGAGAATCAGAAGGAAAGCCCATGTTCTAAATGGCCCACCACCTGGTCCTCAGCCTTAGGCCCTGAGAAGGGAAAGGAGTGCCATCCCGGTTAGAACCCCAACGGGTAGCATGATGGGGCAGGACTGAACCCCAGCAGATGAAACTAACGAAGACTCCCCCAGTCTTAACAAATCCCCTTTAGAAACACTTTTAAAATAAGAAAGAATTTGAACTTTGGCCCCTAACTGCTCCCCCCGCCCCATCCTAATCGACCATAGTAAGAGCCACCAAGCTTTTGACCAGAAAGGAATTTGGGCAATCAAGGTGCATCACCCTCATCTTAAAGACAAGGGATATGCAGCTCAGAGAAGCTCTGTGTCCAAGATCCAGTAGCAGTTTGGTGGCACAACTGGGAGCAGGTGCTCAAGTCTCCAGATTTCTCTCTCAGAGCTTTTTCTCCTCTACAACGCTGAAGTCATCCCAGCTACCAAGACTAGCAAGTGGTGAGAAATGAACGTGGAAGAGGGACACAGTTCGAGATAGGGCCACAATGATGGCAGGTGGAAGGTTGGAGATGCGAAACCTCTTCTGGTGGAGCTTCCAGTGGCAATTCATACACACAGCAGGTTTTCAAAGTGAATAACGACAAAAACATGCTCATTTCACAGCAACCTGAGATGACCACAGTCTCTGGATTCAGCGGGGGAGGAGAAGGGGCAAAAGGGGGATTAGACATGTGCCATCATTGTTTCCCAGACTCCTATCCAAGACCAGGGTGGCGGAGGACTCACTGTGGGCTATTTGAACCCCATTATTAGGCACTCTGAGTCTAATCCCCCCCGCCCCTCCCTGCTTCCAAACATAGCCCCTAACTCTTAGCCTTCTCAAGGCTTCTCTCTTCCCTTCCCATCCCCCACACCACTACTATTCACAAACACAACCTAGAAATTCCCAACACGCCAGCTCCTCTTTTCCCACCCCCCCCCCGACCCAACACCTCTAACCACTGCTTTTAAAACTGATGCAAATCACAGGCTTCAAAAACCTTCCTTGGGTGACAGTTTTACGATGCTAAGCTCCATTCATCCATATGGTCTGACAGACTGTGAAACACTAGTAACCGGACCAATAAGAAAAACAAATTAGAAAAACACCACAACACCTCATCTCGTCCTAGTCACTCACACAACTAAAGAAAACTTTGGAACTTGCAATAGATCATAATATCAGGCTCTCTCCCTGTTCAACAATAATCTTTTCAAAGTTCCGGACCACACAGAGGTTTTATCCACTCACCTACTGCCTTCCCACCACCCCACCTCACCCCACCCCACCCCCAGACCACGCTTTATCTTTCTTTGTTAAATAGCTACCTATTTAAAGACTATTTCGAGCTAGGATCATGCTTACATAGGCCCCTGCTGGAAAAACGGTGCCAGAACCCAAGTAGAGGCAAAAACTATTTCAGTGGTTAGGGCATTTCTTTGGCCAGGCGCTTGCCACATTTGGCTACATTTCTGTCTTCCACTGACTTTCAGAACACTCAAAAACCACAAAAGTTACTTTGCAGAGGTTGGGATAATAAACAGACCTGGATTCTGTGCCTTTTTATGACCCAGCCCCCACCACCACTACAAATCAGCAGAGGCTGCACTTTGAAAACAGAGAAGTCAGCCTCAGTTTCCTTTCTGTTTCTGGTGCAAAACAAAGCCTGCTGACCATAGCATTTTATTTTTTGCATTGATCTGAGCAGATGGCTCTGAAACCGCTTTAGACATTATGGCCTTTCTCAGATGTATCCAAATTCCAGCTACCTGCATGACTGCATAAACACAGAGGAATATGAGAAGTCTCCAATTAAGTGGCCTCTGAATGCCAGCCCACCTTAGGGATCTCAGCAGCTCCCATTCTCCTGGCCATCTCTGGATGTCTCCCAGGTGGTCTGCAAGGCAGGCTATTTTCAGAGGTTTATCCTGTGACAATGCCTCTACTTGGGTTCTGGCAGAAATTAATATCCTTCATGGGTGTATCGTCAAAACCAGACATTCTTCCCGCTGAAAAATAATGTGTGCTAATGAAGTTTGGGGAATTCAGGGTTTTTTTGTTTTTTTGTTTTTTTGGGTTTTTTTGAGTAGCAACCAGAAGCAGATGGAGAAGGTGGCTCTTAGGCATCTGTTGGCTTAAAATATCTGAGGGTCCTTTTTCATAAGGGGCTAAAATAATGTCCATAAAAGGCTACAAGTTCACAAAGTCCCAACCTCCATATCTCCCACTTAGTACCTACCCACGTTCCCCCACTCCCAACAAAAGAGCTGAGAGGAGATTAGAACCAGGAATGTGCCCCCCCACACACACACACCCCTTCTTCTCTGATATCTAAACTGAGTGCCACAGCAAGAGTGAGGTCTGGCTTGTAAGTGGCCACAATTGCACAACTTTCACAGGCACCAAAACCACTTTAGATTATAATACAGTGTATCCAGATCATAGGATGTATAAAGAGATGAAGATTTGAAGATGGATGTATAAAGAGATGAAGATTTGAAGTCCATCTACACACATGACCTGCTGTTTAACCTTGGCTAAGTAAGTGTGTATTTACTTCTCCCAGAATTGTTCCTTAATAACAAAACAGATATAGACACATACCTCCAAGCAAGGGAAACTCCTTACCAAAGAAAGTTTCAAAACGATAATGTATTTGTATGTTCACAGTTAGAAGCATGACAAAATAGTTTGCTGGTCTCATTCTTTTTAAACAGTTACTTGAGGAAAAACCCTGTTGGTTTATATAGAATAATTAAATAATAATAACAGTTATTCTTTTCTAAGCTGGCAGTTATAATAATACATACATATGTGCATAATCAAGTCTGGCAGAAGGTGGCAGACATTCCCAGTTAAGTGCATACAAACCAGGGTTTTGATAACTTAATAAAAGAGTAAGTTGTTTAAAGCGTTGATAGCAAATTTGGGGGAAGGTGGTTTACTTGAACTAGAATATTGAGTAAGATTAGAATTTATATTAAAAGCATCATGTTTCCTAGGTATGCAGAAATCAACCAGAATATGTTATGTGACTTCTACATAGACCTTTACCAAACCCATATCTATGTTACCTGCATGGGTTTTACCTCACTACATGGCCCTTCTCTTGCTTGTCCATGTAAGAAATGAGGGTTACTCACACATCTAAGCTCAGACAATGTAGCTGCTAAATTAAATAATGTGTAATACCCATTTACACATCATACAAGTCTATCAATGCTTTTAAATTCTATTTGTCCAGATGTGACTGCTTGGTTGTGGGGCCACCCGCCGTGTCCTCTTTGTGATCTGATCAGTCCAGGCGGCTCCTGTTTCTGCCTCTAACACCCTGTTGGGCAGTAATAAGATGTTAAAGGCGCCAACAGAGAGAAGCCAGGCTGTCAGCTTCAGAGAGGAAGGGGGTGAAGGGTCCAAGGAGGAAGAATAAGAAAGGGAGTTGAGGGGAGATCAAAGACAGGCAGGAAGAAAGCCAAACTGCTAAGAGAGGAGATGTGGTTCCAGGAGCTTGGGACCCTAAGGAAGACCCCAAAGCAATGAGATTCAAATTGTACCATCCGGTCACCCGAGCTATTGAATTATTAAATGTCCCACATGGAAAAGCCAGTATAATGAAAAATAGTCCACACTCAGGGTAGGCAGAGCCCCACGGAGGTGTTGCATGAAACCTGAGCTTGTTTCTCCCCAGCATATTAACCTACCACCACTTTATTCCCCAATCCTAGAGGAAACCTTTGTGTGACTGGTTTCTGTAGGGGGCGTCCGTGTTGTTGGCTTTTTTTTTTTTTTTTTTTTTAGGAAAGGGAGAGACTGACTCGGCCGCACACAGAGAAAATGCTAATGTCGTTCAGCTCTGTTTCATTGTCAGGAGGGACACAAGAGGATAAAAACCTAGCTCTCCAAACCATTCTCCCTGCTCCCCTCCTCCCAACACCACCATCCATCCCTTTAGCTGGATGTGTCTCTGCGCTTTGTTCTAATTTATCCCATGCATAATTTATTTACGTGTGTATTGTTTCCCGACCAGCAACTTTTAAAAAACAAATGAAATGTATAAGATGTTTCATTAAACAAGTTGTTTCCAAAAATAAAGGCAGATGGTGTAGGTCTCCCAATAACAACGCGTGTGCTCCTGCATTAGGAGTTTAAAACCCGTCCGGAGCGCAGGAGGCTCGGCTAGTTGGGGAGAGGGGGTGGGTACTGTTTACACCCCCTTACCTCCAGGGAAAGGGTTTGGGATGCAAAAAGGAGGGGCTAATTAAAAATGACCACTCAACTCCCATCTAGAAAAACCAGGCAGGGGTGTTGTGTATATGCTAGCGCGTGCGTGTGCGTGCGTGCGTGTGCGTGTGTGTGGTGACACAGAATTACAAAACACTTCATTGCAACTGTCTCTACACAAAGTACAAGTATAATAATTCAAAACTAATTCCACTAAACCAGCCCGCTGCTCTGTCCCTTCCTCCACCTCTAACCCCACCCCACTCAGACACCCTCGCCAAACACGCACCCTTCTGCAGTTCAAAAAACAAACAAACAAAAAACTGGAGCGAGCTGGGAAACCCTGGAGCGTAGAGATACTGCGCCTGCCCGCGCGTGAGCGGGCTCCAGGGTAACGATGGTACAGCTTTCCCAGTAGGAAACAAACCTGGCGCACATATGAAATAGATTTCTCTAACTTGAGTTTACCAGGTGGCAGCGGCCCGCCTATGTGATTTCGGCTGGAAATGGGGAAACTGCAAATCAGCTGTAGGTTCGGTAGAAACTCAGCATCAGCGGTGTGGCTGCGCGAGCGACCGGGAGCGAGGATGCGGCGAAGTTACGCCCATTTATTCTGCCATAAAACATTTTCTTTCTTGGGTGAAACGCTGTGGCGTTCAAGAGCAGTGTACCCGAGCTTGCGAGCGAGAACTAAAGCCGGGAGGTTCTCTGTGATGAACATCAGCTTCCAGGATCCTCTTAACGGCAGCTTTAATATATATGTATATGTAAAACTCCGATACCGGGGATATTACTACCTTTTTCCCTATTACTGATGGGAGATAAGCTGGTGCAAACACGTCCGATTACCCTCGCGCGTTCCTTCGCGCTAGGAACCCCCCTGCCGCCCCCCCTCCCCTGCCCCCGGTGCGAACCTGGTTTTCAACTCCAGGAGGACCCCGGGGTGCCAACGCGGTGTGCTGAGTTGAAAGAACCTGCACGGCATCGGCCACACACCCGGTAGAATTCTGCATGAAACGCCCCCCACCCGCACCTCCCCCTCCCTTCGCCCTCGGCTTCCAGCCCAGCTGGGAAGTCCTGGTCCCAGAGGCGCGGACCGCGACCCACGTCGCGCGGCGATCGGGAGGGGAGCTCTCCTCTGCCAACATCATTGCCAATAGCACCCCTTGTAGAGCGACGCTAGTTTTCAGAAGCTCCGCGATCACGATTAGACTTGGCGACTTAACAGTTCCACCGACTGGAAGGATGGAAGAAGGAAGGAAGGAAGGAAGGAAGGAAGGAAGGCAGGCAGGATGAAAAGGAGGAGGAAGGAAGGCAGGCAGGAATTGGCTGTCGGACCCGGGGACTGGTCCCCGCATGTCCTCACCCAGCCCGCCCCCCTGCGTCCGGGATCTGGGCGTCCGCTCAAAGTCTCCCGGCGGCGGCCAGAGGCACCTGCCCCTCGCTCTGGCCGGGAGCAGAAGCTGCCCGCTCAGACGGGGAGCCCCAAGCTGCCTCTTCGCCCGCCTCGGCTTTTCACCCAGAGGAGGCGAGAACACCATTCATAAGACCTGCAGCTTCCCTGCGTCCAAATCAACCCCAAGTTAACCCGAGTCGTTAATACACTACAGCCAGTTCGCCCACAAACACACACACACACACACCGGTGACCGCCCGGAGCGCAGTCATGCTCGGGGGGGCTGCCCCGGCAGGAAAGCCCCGGGCAACCACCTGGGCCGCAGGGCTCCCGGGACCCACTGCTCCCCCTGCGGTCCTCCCAACTCCGGAAGGTTTGCACAAACTCCCCGCAAGCGATCGGAAGGCGTAAAGCGCCCTGCAAACTCCGGAGCTGCCACGGTCCGCTCGCCCCGGCGGACCCAGCAGTCGGGCAGGGGCTGCGGACTCAGGAGGCGCGGGGCTCAGCCAAGTGCACCCAGGCGGCCCCTGCCCGGCGCTCGCCCCCAGCTCCGCCGCCCCCCGCGCCGCGCTCGCCGCCCCGCGAGGCCGGGCACTCGGGGGACCGTGCTGTCCCCGAGCTGCCCACGACCGCCCTGGAGAGCGCTCGAGCGCCTGGTTCCCCTGCCGAAAACCCCTCTCGGTGCGTCCTCCAATTAAGCAGAACACAAATGTAACAATTTTCTTCTTGTTAATTGCATCTCTTGACATTTCTGCGCGTTGGGGGGAAAAAAAGAAGATGAAGAAGTAAGAGCTGAAAGAAAAGAGAAGCCCCGCCGCGGCTGCAGGCGCCTGCAAGCGCAGTGCATTGGCAGCGCTCGGCACGCGGAAGGCGCCTTTTTTTTCATATTGAAACCAGGCGGAATATGTACATTTTTTAGTCTTACTTACGCTTTCAGGGGGTTGTGAATGACAGTCGCCATTTTGCTACAATGTAACAGAATATTGTCTGTCTCAGAGTTCTAAAGGTTCGCTCAGGGGAAGCGGAGAACCAATCAGAGCACGGGATACCGGCCCGCTGGCCAATTGGCGCTGCTGGTCGCCAGATGGGCGGGGCCTGCACGGTGGTAGTTATTAGGGGAGCTGTCAAAGCCCAGAGGTCACTCCCTTTTGTAGAGCCCGAGAGCAAGCAGGTCTTAAAGGGGCAGTACCGCGCGAGCAGCTCCTTTTCCGATTTGGGAAAGTGGAGACGCACGGGAGAGTATTCTAATTTGGCTTGAGCCCCTACTTTCTGAATAACTGCAGAGAGTTTGCGCTCCTGGACAGAAATATTTAAGTATTGCCAACAAACCACTGAACCCCATTCATTAGCTTTTGGCTTTGCTGTTACGTTTTTAATCCCCCAAAGGGCAAATCCCCTTGTTCCCGTGCAAAAGTTGGAAGGCTGCCGTTTCGTCTAACAAATTACTACACGTGCCCAGCCGTTTGCTAATGCTCTGGGTCCTAAGGCTTTTTAACATTCTCATTCCCGTAGTGTTTTCTTTATCTCAGCCACCTTCTCTCCCTCCCTCTCTCTCTTTCTCTCTCTCTCTCTCTTTCTTGGAACTGCTACCGCCGTTCCTGGCGACTCCAGGACAGCAACTCCCCTCCCCCTGGAATGTCTCAATGTCAGGCTCGCTCCCTCCTGCAGCCAGGGCTTTCGTTACGTAATGCGCGGTGGTCACTCTGCGCGGTTCCCCACCACCACCTCTTCTCATCTCCACACACCGCGGAAACTTCTGAAACGATCAGATTCCGGCCGGCTGGGGAGCCAAGTGGGACCTGGCGCTCTGACCTTTAGGCTTAGGAACAGACGAGGTTTAAGGAAACTTTTGGAAACGCTTTCTGCTACTAGGAAAGAGTAACTTGACAGAAGGTGTTGCCAGAGTCTCTTTCGGGGAGTAGCACACGCGATTCTGGCGTCACTTTTCACTACTTAGATACAAGGTGGAAAAATCTGCTACTGAATAATCCGGTATAACCCGAGGCTTTTGGAGTCTGTGTCTGCTCCAAGTCAGCGTGAACTCCTCACTGGCGAACCCCTGACAAAACTGGGAGACTTCTGTGAAGCCAGGCTTCCACTGAACAGCCGGGAAGCTCCCGGTGGATGAAATCTCACTACATCATGAATAGGGGCCTCGTTAGCATACAGAAATCTGGCTAACATCCCAAAGTTGTTTAATCAGGTCAAATAGCTAAAATAGCGGAGGAGGGGTGAAAGGGGGAGAGGAGATGCCAAATTGCCAGTTCTTCAGAGCTGTGCCCTCTCACTTCCTTTCTCAGGGCTCCTCAAGGCAATGAATTAAAAAATAATAATAATAAAAATAAAATAAAGCTCCAGGACTTTCAGAGTTCAATTCTATACACTATTCAAGTTACAGAAAAACAGAACAAGGCTGAATGGGTATGTGTGTAAGACTTGAAATTTTTAACTCCTTTCTCCTAGTTAATAGCATAGGCGAGTCCTATAGATTGCTTTGTAACTCCTTTGCACAGCATCTTGCCATTTGAAAATAAGTTATCCATTTTTCTAAAATTAAAGTTTAAAAAATCCCTTTCTTACTAATTTGTCAAGGGAATGGTTCAGAAGCTAGTTCTTGGCCTGGGATGGGATTTGAGAACATCAAAAAGCAAGCACTGTATTCAGACCCAAGAACTACGATGAGTTTGAAGTATCAGCCAGAACTCCCACCAACCTCTTTGAGATATCAAAACCACAGCAATTCAGACTGGAAGACAACAGCATATTTTAACATACACAGCTTGATAAAGGAAGCAGGAAATGTGGAGCCTACCCTGAATGAGGCTTACAGTTTAATAGGAGAGGGAAGACAAATTCATATTACAAATTTAAAAAATATATAGACTTTCAGCATGTATAATTATTTAAAATGTGTTAAGGCCCAGATGCAGAAACCAGCATAATTCCTAACTACCTGGCATACTTGAAAATGGCAGATCAGATCTGTCTTCACTTTGAGAAATTTTAATCTAGAACTTAAACACTTAAGTTGCATTTTATAATGATTGAACTGAAAAAAATAATGAATTAAAGACAGAATTTTTTAAGTAGGATATGCATGCTTTTTATAATCTAATGGAATGTCATTTTAAGTCTACCAGTGGTATGACTTTTGAGTAAACAGAATTGTTGTGAATCTACCTTTTATAATTCTAAGACATGTAAGAGTTATTATCTTAACTTTGGTTTTTATATAACAGATCAAATTATTTTTTTGCCAATGGTAAGGCAGATTCTGTCAGTTTGCAAATGGCCTGATCCCTCTACAGTGAGGCCAGATTTTCCAAATAGGGCTTAAAATGTACTGATCCCACCCCACGAAAAGGCATATATTTTTTGCCAGAACACTCAAAAGCAAGGGTGTTTAGAGTGGACATGTTTAAAGGAGACTGGAATCTTGAACAGTTCTGGAGAATGTTAAGTTTTACATTAATTTTGCAAAGAAGTAGTATATATGGTTAGAGGTGTGGGCCTTGAAATCCACTTGCCTGAGTTCACCACTTACCAGCTGGGTTATCTTGGTCAAGTTTACTTAGCAACTTGAATGTTTCAGTTTCTTCATCTGAAAAATGGCAATAATGATGGAACCTACTTCATATGGTTCTTTTTTGAGACACATATCAAGTGTCTGGCACATAGCAAGCTCTCAATACATGTTGATTATCATTTTTTATTGAGATATTTAATTCCTTCCTGATTGCATAAGGAATGTAGGGGATCTGAACAAAAAGACACAACAAAAAGTAAAACTGTCTATCAAGTTTAGTTTTTAAAACTCATGAATTCAAGAAGAATGAACAAAGAACAACTTTCATGAGAACAAAATAATAAATCAGACTACTTCAGTTAGGAGCCATATAACTACTTAAACCCCAAAAATGTCTTCTTGCTGATTGTGACATCAAGACGTTTTTAAAATCCCATCTCTAAAGCTCTATAGATATTCTATAGCTATAGATAGATATAGATTTAAATACACTCCATCCCTCCCCAACTCTTTCCTTCTTTTTTGCGGGGGGGTATAGTTGCCCATCTCTTTCATCTTGATTCAGCTGGTTGGGTAGCTTAATCTGGAGGTTAGAGTGGGCCCAGAATAACCACTCTCCATCTCACCTGGAAAGTCTAGAGCTGTGCTATCCAACATGGGAGCCGGGAGTCACATGTAGCTACTAAGCATTTGAAAATGTGGCTAGTTCAAATGGAGGTGGGCTGTAACTGTTAAGTACACACCAGATTTCATAGACTTAGTACCAAAAAAAGAACGTAAAATAGCTCATTAATGATTTTCATATTGATTACACATTAAAATGACAATATTTTGGACTTACTAAATTAAGTAAAAAAATGTTATTAAAGCTCATCTCATCTGTTTCTTTTGAAATGTGGCTACTAGGAAATTTTAAATTATTCATGTGGCAGGTGTTGTATTTGTATTATACAGGATTGCTCCAGATAGTGTGTGTGACCAGAAGAGGGAGGATGAGGCCTTTCTCCATCATGTTAATCCATGAAAGGCTGAAATTCAGCCTTAATATCAGTTAGCAAAACTCCCTGGCCCAGTTCAGGTATGTGTCCAACACCACCATCCAAAGGATCACTGGGGGTGTGACCACAGACCCAAGGACCCAAACCACTAGGGGCACCCAAATCTGTTTTCTTTTAAAAAGTTTGAGGGCTGGGGTACCTGGGTGGCTCAGATGGTTAAGTGTCTGCCTTCGGATCAGGTCGTGATCCCAGGGTCCTGGGATCGAGCCCCACATCCGGCTCCTGGCTCGTGGGGAGCCTGCTTCTCCCTCTCCCTCTACTTCTCCCCCTGTTCATGCTCTCTCTATCTGTGTCTCAAATAAATAAATTTTAAAAATCTTAAAAAAAAGTTTGAGGGCTGTTTCAGCAGACCATGAGTCAAAGCTGTGAGGAGATGCCCGTGCAGAAGCAGGGAAGAATGGCATTTCTGTAGCAAGTGTTGGCCTTTGTGGCTGACTTTTTTTTTTTTAAGATCTTTTATTTATTTATTTGACAGAGAGAGACACAGTGAGAGAGGGAACACAAGCAGGAGGAGTGGGAGAGGGAGAAGCGAAGCAGGCTTCCTGCAGAGCAGGGAGCCCGATGTGGGGCTCGATCCCAGGACCCTGGGATCATGACCTGAGCCGAAGGCATGCTTAACGACTGAGCCACCCAGGCGCCCCTGTGGCTGATTTTTTTTGAGGCACATCAAAATAAGAGAGAGGGCGGAAGGAGATGCAGAAATCACCAACAGCCAAAGAGTTCACTTGAAAGAGGAAGTGTGCCACACAAAAGCCATCCAAAATAAATGCACTACCTAGCAGTCTCGGGGAGCTGAAGGAGTTTTAAGTCCTATGGGCATTTAAAAAATAAGAACAAGCTCCCACCCTCAATCCCTCTATTCATCCACAGAACAATCAGTCATGGCCTTGGCAGCTGATTGGCCATGATTGGCCACACTGGTTCCCTGAGATCCAGAATCAGCTCTGGTATGTTCTAGACACTAAGCCGAAAAGGGGGCATCAAAACTATAATCTGGTTTTCTCTTCTCTTGGGGATATGGGTGGAGAGGGTCTTACTCCCCTCACAATATCTCAAAGCACAGAAGAAAAAAAAAAAAAAGTCAAGTTCTGGGTATCTGAGATGCTCCCAGGGCCAGACCTCTGAAACCTTTACCTTATTTCAAGGTAAAGCCAAACAGAAACCAATGCTGCCTGCTTCCCACTAACTCAGTCCATCCATTCACTCATCCACTGGAGGCTCTCTTTGAGGGAGGCATTGTGCTAGGCACAGGTGGTGAAATAAAAATAAACCAGACAGGGGAAAAAAACCCAAAAAGCAATTCCCATCCATCTGGAGAGAGAATAAAGATAGTAGGCCCAACCCTACAAGCAAGAAGAGTAATTACCTGATGCGACTTAAAAGGGAAAAGCAGCCTGCCCAGCCAGGCTCTCCTTTTCCTGGAATGATGCCCATAATCCCAATGGAAGCATCCTTGGGTGTTTACGGAATGCATTCACTCCTTTGGGTTTTCAAGGTTTCATGGTATTGAGATTTTCACAAATTGGTCTAAAACAGGGGAGAAGAGATATATGTCAAGGAACCTTCGTGGAGGGAGCAAGGACCTCCAACACTGGGGGGAGGGAAAGCTTCATAGAGCCAGTCCCATTCAATTCAGGCCTTGGTTGGGTAGGCATCAGAAATGAGCCAAGGAATGACAGGACTTCCAGACCCAAACCATAACCCAAGAACAATTCATTCATCCAGCAAATATCTGTAGATTCCCTACTCTGTGCCACCATGTCTCCTTTATGCTGGGCCTGGGGATCCAGAGAGACCTAAGACAGTTCCCACCTTTAAAGGGGAGGGAGCGGGCGCCTGGGTGGCTCAGTCGGTTGGGCGGCTGCCTTCGGCTCAGGTCATGATCCTGGAGTCCCGGGATCGAGTCCCGCATCGGGCTCCCTGCTCAGCGGGGAGTCTGCTTCTCCCTCTGACCCTCCCCCCATCTCATGTGCTTTCTCTCTCATTCTCTCTGTCTCTCAAATAAATAAATAAAATCTTTAAAAAAAAAAAATAAAGGGGAGGGAGGGAGAAGCAGGCAGTGACAACACAGACCCATGAAGCAGTGGAACAGGGCACACTGTGGGGTTGGATGAGGCACAACAACCAGACAAGAAGGTCAGGGTTGCCCTCCTAGAAGTGACTCCTGAGCTGAATCCCGAATACCCTGTAGGAGGAAAGATGTCCCCACGGAAGTGGCAGCACGCAGAAAAGCCCCCAGGGAAGTGAGAGAGAGCACCATGATTTTGGGGATCCCTCTGGTAGGAAGGGAGTGGCAGAGGTCTGAGAGAGCCCGAAGAAGCTGGAGAGACGAGGAGTGGGTGCCGACACTACGACAGGAAGAGTTTTATCTGGAAGGCAACTGGGCAACACTGAAAGATTTTTAAGCTGTGGGTGAAAATGAAGAGGTTGCCTTTTTAGAAAGCCCTTTCCATCAGCAGTATGACCATGAATTGGAGGGAGGGCAAGCTGAAGGTCTGGGGCATCAGGGAGAAGATGAGGGGCAGAATCGGGGATTTCTAAGGAAGTAGAACCTGCAGGCCATGGTGGCAGGCAGGCCATGGGCCTACAGGAGATGGGAAGGCCCAGGATGCTGCCAGGTTTTGAGCTTCTGGGAATGGACATCAGGCAGCTCCACTTGCCTGGAGAAATATGAGGTCAAAGCCAAGGCCTGAAGGCTGGAAGCCAATGAAGTACTGAGACCTTCAGTTGTGGGAGATGGGCTTGCCTCACTAGAATACCTTAGCCCCCATCCCTTTATCACCCCCCTGAAATTGGTATAAGTCTCTTCTCCTGGCAGGACAGTGACCTAGGCTGGGATTCTCTCAAGCCCGCATCCTCTGGCTCTTCCTGTATGGATTCCACCTTGTGTCAAGGGCCTCTTCCAAATCCTTTGCTGCTAATCCCCACCCTTTCTTTCAGGGCATGCTCTGAATCGGCTTAAAGGACTCTCCCTCCTGGGTAGTTGCATCTTAATAGGGGATTCTAGGACACCCCAAAACCTTCACAAGGAGGGGAATCAAGACTTCATGAGACACGGTCTACACACACACACACACACACACACACACACACACGCAGGTATGCAGAAGCAATGGCTTGATTAGAATCTCAGGCACCAGGAAAGACAGCAAACTCTCACATCACACAGAGTGATCACAGCCTACTCTGAGGACTGGCCCAGGTCCCTTTTCTCCCTCACTAATGCTAGACCACCACCAGTGGGCCTTGGTTCTTCTTCCTGGTAAGCCACTGGTTATAGAGCTTCTGCTGTGTCTATTTGTCTAAGAGAACTGATTCCTCTCTCTTATCCCCCCCTTCACCTGCCAATCCATGTTTTCCGAGGCCCGCCTTGGCCCGTCTACATGGACACCAGATCTGAAATACAGGCACCAACCAGACGGGAAGGTCAGGGCTGCCTTCGTGGCTGCCTCGTTGCCTGGCAGCCCCTGCATCCTAAATCAAAGCAACTGGCAAGGTCCTCCTGCAGAGAAGGACAGGATGGAACAAAGGAAAAAAAAGAAAAAAGAACTCCACCATTATCACCATGGGGAGGGACTAGAACCATGTTTGGACCAAGACACGCATGAACCAATTTCTCTTAAGCCCGAGTCCACGTATAAAGAAATAAATGTATTCCCTTAGCCATTTCCTGGGGAAAGAAATGTCTTTTCACCTGCAAAAGTGGCTGCCCCAAGGGCCCCCAGAGAGGCCTTTCTGTGGGGTATTGCTTTAAGTATGGTGACACTTCCAAGACACCTGTTTCTCTCACTCACACCATTTCTCTGACCTCAGGCTTCTCCTCTGCCATGAGAAGCTCATCCCGGAGAAGTCGGAAAGCCAAGCACAGGAGAACACATTAAGTCTGGTTGTTCTGCAGATATTTATGCCACCCTATAAAAATAGGTGTCCACAAGCAGGAGAGATGGACGGAAGCCACAGGACCTAAAATGTCCCACATTCTGGCAAAGAGTGGGACCCGGCCCTGCCGAATTGCAGCAGGTGCTTTCTGTTCTCTGACAGCTCTAGGCAGTGAACTCTGGTCTGCAGAGCTGCAAAAGGACAACTCCGTGTTTATTCTACTCAAGAGGGCAGAGGGAGGTGGTAAGAAAATGTTCCAGAAGCCCACAGAGGGCCCAGTGTGTTTTCAATGCATCTAAGCCAACAGGGGCAGACACCCTGATGACCACTTCTGCGATGCAGCTTTGGATTCCAGGTCAGAGGTTTGGCGGTCTAAAACCCCCAGAAACTAATGGCAAAGGAACCGGGCATGGAAATGAGTAAGGGGTACTTCTGGGAGAGGAGACAGAATGGAAGCAACCGGTTCTGGTGAAGGAGAAAAGCACAAATCCAATGAAATGGGATTATTAAGGGCTAAGCAAGAAATGAAATTTATTTTGGTACCTGGATTCCCAAAGTCACCATATGTTCTTGTCCTCTGTTCTCACCAATCAACTTATTTTATTCCCATTCAACAGGCAAAAACTTGTATTGTTGCCATATCATAATAGTTGGAACTCAGTGACGGTTCTGAAAACCAGGGCTATTTTCTAGACATGAGTGGGTTCAGTGACGATGACTCTGAAAGCCATCATGTTTGTAGAATGGCTTTTCATAAAGCTGATATTAAATACTTTTATCTATTTCATAGCTTGAATGTAACCCTATGCAGATTAAATGGATCTCAAATTAGTCACTTGCTACTGTTGGCGTTCACAGAGTTTTATCCATAGCTATATTAAAATACTTGGTTCCTCAAAAAAATAAAAATAGTAATGCCATATGATCTAGTAATTCCATTACTGGATATTTACCCAAAGAAAATGAAAACACTAATTTGAAAAGATATGTGCACCCCTGTTTATTGCAGCATCATTTACAATAGCCAAGACATGGAAGTAACCCAAGTGTCCATCAAGAGATGAACAGATAAGGAAGATGTGGCGTACACACACACACACACACACACACACACACACACACTGGAATATTACTGAGCCATTAAAAAAGAACAAGCTCTTGCTATTTGTGGCACATGGATGGACCTGGAGGGTATTATTCTAAGTGAAATAAGTCAGACAGAGAAAGACAAATACCATATGATTTCATTCATATGTGGAACCTAAAAAACAAAACAAATGAACAATCAGAAATAGACTAATAACTCCGGAGAACACACTGGTGGTTGCCAGAGGGGAGGGGGCTGGGGAGGTGAGTAAAACAGATAAAAGGGGGAGAAATACTTATATTTTCGTGTGTCCCACTTGCTGTCTCCCTGTCCCACGAGATGTGGAGGGCAGGTGTGGCACCTTTAAATCTCCTGAGCCTGGCCCAAGGCCTGGCAGATGGTTAATAATTGGTAGTGGAAAGAATAAATAAAAACATAAATAACTACATAGGGATATAAATCCCATCCTGTTAAAAAAAAAAAAAAAAACACTCTACTTCACACCCACCAGGATGGCTAGAATCAAAAAGTCAAATGACAGCAAGTGTTGACAAGGATGGAGAGAAGTCAGAACCCTCACCCAACGCTGGTGGGATTGTAAAATCGTCCAGCTGCTTTGGAAAATAATCCGGCAGGTCTGCAAACAATGAAGCATAAGTTACCCTACGATCCAGCGATTCCACTCCCAGGTGTATATCCAAGAGAAGGGAAAACATGTCTACACAGAAATGCATACACGAATGTTCCTAACCGCCAAAAGGTGGAAATGCCTCAATGCCTTTCAACAGATAAATGGATAAATGAAAGGTGGTGCATCATCCAATAGAATATTAGCCAGCCATAAAAAAAGGAATGAAGCACTGATCCGTGCCACAACGTGGGTGAACCTTGAAAACACTATGCTAAGTGAAAGAAGCCAGATACGAAAGCCTACATACTATATGATTCTATGCCTGTGAAAGTCCAAAGTAGGGAAATCCACAGAGACAGAAAGTAGATTAGTGGTTACTAAGGGCTGGACGTGGGGGTAGGTCGTAGGGGAAAGGAGTGTGCCAGCTAAAGGATACAGGATTTCTTCTGCAGGTGATGAAAATATTCCAAAACCAACTGTGGCAATAGCTGTACGTAGCTGTAAGTATCCTAAAACCCATGCAATCATACACTTTAAACAGATGAATTGTATGGTGTATAAATTATATCTCAATAAAGCTGTGTTTTTAAAAATCTCTACCCATAATAAATGCCAAACACTCGCTAACCCAGACATTTCCGTGGTCATTTTCTTCTTTAGAACCACATTAGACATGTAGAAAACATAAACTATTGGAGGGAATTCAATTTCCAACCTGGTGATTCTATATTCATGTTAGCCTCTTGTTTCATACTAAGTAACACAGAAATTCCTTGCCCTGAAAAACTCGAAATATTGAAGCTATAACTATGACCCAACAAATGAGCTCATTGACAGAGATCCTGAAAGCCTTTGGTTTTCTAGGAAGTCTTCCTAGAAAGTCAAATACAAATGTTTTAATCTTGCATATTAGCCACTCTGGCGTGACTCCTAAGGTGAAATCTTCATCGTAGAAGGGCAGAACCAAGAACCTGTTTTGCCTAAGGACCAAAGCGACTCCTATCTCAAGTTTGGCTTCTTTTTAATTCTGAAATATAATGGGGGTAGGAGAGGCAATTTCATCCAACTGAGGTTCATTTCCATTTTTATATTGTCTTTCGCTAGTTTTTATCATGCATTGTGAATTTTGGTTCAACTTTCACCTGGTAAAAACCAAGGAGCGTGACCAGGAATGATACAAGCGGATGACACTGATGACAGTACTAAACAGTGTGAAAGTCTGATTAAGGAGGGCAGTGCAGAACAAAATGAATCAGAAAATCTTAGAACTAGATCCTGACTTGACTACTTACAAGGTACACAAACTCTGGCAGGTGACTTAATCCTGACCCTCAGTTTATTCATCTGTAAGATGGGGAGCTTGATACCAGTTTCTAAGGGCGGTGGTGAGACATACATGTGATAGTGTGAGGGAAATAAAGGAAAAGCAACTGACGCATAGTGAGCATTAAAGGACTGAGTACTGGTTGATACTGAAGAGGTACAAAAAAAGAAAGAACGGAAGATACAGGATGGGGGAGTTAGGTGGAGTCCAGGGGTAACAGAATGTGATCCGTTAAATCGGCGAAAGCCAGAAAATCCCGGGGCCAAAATGGGAGGCCAGACTCGCTTGTGCTCAAGGGGAAAGGGCGTTGGACGCAACAGTGAGTAAGAGCCGAACTGGCCTGTCGGTAAATTCTTTGAGTTCCTAAAGGAGTCCATCCTTTCCAGAATTTCCTTTTGGAGTATCATGGAACTCGATGTGGATGTGGTGGATGGCAGTAGGATGCGATTAAATGTCATGTGCAGCGTGTGCAGTTCCTAGCAAGTTATTCACTATTAACAGGGTATTTCAAAAGTCTGGATTTTAAGGGAGAAAGCCTTCATGGAAACTAACGTGTAGTCCACGATAGAAGGTCCCCTCTTTTGACATTCCATTAGGAGGAGAATGGAGTTGTGCAACTGTTCTTTCCTGAAAAGACTAAAACCAAAGTCTTGAAATAGTGCGCAAAATCCAAGTACCCAAATTTGTTACTGGCGATTGAGCGCCCTCTAGTGTCAGCCAGTGGGGAAGGCCCCCTTCGAAAGTCATAAAATTGGGAAACCCTGCAGGGTTCCAACTCTGGAAGAAACTGACAAACACAGCAATGTTCACACGGATACCTCGAAGGCAAAAAAAAAAAAAGATTGAAAACGCATCAATATGACACAATTGAGTCTTTTTTTCATGATGTTCTGGAACATAGCAGTATTCACAAGATATTTGCTGAATGAGTGAATGGCATTAGGTCCATGGCAAACGGTCCTGGATTAATGCCACATCAGGGCATTGACATGCAATGAATGCACCACCTGTCAAACTGATGCAGCAGTGGAAAACCTGACTGTCTGGATTTTAAGATACCTTCTGAGTGATACAGTTGAGTAAGAACTACGGCTAGGTCACCTGGTTGAAATTAAGGAAACTGCTCCACTGGGTCAACCAAAATGTGCATGTCATAAAAGCAAGGCCTCTTTTCCTCTCTAAGCTCTGGCGAGTCCATCTGCAAAGTTGGGGGGAGTGGGGAACATGGTTTGCCTCTGAGAAAAGATTACCCATGATCCTACATACTGTTAGAGCAGTAAAATGTACTTGATTTATTTATCACCCATGCTGAGTCAGGTGGAAAAAACATGCTCAGTTCTATAGCCAAAGCTGTTTTGGCATCAGATCTGTTACTACATTGAGAGGGGAAATAAAAAATTAACCACACAGCCTTACTTCAAATTGCTTGCCATTCCAGTTTCTTTTGCTGTCAGAAACTTAGATTCAGTAGATTCGACATAATATGGAACGATTCTTCCCTGACTATTCCAATTTTGCCAAGGAGGATCGAAAGTCTTAAAGGGCGGCGGGGGGGTGGGGGGGGGGGCAGAAGCCCTAGCATGCAATGACCCACTTTGATCAGGTGCCTGGATTTCTGGGAAAGCCAGCAATGTATTGGGACCTGCATTATCCCCACTTGGAGAGAACTTCGAAAGACATGCCTTATACAACTGCAATGCAAATGATGACATGCACTATGCTACTTAGCTTACCAAATCTGCAACACATCCCATTCCTTCCGATGTGAATGGCAGCCTAGTATACCTACGTATTGTATCTCTAGCCTGTATCTATGTCCCCCGAATAGTCGATCACCTGAAATTGAACATCCAAGCAGAACTGCCTCAGATGATATCTTACAGATCAGGCCCGCCCTGCCTTTTGGAAAATCCCCAAAAGCCATATCTACTGACTGTTGATGCTTCCGATGACTATTCATTTGGCCTAGAAGTCACAGACAGATGTGTGCCTCAGATACTCTGGCGAGAGGTACCCAGAGCACACACTATGAGAACTCCAGTGATCATTCCCAATCTTCTTTCCAGGACCAAGAGGACAAAGGGAGATCAGATGCCTTAAATGCATCAAGGGCAGAAGGTGTCACTGGGAAGGGGGTATAAATCTGTTCCTCAGATAAAATCCCTTAGGAGAGGGTGCCCAACAGGCACTTACTCATCATTTCCAAAAGTAAGGCAGGCAGGTGAGCGCTGGGAGTAAAAATTCAGGCTACCACTGGCCACCACATTTAACTGGTTACTATTTTAAGTAAGGACTACAAGGAATGAGGTCAGAGAGGGGCAGAGTCCTCCTACATTTGCTCTGCACTCCCATGATTGTCATTAAGCACCAGGGTACTTTTCAAACATGGGAGCCCTGCAGGGGGTTGCTTTTTCTGGCTTACAGCTAACACAGAGGAATGAGGCCTTCTCTTCCCCAGCCTTCTTGTCTGGGCTCCTGACCTTCCCACACCAGGAGTGCTCTCCCAGTGGGTGGGTCAAAATAGCTTATCCAGAATTCAGGGAGGGTAAAGGAGGTAGAAAGAGCAGGGCATTCGAAGACTCTGCTCTCAGAACTATAGAGGTCATAGAGGTGGTGGGACATTGTAACAGGATGAAAGAAAACACCAAACCCAAAAGCAAAGCTCCTTAACTCATCCTCATCGCATGATGTTCTCAAAGGTTCTTCTTTTAATTACTAGAAAAAGACATCCTTGGTGAAAACTGCTGGATATCCCAATAAGGCTATACTTTCTCCGTGTCCCATCCCAAACTGAGCATGGGCAACACCTGATTTTATTGAAAAACACATTTATCTTTAAAAATCAAAAGTATTGGCGCACGTGTGGCTCAGTCAGTTAAGCATCTGCCTTCGGCTCAGGTCATGATCCCAGGGTCCTGGGAGGGAGCCCCGCGCGCGTCAGGCTCCCTGGTCAGCGGGAAGCCTGCTTCTCCCTCTGCCACCCCCTCTGCCCCTGCTCATGTGCTCTCTCTCTCTCTCTCGCTCACTCTGTCTCTCAAATAAATAAATAAAATCTTTTAAAAAGATCAAAAGTATTTTTAATATCCTATTAAATTGCTAAGGGTCATTATGAGGTGACTATAAGTAACTATTGATATAATTCTGCCATCAAATAGAATAGAGTGCCCTCCAGTCGACAGTGTTGGGTGAAGTATCGTACACAAAGTAATTCAGACAGCATGTCAGAATCTTAAACTACATCAGTGCCTTACATTGTAAGCCATTCCCAAAACAAAGTAAGTGCTTCTTATGCAAGCAGTCCAGCCCAACCAAAGAGACAAGATTAATAACAGTAATAGTAATAATAGAGCAACACTTACATAGTGCTTCCCAAGTGCAGGCACCGTTCTAAAGCGCTTTCTTCATTTTAGCCCATTTAAATGTACGTACTCTTAGGATCCTCGTTCAACAGGCAGGAAAGATTTCCCTTGTTTTCTCGGTTTGTAAAGGGATAATTGGGTAAAAGCGAACACATACTAACTAGCAGCCTTGACTTAAAACTAGGTCAACACATTTCCTGCTCTCTAAACCCCAGTGCCAATAATTCTCCTCTCAAGTCCAAAATACAAAAATGAATTTCTCCCCCAAATCTAAAATTTGCAATGCTGGGTTTGTAATATCCCATAGTGCTATTTTCATTAGCCATCCGAAAAGTAAAGAGGAAACCTCCCTCTCTAATGGCTAAAACCAAACACCTTCAAGGCAGCAGGCAACACTGAGCTAGCGCGCCCCCAACTGCTGGAGACGCCTCCCCACCTTTTACTTAACACTGTTCTTTCCCCTCCCACAGCCCTCCCCACCATGGGGTGAAAAACCAAACACCAAACTATCAAACTTCTACTAAAAGTTTTGAAAAGTTTATAAAAGGCAGCAAATAATTCTGCTGACACAGTGAAACCAACAAGAAGATGTGCCGTAACAAAATATACGTGCAACTTTAAACATTTTCCCAACTGCCCCATAATTTGTGATGAAGGTAATACTTCAGAGCAACAGACATTTGCTTTGTTCATTCTTTTGCATCGCTTTTTCAAGTTCAGTCCCCTCAAGCCAACTATAAATAAGAACGTGTGTATTACGGAGTCATATTAGTATTTGGAGTTTGGGGTTTATTTGGTTTTTGTTGTTATTTCATTTTCAAAATGAAAATAAGTTCATCTTCTTCCTGGATATAAAAATAATACATGTCCCTTATAAAGAATCAGAACACTACACAAGAAACGATCGTGAAAATAAAAGTGCCCTGAAATCTCACCATCCCAGCCGGTGACACTGAAGGGTGCATCTTTCGACACATTTCTGTACGCGTGTAGTCACACACACTGTGCACAGAAACCTCCACAATCTTACATGAACGGGATTATATCACATCTGCTGCTTTTATTGTGGGCAACTCTTCCTCTCTCCCCCTAACATTAACTAGAGTGTGTCCATGTAGGTTTCCCTTTGTTACAATCACACACACACATATATACGTTCCTATGTGCCCACACATATAGGGAGGTTTTTATGTTCTGCTTTTTGCCATAATGGAATCATATTACACTCCTTTTGCATCTTGCTTTCCTGACTCACTGGTGTCTCGTGGAAATCCCTCTCAGACATCTGGTAAGGCTATAATTCATTTCATTTAACGGTCATGTAATATTCTATGGAGTAATATATCTTAATTTTTCAGCCATTCCCTGATTAACGGCCATTCACCATGTTTCCAGTTCTCGGCAACAACAAACAATCCTGCAATAAACATTCTTGCACACATGTCCGTACCAATGAGCACTTTTATTTTTATGGGATAGTTGCTGAGGAGTAGGATTCTAGGGTCAAGGGGATTATGTATTTTTAATTTTAATAGATAGTGCCAGACGGCCTCCCGAAAAGGCTGGGACGCTTTACAACTTCAATATACGAGAGCCCACGTCCCCCCCCCCCCATCCCTGTTGGCAACAGGTATTATAGCTCCTTTTACGTTTTTGCCCGTCTGACAGATATAAGGCAATACGTCGTTACGAACTTGCATTTCTCTGAATCTGGGCTACTGCGTGCATGGTGCGACGACGTATGCATAGTTTGCTGGGGCCAAAACCCAGCCCACAAATGGCTTGCAAAACCAAGCATCCGGGCTGTGTTCAGTGCAGAGGAAGGACCTTTTCCAGTTGATGGAAAGGTACTGCCAATGGTCCTGTCCTGACCTCAAGAAATTGGAGCATCTTCTTATAGGGCAGTTACATGGCAGGATATTTGAACTTGATCTTCTGTGCATTTTCTCTTGATAATCAGTTGCCCCTTTTCCTCCGGCATTATTTAATGTCTTTTCTTGTCGATTTACAGGAACTGAAATTTGTAAGATTACGTTTCTAGAAATTATTTGACTACCACCTCCAATATAGAGATGTTAGCTATCATTTGTCCCTTAACTTTGCTTATGGTACTATTTATGATATTAATTTTTTCCACCTTTTTTTAAGCCCCTTCCCCTTTTTTTCAACCCCTAATCTTCTAATCAAATATGTTTATCTTTTCTTTTATAACTTCTGGGCTTCCAGTCCTAGTTAAAAAGACCTCTTTGATCCTTAGAAAACACATGTGGCCTCCTAAATTATCTTGTAAAATATTTATTCTATTTTTTACACTTACAATTTTTTCCACCTGGAATTTATTTGTGCATGTGAAGTAAGACGGAGGTCCAAATTTACTTTCTTCCAGCAGGATACCAGTTGAACCCACATCATTTTATCTTTTTTTTTTTAAAGTAAGCTCTATGCCCAGTGTGGGTAGGGTTTGAACTCAGAACCAAAGTTGCATGCTCCACCAACTGAGTCAGCCGGGAGCCCCAAACCCACATCGTTTTAAAGAGTTTCATCTTTGGGCTCCCTGGGTAGCTCAGTTGGCTAAGCAGCCAGCTCTTGATTTTGGTTCAGGTCATAATCTCAGGCTCATGTTATGATCTCAAGGTTGTGAGATCAAGCCCTGCATCAGCTCTGTGCTCAGAGCTGAGTCTGTTTGTGAATTCTCCCTCCCCCTCCCCCTCCCCTCTCCTTCCCCCTCCCCCTCCCCCTCCCCCCACACTCCCTACACTCCCCCCTGCCCCCGCCGGGCTCAGGATCATTGCACGCTATCTCT
>NW_027397070.1:45091280-45146926 GCF_003265705.2 Callorhinus ursinus
AAATTTTTTTAAAGTATTTCATCCTCTAGCTACTGAATTCGAATGCCTCCTTTGTGAATACTAATCTCTAATGTGCCAGTTCTGGATTCTCAGTGTTCCACTGCTCTAGCTAATGATTCCTAGACCAACACCAATGCCTATACTAATAAGTTCTGATAGCTGATATTCTTTTTTCCCATGGCATATCAGTTATTCTTTGTATAAAGTTGGAGATTATTTTATCTGGTTCAGAAAAAAACCTATGAGTATCCTAAGTGGAATTGCATTAAATGTATATATTATTTTGTGGAGAAATAACATTTTAAATTTTGTCTTCATGTCCAAGGATATGATAGACCTTTGCATTTATTCAGATCTTCATTTGTGTTTTTATCATAATATTTTGTAGCTTTCTTTATAAGTCCTCTGTCTTGTTAGATTTATATCTTAGTATTTCATTATTTTTGTTGTTGTTGTAAATGTAAAACTTTTTTCCATTTCCACTTTTTTTTAAAGATTTTATTTTTAAGTAATCTCTACACCCAATGTGGGACTTGAACTCATAACCCTGAGATCCAGAGTCACATAATCTACCTACTGAGCCAGCCAGGTGCCCTGATCTTTATAAGTATTTAAATTCCATTCCCATTACCAGATTACCTTATTAATTCTTGTACCTTTTTTTTTTTGACTAGAGTCTGTCACTTTTTTCTAGGTATGTAATCATATCAGGGAAAAAAAAGATAGTTTGTCTATTTTTTCCAATTTGCCAGTCAAATTATAATAATGATTTTAATGGAAATTATTTTCATGTTTCACCACGTAGGACATTATTTGCTTTTAGTTTTTGGTAAATAGCTTTTGTCATATTTGTTTCATTCTGTTAATATTTCCTTAGAGTTCTTATTAGGAATGACATGAATTTTATCAAACACCTTTTCAGCATCTATTATATGATCATATAGTTTTTCTTATTATGAATTTCATCAGAAAGTTTCCTGATATTGAATCATCTCAAGAAAGCCTTCCTGATCCTGGTATATCAGGCAGGGATGTTATTTTTTTTGTTTTGTTGTTTTGTTTATTTTGTGTGTGTGTGTGTGTGCACGTGTGTGCGCGTGCCCGCGCGCACGCATTTAATAAACAAGGCTCCTTTTGCTAGATTCAATTTACTGATATTTTGAGTTTCTGCAAATATATATTCATTAGTGAGATTGTTCTAGAAATCTCTTTTGTACTACCTTTATCCGGTTTGGGCTGTAAAATTATGCTGGCTTTGTAAAACAAGTTGGGGGGGTTAATTTTTTCCTGTAGCTTGGAATATATTAAATAACTTCAGAATCATCCATTCTTTAAAGATTAGATAAAACTCAGCTTTAAATCTACCTGGTCCCCATTTTTAATGGTAGATTTTGAAACATCTTTCTGATTTCTTCTCTGGTTAGTAATCTATTCTGCTTTTTCATTTATTTTTGGGTCAAATTTGGTAGTTTGTATTTTGATAAGATACAGCCCATTTTCTCTGGGACTTCAAATTTGCTGCCATAGAGTTGTATGTTGCAGTCTATCAAAATTCCTTTAGTCTTTTTCTATTTTGTACTATGATTATGTCTCCCTTCTCATTCCTAAACTAGTCTGTTTTTGCTTTTGCTTTTTCCTTTCAAGCCCCTCAAACCAAATGTATGTAAGAAACGGATGCATTATAAGCCATATTCAATACTGTATTTTCCTAAAGATAAATAAGTGCATATGATATGAAACTTAAAAGGTTAAAAAAAAAAAGACAGTGGAAAGTAATTATTTCTGCTCATGTCCTCCAGCCACTCAGCACCCTCCTGAGACACAGCCACTGCAGGGTGGCTCTTTTCTCACTTCTGGAGATGAATGCTTATCCCACTAATTGCCCGTCTTTCTTCATTTTTAGCATAGGTATTTAAGTATGAATTTTCCTATAAAAACTGCTTTAACTACATCCTAGGATTGTAATGTGTTGGGGTTTTTTCATTATTAATTCAATTTTTTAATCTCATGTCCACTATAATTTCTTCCTTGGGACGCCTGGGTGGCTCAGTCAGTTAAGCAAGCATCTGCCTTCGACTCAGGTCATGGTCCCACGGTCCTGGGATGGAGTCCCACATCAGGCTCCCTGCTCAGCAGGGAGCCTGCTTCTTCCTTTGCCTGCCACTCCCCTTGCTTGAGCTCTCTCTCTCGTTCTGACAAATAAATAAAAATCTTTAAAAAAAAAATCTTCCTCAACCCATGGGTTATTTAGAATTTCTTCATTTAAGTTATAGATATATTATTTTTCTCAATTATTTACTACTCCCTCCTCACCCGTAGTAGGATAATAAATGCCCGCTGAGTTTAGATTTGACCATGTGGCTTTCTTGGGCCAATGGACTACTGAGCAGATGGTACAGATGGTCCCTGACTTAGGATGGTTAGACTTACAATTTTTTTTACTTTACAATGGTGCAAAAGTCATACTCATTCAGTAGAAACTGTACTTTGAATTTTGAATTTTTATCTTTTCCCAGGTTAGTGATATATGTAGGATCCTCTCTCAGGGTGTGGGGCAATGGCTGCCAGCGCAGCTTCCAACCATGATCAGGAGGGTAAATAACCCATACACTGACAACCATTCTGCACCCATATGACCATTCTGTTTGTCACTTTCAGTACAGCATCCAGTAAATTACATGAGATATCCAACACTTAATTGTAAAGTTGGTTTTGCATTGGATGAGTTTGCCCAACTGTAAGCTAAGTAAGTGTTCTGAGCCCATTTAAGGTAGGCTATGCTGAGCTCTGATGTTTGGTAGGTTAGGTGTATTAAATGTTTTCAACTTAACAATGTTTTCAACTTACAATGAGTATGTCGGGACATAACCCCACCATAAGTCCAGGGAGATCTGTACGCTATATTACACAGAGTTTTAAGTTTGCTTCTGTGGCTTGGCTAGGGCTTTTGCACTCCAGTGACTTCTGCCAGGAGAAAGACATGTCCCACATGGAGGTTGCTCCTTCCTTCCTGGATCCTAGAATAAAAAGATACAGAAAAGAGACTTGAAGCTAGCCTATGGCTTGGAGCAGAGCTGCAATAGGGACATGAACATGAATGAGAAATGTGTTGTAAGTCAAGGAGAGACTGACGTTGTTTGCATGATAACCTAACTAAAGCTAACTAAAACAATTTGCAGGTGCAAGGGGATTTATTTTCTATTATCTTTTTGTTATTGATTTCTGGTATAATTGCATTGTGGTCACAAAACACACAACTTGTTATTCCAATCATTTGAAGTTTGTCAAGAATTCCTTGATAGCCAAATATATATCCAGGTTTTACAAATATTATCTGGCCTTAAAAAGAGTATGTATTCTGCAGTCATTGGATGTGGTTTTATCTACTAATATGTCCATTAAGTTTGCTCATCATGTTGTTCAAATCTTCCCTGTGCTTACCGTTTGTCCCCTTATCCTATCAGTTATTGAGACCCATATGCTAAAACAGCCAGTTACTAAGATTTTGCCCATTTCTCTTTGTAGTTCTGTCAATTTTTGTTTTATACATCGTAAGCCTTCATTATCAGGTGATTCAAAGGTAGATTCTTGAGGCGCCTGGGTGGCTCAGTTGGTTAAGCAGCCGGCTCTGGATATCGGCTCAGGTCATGATCTCAGGGTCGTGGTATCGAGTCCTGTGTCAGGCTCCGTGCTTAGCGGGAAGTCTGCTTGAGATTCTCTCTCTCCCTCTGCCCTTCCCCCTGCTCACACCCACACTCTCTCTCAAATAAATAAATAAAACCTTCTAAAAAAAAGAACAAAGGTAGATTCTTCACATCACTCCAGTAAATTGAACATGTAATCATTACAAAGTGACTAGTTTATTTCTAGTTATGGTTTTTGTCTTAAAATCCATGCTGTTTAATGCAAACACAGCCACGGGCGCCTGGGTAGCTCAATTGGTTAAGCGACTGCCTTCGGCTCAGGTCATGATCCTGGAGTCCCGGGATCGAGTCCCGCATCGGGCTCCCTGCTCAGCAGGGGGTCTGCTTCTCCCTCTGACCTTCTTCCCTCTCATGCTCTCTACCATTCTCTCTCTCTCTCAATAAATAAATAAAAATCTTTTTAAAAAAATGCAAACACAGCCACACAACTGTCTGTCCTAGCTCACATGAGGTTTTTACTCTCCTTTGACTCAAAATTTTTTGTATCTTTATGTTTTTGGATGTGTCTCTTATAAGTAACAGATAGTTAGGTTTTGTTTTGTTTTTTATCCAGTCTAATAATCACTGTCTTTAACTGAAGCACTTAGTTTAGATACAGTTAATGTAAATTCTGATATATTTGGATTAAAAAATATTATGTGCTTTGTTCTTTTTTTAACTCTAGTATAATTAACATATAGGGTTATATTAATTTTAGGTGTAAAATATAGTGATTTGACAATTCTATATATTAGTCAGTGCTCCTCACAATATGTGTACTCCCAATTCCTATCACCTATTTCACCCATTTCCCCACCCACCTCCCCTCTGGTAACCACCAGTTCTCTATAATTAAGAGTCTGTTTTTTGGTTTTTCTTTTTTTTCTTTGCTTATTTGTTTTGTTTCTTAAACTCCACATATGAGTGAAATCATATGGTTTTGTATTTCTCTAATTTATTTCACTTAGCATTATACTTCCTAGATCCCTCCATGGTGTTGCAAATGGCAAGATTTCATTTTTTATCATGGCTGAATAATATTCCATCATTTATATACACCACATCTTCTGTATCCATTCACCTATCCATGGACACTTGGGCACCTTCTATAATTTGGCTATTGTAAATAATGCTGCAATGAACATAGGGGTGGGAGCGCCTGGGTGGCTCAGTCAGTTAAGTGTCTGCCTTCAGCTCAGGTCATGATCCAGGAGTCCCGGGATGGAGCCCCCCATCAGGCCCCCTGCTCAGCAGGGAGCCTGCCTCTCCCTCTCCCTCTGCCCCTCTCCCCACTCATGCACTCTCTCACTCTCGCTCACTCTCTCAAATAAATAAAATATTTTTTTAAATAATAAATAAATAAATAAATAAACACAGGGGTGCATGTATCCCTTTCAATTAGTGTTTTTGTATATTTTTAGTAAATACCCAGTAGTACAATTCCTCGATTGTAGGTTAGTTCTATTTTTAATTTTTTTTTTAAGATTTTATTTATTTATTTGACAGAGAGAGACATAGCGAGAGAGGGAGCACAAGCAGGGGGAGAGGGAGAAGCAGGCTTCCCATGGAGCGGGGAGCCCGAAGCGGGGCTCGATCCCATCACCCAAGCGGAAGGCAGACGCTTACTAACTGAGCCACCCAGGTGCGCCCTATTTTTAGTTTTCTGAGGAACCTCTATATTGTTTTCCCACAGTGGCTGCGTCAGTTTGCATTTTCGCCAACAGTTATGTGCTTTACTCTTGTCCCTATGTTTTATGTTCCTTTTTCTCTCCTTTTTGCCTTCTTCTGGATTGACTGACCTTTTTTTATCATTTCATTTTATTTTTTTAATTGTATTTTTTTCCATGCAGAACGTGTCCTCTTTAATACCCATCACCAGAGTAACCCATCCCCCCACCCCCTCCCATTTTATTTTCTTACTTTCTTTGAAGTTATATTATCTTCTTCTTTTACTCTTAGCGTGCTGCACATTAAAAATTACAAAGATACGGGCGCCTGGGTGGCTCAGTTGGTTAAGCGACTGCCTTCGGCTCAGGTCATAGATCCTGGAGTCCCGGAATCGAGTCCCCACATCGGGCTCCCTGCTCAGCAGGGAGTCTGCTTCTCCCTCTGACCCTCTTCCCTCTCGTGCTTTCTATCTCTCATTCTCTCTCTGAAATAAATAAATAAAATCTTTAAAAAAAAATTACAAAGATGCGTTACAAAAATGCATCTTTGACTTATCAAAATCTAATTCAATCAGTACTACATTCTTCCCGGAAAATTCAATATATCCCCCTCCCAATTTACATGTCATTATTGACATGTATTTTATTTTAAAACTCTACAGTTTCTATTCTTCTAGATTACCGATTTATTTGCCCCTCTCTTTATTCCTTCCTTTATTTCTAACCTTCCACATGAGATCATTTTCATTTTGACTGGGGAAAAAAAATGTGCTTTAGAATTTCCTTTAGTGAGTCTACTGATAGAAAAACTCTCTCAGTTTTTGTCAAAAAAAAAAGATCTGTTTTAATTTTATCCCCATTTTTTGTGTAGATAATTTTGTAACTTAGAAATAACCATGAGAGGGCACCTGGGTGGCTCAGATGGTTAAGCGTCTGCCTTCGGCTTGGGTCATGATCCCAGGGTCGTGGGATCAAGGCCCACATCGGGCTCCCTGTTCGGTGGGGAGCCTGCTTCTCCCCCTCCCTCTGCTTCTCCCCCTGCTCATGCTCTCTCTCTCTCTCTCTCTGTAACTCTGTGTCTCGAATGAATAAATAAAACAAAAAACTACATTTAAAAAAAGAAAGAAATAACCATGAGAGACTATGGACTCTGAGAAACAAATAAGGTTTTAGAGGAGAGGGGGAGGGGGATGGGTTAACCCGGTGATGCATATTAAGGAGGGCACGTACTGCATGGAGCACTAGGTGTTATATGAAAACAATGGATTCTGGATCACCACATCAAAAACTAATGATGTATTGTATGGTGACTAACATAATAAAATTTTTAAATTTTTAAATAAATAAATAAATAAATAAAATTGGTAGAGAAGGAAAAAAGAAAAAAGAAATAATTGTAGGGGCACCTGGGTGGCTCAGTCGGTTAAGCTCTGACTTTGGCTCAGGTCATGTTTCAGGGTCCTGGGGTCAAGCCCCACAGCTAGCTCTACGCTCAGCAAGGAGTCTGCTTGTCCCTCTGCCTCTGCCCCTGCCCCTGCTCATGCTCTCTCTCTCAAATAAATAAATAAAATCTTTTTTAAAAAAGAAAGAAAGAATTGTGAACATAACCTCTTTTTTTCCTGAACCGTTTGGAAATAAGCAGCCAACGTAATGCCCCATCACATTTAAACACTTTAATGTATAATCCTTACCAACAGGACATTCTCCTATATAATCAAAATACAAACATCAAAATCAGAAAATTAACATTATACACGACTACTATCGAATCTAGAGACCCACTCAAGTTTTGCCAATTGTTCCAATAATATCCTCTGGAAAACTAGAAGATCCAAATCAGATGACATGTTGCATTCAATTGTCATGTCTCTTTACTCTTCTTCAATCTGGAATAGCTCCTCAGACTTTCCTTGTCTTTCATGACCCTAAAATTTTTTCAGATTACAGGATAGTTATTTTGGAGATATGGGTTTGCCTAATGTTCCCTCATGGTTAGATTCAGGTTCTGTGTTTTTGGCAAGAATATAACAAAAGTGATGCTGTGTTCTTTTCACTGCATCTATCAGATGGTATCCAATCAAGATATGTGCCATTACTCGTGATATTAACTTGGTCACTTGATCAAGATGGTATCTGCCAGACTTCTCCACTGTGTAATTACTCTTTCCCTCCTTGTCATTAATAAGCATTTTTAGGAGCTCTTTTGAAATTTTGTCTATGTCCTTAACTCATCAAACACTTGCCCCCTAGTTTCATCATCCATTGGCGTTTCTTTGCTGAATTAATTATGATGATGATGGTTGCCAAATCATGATTTTCTAACTCTGTCATCTCTATTCATTGGCATTCTGCTGGAAGAAAAACTTTTCTTCTCTCTTCATTTGTTTATTCATTTAGTTTGTTATATCAGTATGGACACAAAGACTCCTACTTATTCAGTGGGCTAGAATCCATTAATTCCATCATTCATTTAGGTGCTCAGATAGTCCCAGATTGGGCCAACAGGAGTCCCTTCAAACTGGATATTCCAGATTCATCTTGGACTTTCTCTGCCCTAACCCTGAAGTCAGACACTTCTAAAAAAATTAAATTAAAAAAATGGTTCCTTTTACTAAAAAATAGTGTTTAGGGGCCAAGATCTGAACTTTAGGTATGCTTATTGTCATTACGGTGTTGCTGCTCCTGGACCCTCTCAGGGGCCAAAGGGAGGGAATCCGTGCATGTGGACACATGCACATTTATATCTGTATTTGTTTTCTTTCTATGGAAAATCATGATTCACTTTAGTACCTCAATTCCAATATAGCTTACTATCTTTCTGTATTGCTAGCTCCCTTCTTTGACAGTGAGAACCCTGTCTCCTATTAGTCTCAATATATTTATTTACTGGGTCATGTTACGGACTAATTTGTCTCCCCAGAATCCATATGTTAAAGCCCTAAGCTCTCCCCCCCCCGACCACTACCACCACCATAGCTCAGAATGTGGCTGTATTTGGAGACAGAGAGCCTTTAAAGAGGTGATTAAGTTAAAATGAGGCCATTAGAATGGGCTCCAATCCAATCTGACTGGGGTCCCTATAAGAAGAGGAAATTTGGACACATGGAGAAACCCCAGGAATGCGCACACAGAGGAAAGACCATGTGAGCACACAGTGAGCCAGCAGCCATCTGCAAGCTAAGGAGAGAGGCCTCAGGAGAAACTAACCCTGCCAACACTTGATCTTGGACTTACAGACCCTGAAACTGTGAGAAATAAATTTCTATCGTTTATTTTTTTTTTAAGATTTTATTTCTTTATTTGGCAGAAGAGAGAGACACCGAGAGAGGGAACACAAGTAGGGGGAGTGGGAGAGGGAGAAGCAGGCTTCCCGCGGAGCAGGGAGCCCGATGCGGGGCTCGATCCCAGGACCCTGGGATCATGACCTGAGCTGAAGGCAGACACTTAACAACTGAGCCACCCAGGTGCCCCAAAATTTCTATTGTTTAAAGCCCTCCCTGTCTGTATCATTTTGTTATGGCAGCCGTAGTAAACTAATACAAATCAACCTCCCTTCCTCCCTCCCTCCCCCACCCAATATGTAACCAGTCTCTTATCATGGTCCCTCACATCCTCCCAACCCACCCCTCAGCTGAGTGGGTACCCTCCTTACCCCATTCAGGCTCCAACACCCTGTACTGGGCTGACCCTGCTGCTACTAACATCATTAACATCACTCCCCCATGTATTTGCCCACCTCACCCAACCTAGGCTCTGATTCCCCATAATGGACCACCACAGCCCCTGATGCACTCCCTCCCCTGTACCAGCAACCCCCCTTGCCCCACTCAGGCCTTGACACCTTGCGCCACACCACAGACGTCATCACGTGGATGTTTACCTTGCTTATTAGCCTTACTCACTGACTTTTGGTCTAAACCCCACCTTCATTCGTCCAAGATACTCTCACCTTTTCCAGGCCAGCTTTCTCTGGGCATCAGTGCCAACTAGAAAACCGATGAGGCTGCAGGGATGTGTCCAATCTATTACACACATTGCTTAGACCTGAATCAGCAGGACTGACCTGCAGAAATCAAAAGGTTCTCAAGCACACAGACCTGGTTTGATATTTATATAATGTAAAAGCCTCTCTTCCTTCTGTTCTGTCTCCTGACTCAACCCAGGTTCCTACCTGGTAATCACTCAGGGTGGTCTGACAGTGCTGGTCCCCTCCACTGTGGTGTTAGTAGAATCGGGGGACCTGGATGTTTCCTCTCTCTGAGGTGCTGGTGATGCCAACTGGAGATCTGAATCTTTTTTCATTTTCCTTAAACTCTGGGATTTACTTGTTTTGGGCAGAGGTCTCCTTTCCTTAGATTTTTTTTAATTATATCTACTCATTTCTAAAACATTATTATACCTTTTCTATTTTATTTTACAGCTCATCAGAGTGGGCACGAGGCTGCAGAGATTTGTGTCAAGAACAACCAGGTTGCAGGGGTGCCTGGGTAGCTCAGTGGATTGGGTGACCATCTCTTGACTTCGGCTGGGGTCATCTCGGGGTCATGGGATCAAGCCAGGCATTGGGCTCCACGCTCAGCAGGGAGTCTGCTTGAGATTCTCTCTCTCTCTTCCTTTCCCTCTGGCCCTCCTGGCCCCCACGCGCTCTCTCCCTCTCTCTCTCTTTCTCGATAAGATAAATATATCAATCTTGGGAGGGGGGAGAACAAGAACCATCAGATTAGAGTGAGTAGCAGAGCTAAAAGATGACGTAGCTCTCAGGGGGCAGAGAAAAAAATCACCTGGGTTCCTGACATTCCAGTTTCTAATTCCAGTGCTTCCTTATAGATAGGACATACCTGCAGAATCCTTCCACTAATTCTCCTTTGGCTTGTGCTAGCCTGATTGGGATTCTGGAGCTTTGCACAGAGAGGTGTGTCTTAGACATTCATTGATCTGCAAATCTCAGTCCATCCAGCCAAAAATATCATCTAAAACCAGAGCCTACAAATGCTTCATGCTGGATGGTCCAGCCTGCCTTCAGTGAATTCTAAGAAGCACCTATTTCTGTAGCGATCTCTCGTTCGTATAAGTTCAGTATTCACTGCCAACCAACTAGCCATGCGCAATCTCAGTGTTTGTAGAGCCTGGTTTAGTGAAGGAACCGATGGATTTTGTCACAACATATATTCTGTGTATATTGCACTGCGATAGACCCTATTCATTCTGAAGATCTCCCCAACGGCTCAGCCAATCCACAGCACCTACGATGCATATTTACTGAGCACTGGAGAGTGCAATCTCTAACAAGGAAACCAACTCAGAGCTTGTACATTAATAGGGCATTGCTCAGATTGCTACCCCTTTAGGCAGTGTGCTTTCATTTGCACTACCATATTACCTTAACTGACTCAAAATCTCGGAAACCTGAAAAATGACTCTAAATCACAGACCCCAGTTCCCTTATCTCACTCATTTTTATTCCTCTTGGAATTTATGTCCTGACTTCACAAGTCCAAGAATGATTGCTCCGGCTGTCTGCACCGCACGACCTGCTGGGGGCTGGAAGCCCCAGCTGTGCTTTCCCTGCCTCCGACACCTCCCCTGGCAATAAACAGAACTCTATTAGGGCTTCCCTAATGGCTCCTGAAGCAATGGGCAACATTGCAGCTTATTAACAGTGGCACTATCACAGTGGGGCTGGAGGGAACAAATGTTTATTTGGTTCCAGAAAATGAGCCCACCCCATTAGACAATGCCCACAGAGGTGAGGTGGGAAGAAGCCATTTATAGAAAGAGAAGCTTATTTTGCTGAAACCTCCACTGCAAGATGAAGTTGTTAGTTAAAGCCGTTGCAGCAAAATCCCACTGTGGCTGATGCTGAGCCTTGTAGGAAGGAGTGGCCTCTCCAGGGGGAGGTAGGAAATCACACCCATGCCTCAGATTGGGCAGACAGGTGCCTGGAAAACCTCCCTCTGCAATTCTCCCTTGCCTTCCCACCTCTTCTTCAAGGAGGTCCAGCGAAGTGGCTAGGACTCCCGCTATGGAGAAGAAGGGTTTGTTTTTCGGTTTGGGGGTGAGGTGGGGGGAAGGTTTGCCTTCAGTTTCCCTGAGTTCTCAGGCGCTCACTGTGGGTCAGGCACTGTTCTAAGTGCTTTGTGGGAACCAAACGCGTTTAACCCTCACACTGAAGTAGATATCCTTGGTAGCCTCATTTTTCAGTCGGGGAAACTGAGGCTCAGAGAGGCCAATTAACATGCCCAGGGGCCCACAGCTAAACTGTAAAGGAACAGGAATGTGGACATAGGCCAGCTGGTTCCAGAGCACATAGTCTTAACTCTAGGCTGTATATCAAATGATGACCAACAATATTAGGCAACACAATGTTGTATGTCTTCCTTCCAATACACAAAACACCTTCAAATATGTCGTCACACTTATCCATAGTGAAATACTTTTCTAATCTGGAAAGGTGGGGTCTAGGTAATCAAATCTGGGACAGAACAAGGAAGAAAATAATTTTGTGAAAGCATCTGGCTTTCAGTATGGATTCATCTGAGAAATGGGGGCTAAAGAGGTCCCTTAATTTAGCCTTCTTGAGTTATCTGATTTTCTACATATGTGATCCCACAAAACAAAAGAAAAGCTTAATTCAGTCCCTATGTCCTCTCCTGAGGTCAGGAACAACATGCCCATCTGATTTTCTAAAAGCCTCCCCAGGCACGTGCTTGCACAGGTTTCTTGATAAAGCAGGTTCTGCTTCAAGTCTGTCGCTGTCTCCTAAGGCTAAGCTGAAGCCAATTCTCCCTGCTACCTCCCTCATGTCCCCTAAAGACAATCCCCTCCACCATCAGTGTTAAATACAAATCCAAACGCAGAAGAAATCAGGGATGCAGTAAGATTTGGAACAATTACAGGCCTCAATTTTTTTTCCTGCTCTTAATCTGCAGGAAGTTTTTCTCTTTCTCTCAATCTATACCTTCTTATGTCTATAAAGCTGTTGTCACTGATAAAGCCCGTCATGGGAAACAGGGCACAGCCTTTTAACATTCTTCTAGCTTGCCAAGAAAATGAGTGATGCTAATTGAAGCTATGGCAAAGTACTCATCCTGCAGGCCCCTTCTCATTCTCAAATCCAGGCCACCCTGGGAAGACCCCAGGCTTGCAAATGCTCAGTATTTGCAGAGGAGGAGAAAAGTTTTAGAAATTATTTGAAGAATCCCCCAAATGGAAGCACAATTCTCAGCACCAAGTAGACAGGGTAACATAAGAAGGTGGAAAAAATAGGCTCCTGCAGTGGCCTGTGTTTCCAAGAAAGGCTTCCATTGACTCCTGAGGACCAAGATCCCTCCTTAGGGGGCAGAGACTGGAGAAATGCACAGCTGAGGATGAAGCCTGATGAAGGAATTACAGTCTGTAGCATAAAGAAGCCCAAAATGGAATTATTTGGATAAACTGGATGTCTGCGGTGGGGGGAGGGGGGTCACAACAGCATGCGTTCCTCCCCCAATAAAGCACAGCGTAAGCCACTTAGCCCTCAGGTCAGGGGCAGGACGAGAAGGCAGTCCATTCTGCACTCAATTCCAGAAATACAAACCCGGCTAATGTTTTCCTTTTTTAACTAATCACACTGAGTTTTTGAAAATCATATTGTATAAGAATATATATTGACCTGAAAAAAACATGGTTCACAAAAATTGTTTAAACAAAAAGAGTCATTTCCTCAAAGAGCCCTTTCCTGAAATAAAATCCAGCTCAGATGGTTCAAGAGACTTTAATGATGGAACTATTAACAAAGGTGGAAGCAGGGTAAAGAGAAACAAGATCGTTGGGACACCCATATGCTAGCGACAGTGGGAAGCTATTACTACCAGGAGGCTTGAAGGGACAAGGGGAGGAAATGGCATTTCTGGAGCCTATGAGAGCTGGAGCCCAAGAAATGCCCACTGCATTCCCAAAGCAGGAAGAGATTTCTCTCTCCTCTCACCCACCTGTCTCCTACTGGTTGAATTCAATCAGAAAGTAGGCAGCAGAGGACCTAAAGTAATGCATTGTGTGGGTATGCATGGAACAGGGCAAAGAAGGATGGAGAGCGGGGCATGACATCAATTCACATCACCAATTCACAGGAGTATCTCAGTTCCTTCTTATCACATTATCCAGTTTTTCCACTGCACTAGTCATTACCTGATGTTTTATTTTTGTCTCTCTGTTCCCCCTCTCCCATCATTAGAATGTAAGCTCCTTGAAAGCAAGGATTTTTGTCCCTCCAAAACTGTATCCCCACATGGAGTGTTAGAACCCAAGAATGAAGAAGGCATCCTCTTTGGAGGGGGGTGGAGAGTATGGCCCAGCACACATTCTCAGAGCATGTACAGGGTTAGGAGGGCATCAGCACTGGGAAAGGAATGGTGGCAGAGACTCCTATATGTATGGCTACATCTAGAAGGATTGATCAAATAAGTAAATACATTAAAGATAATTCACTGTTGGGGTGCCTGGGTGACTTAATCAGTTAGGCGGCTGACTTTGGCTCAGGTCATGAACTCAGGGTCCTGGGATTGAGCCCCATGTCGGGCTCCCTGCTCAGTGGTGAGTCTGCTTCTCCCTCTCCCTCTGCTCCTCCCCCTGCTTGTGCTGTCTCTCTCTCAAATAAATTAATAAAATCTTTAAAAAAAAAGATAATTCACTGTTAGAGAAGATACAAATATGGAAAGGGAGAAAACTTGAATGAGCCTTATGGTGATGGATTGGAATTAGAGGTATTGGTGTGAATTCATGGTTTTCTTTTTTTTTTTAAAGACTTTATTTGACAGAGAGAGACAGAACGAGAGAGGGAACACAAGCAGGGGGAGTGGGAGAGGGAGAAGCAGGCTTCCCGCAGAGCAGGGAGCCCGACGTGGGGCTCGATCCCAGGACCCTGGGATCATGACCTGAGCCGAAGGCAGACGCTTAATGACTGAGCCACCCAGGCGCCCCGAATTCATGGTTTTCAAGATAGTTAATTACTTCTCGGCCTTTTGACTAAGATCAAGTGAAGATATGAAAGAAAGATAGATAGATAGATAAATGTACAAGTAAATATCGATGTAAATGTGTGTATGTGTTAGTGTGTACATTCTGTGTGGAAGTATGTGGGTGTATCTTCCCAACTGTGACCCTGAGTGGGCCTTGCAAGAGGGACGCCCTAATAGCAATGAGTATGCTTAGCACTCAGATCTTGGCTTCTATTTTTTTAGATTTCTTTTTTTAATTTATTTATTTGACAGGGAGAGACACAGCAAGAGAGGGAACACAAGCAGGGGGAGTGGGAGAGGGAAAAGCAGGTTTCCAGCTGAGCAAGGAACCCCATGCGGGGCTCGATCCCAGGACCCTGGGATCATGACCTGAGCTGAAGGCAGACGCTTAACAACTGAGCCACCCAGGCGCCCCTAGATCTTGGCTTCTAAATACCACTGTCCCACTAAATGATACTAGGCCTCAGGCCTGGGGCAGGGGCAGTACAAGATGAGCCGACAACATCTTTTGCCAGAAAAGAATGACCAAAGAATAATAAGGACATGTCAAAAGGACACAGAAGTCAGTTTGAAGAGCTTCTTCTAGCCAAACTGGGACTATTTTAGCATAAAAATAAATAACGATGAGACTGGATTTAACCCACCAAATAACGTAGGAAACTCTGAGCACGTTAATCAATTGATTAATTGAATGCTTGGTAAAGAATAGGATATTTACACAGACTCACAAATACTTACCAAGTTACCAAAAAAAAGTAATGTTGCACTATGGTTATGTAAGATGCTACCATGGGGGAAATTATATGAAGGATACAGGGACTTCTTTTTCTTTTTCTTTTAAGATTTTATTTATTTTTTGACAGAGAGAGAGAGACAGAGAGAGAAGGAACACAAGCAGGAAGATCAGAAGAGGGAGAAGCAGGCTTCCCTCGGAGCAGGGAGCCCAATGCGGGGCTTGATCCCAGGACCCTGGGATCATGACCTGAGCTGAAGGCAGACGCTTAAGCCACCCAGGTGCCCCGTACAGGGACTTCTTTATATCATTTTTGCAACTTCCTATGAGTCTGTAATTTTTTCATAATTTAAAATAAATTTCAATTTTAGGGGCACCTGGGTGGCTCAGTCGGTTAAGCGGCTGCCTTTGGCTCAGGTCATGATCCTGGGGATCTGGGATCAAGTCCCACGCCCGGCTCCCTGCTCAGCAGAGAGCCTGCTTCTCCCTCTCCCTCTGCCTGCCACTCTGCCTCCTTGTGCTCTCTATCTCTCTGTCAAATAAATAAATAAAAATCTTTTTAAATAAATAAATAAAATAAAATAAATTTTAATTTTAAAAAAAGAGTAACTTTACATTAGAGAAGCCTGTCTGACCATGACCTTAATCAAGAAATGAAAGTTAACATCATCTGTAATGGGACAAACCAAAATTATGTGCAGCCTGATAGGATGCAAGGAGAAGAATGCAGTATCACCTCTGTGATTTCCCTGTTGGAAGACACGGTCCGAATCTAATCCTGGAAAACAGCAGGCAAACCTAAGATGAGGGCCCAAATTGAGGGACATTCTACAAATTAACTGGCTTGTAATCTTCAAAAGTGTCAAGGTCATGAAAATTAAAGATTGAGGAACTGTGCTATACTGAAGGAGATTTGAGACATAACTAAATACAGCAAGTGATTCTGATCCTTTTGCCATAAAGAAAATTATTGGGACGATGGGTGATTCTTGAGTGGGGCCAAGAATTGGATTGTAGAAAAATGCTGATTTCCTGATTTTGATGGTTATATTGCGGATATATACAGTGGTTATACTGTGAAAAATACAAACTAAGAGTATTCCAGTGTGAAATTCCTCTGTATTACAGCCGGAATTTTCTATTAGTTTGTGATTGTTTCAAAAAGAAGTTTTTAAATATTAAAAAAAAAAATACAACTAATCCCCAGCACCTAGAACAGGCATGGCATTCCAAGTGCTCAATAAATATTTGAATGAATTAATGGACTATATAAACAAGTACAACAAACACATGCTTAGAAATAAAGACATCCAAATAGTAACAGTGGTTTATTTCAACGAATGGATTTATCATAGGTAATTTGGGTATTTTTTTTTTTTTTACTTCGTGCTTTTCTGTTTCGTAAATTTTTGCATCAAACCTGTATTACTATTGTTAAATTGGCCAAGGAGCCTGATGCGGGACTCAATCCCAGGACCCTGGGATCATGACCTGAGCCAAAGGCAGCTGCTTAACGGACTGAGCCACCCAAGGGTCACCCTATTTTTACTTTTGATGGTAATATGCACCATCCAGATATCCAGCCTTCCTCATAATGGAGGGTCTCAATCCATGGGCATGCAGACCAAGCAGTGAGGTGCTCTATAGTCATCACATCTACTCCTCACAATAACTCTCTTCAGTACATATCATCATCCTTCTTTTATCTATGAGGAAACTGGGGTTCACAGACACCAAATGACTCTCATCTGAGAGCTCCCTTTGTGCCTTGATTTGCAAATATTCTTTAATCTTTCTTCTCTGGTGTGCCTACTGCACATCACCAAGGCAAAACCTGCGTCTGAGCCCTGTGCCTGGCTAGCAGCCATTCACTCAGCATGCCCCAAGCCAACTCCTTCCTGACTTCCTCCAGTGACCCTAGCTCTTCAGCTTGCAATCCCCTTTGACTCCTCCCACAGGGTTCATCAAACCTTGCAGATCCTCCCTCCTCTTAAGTGTGTCCCCCATCTGCCCTCCCTTCCATCCCAGCAACCACCACTCTGCTTCAGCCCTCACTGCCTCTCACAGGGACTGTGGTTGCACTAAGCTCCTAAGGAGGCTCCCAGCCTCCACAATCTGTCGTCTCCTGTCTCTCCCACTGTGCCACCTGGGTGATCTCTCCAAAGCTCAGCTCTAGTCCCGCACTCCCCAACTTTCAAACCTTCCGAGGTCCCCTCTGCCTGCTCCTTTCCCTGATATTTGACCCAACCTACCCCACCAGTTTTGCTTCCAAGACTCCCCTCCCATAAAGCCAAAATGAATGCCTCACTATTCCTTGAACAGACTTCCAGTGAGGTTGTTTGTTCAGCTTAGAATTTCTGTCTGCCTTCTCTTCTGGGCCATTCAAGCTTCACAAAGCTGTGCTTTATTCTGACTATACTCACTTCTCATTCTGCTCACCACCTCTCCCCGCTCCACACCCTGCATTTGTTTGTAAACTCCTTGAGAGCCGAAATTCTACCTTCTTCATTATTGATTGAAATGTTTTCACACTGAGATACAACTGATAAACCACACGACCTATTTTCTAATTGGTCCAGCCACTCACAGGAACCCTGGATTAATAAGGCACATGGTGTGCCAGGTCTGCTAGTGGCAACAACCAAGCTTGGCCTATTTGTTTAATTCCCCCCCCCCAAGCCTGGCCTATTTGAACCCAGATCTTCTCACAAAACTGTCACTTCCGGCCAAGTGCCCATCACAGGCTTCTAGAAGTTCTGATAGCTGCTGGCTGATATCTGGAACAGTCACAGCACACAGAGAACATTCTGGAAATATTAGTCGTACGAACAGACTTTGCGCTGAAGAGAACATCAGACCATCAGACCAACTTCATTGTTCAACAACAGAAGAAATGAAGCCACAAAAAAAGAGAAGAGACTTGACCTAAGTCACACAACAAAGCGGGAAAACACAACTAGACCTAAAAGCGACCCTCCATGACGGCCCTTTAGGCCACGCTCCTCTGCACCTTGGAGCCATACAGACCTAGAGTCACCCGACTCGGCCACCTGAGGTCACTGCCCAAGACGTCACCACCTGTTTTCTCTCCCTCATCTCAGAGACTCCTTTGTCCTTCCCACAGTAAAATCTTTCCTCCCCCCAAGTCTCAGGTTTAAAGATAGTAGCCCAGGCTGGCGAGAGGACGACTCTGGGCTGGATCAGTTGGCTGCGGACAGAGAAGGTACCCGTTCCTGGGTCAGGAACCCAACCTCTTCAGAAGAAGCCGCCTCCTCCGAGCTTCGGGGATCAGAACTCAGCCTCCTACCCTGCCCGGCCCCGCCCCCAACGCGCCCGGCCCCGCCCCCAACGTACTTGGCCCCGCCCCAGACCCGCAGGCCGACACGCGGCCTCCTCGCCTGGCCTGGGCGGAGCCGAGCTCCAATCTCCGCCCTCCCCCTAAGATCCATCCTATTGGCGTAGACAGTCAGAAGCCACGTCCAATGAGAAGGAATGGGCGGCCGCCTGGACCTATCCGCTGCGACAACACAAAAAACGGACGCAACTAACTGGCAGACGCTACACCGTGGTCTTTCCGGGTCCTTCCCCGCTTAGACCGTACTCCTGCGGGTCCCGGCCCTGAGGGCGAGCCGGAAAGGACCGTCTAGTAAGTAAGTGTCTGCCTCGGCGGTGGCCGTTGGCGTCAGTCCGGTAATCGTAATTATCCTGTTGGATTTTTAGGATGTTCTCACTTTTAAATATTATAGTTCTCCTGCGGCTGCTCTCCGTCAGAGCTCGGGGTGGGATGGGCCGTGGGGGAAGGCCTGAGAAAGGGGCGGGGAGCAGCGGAGCACGTGGAACGCCGGCCTGAGTGTGGCGTGGATGGGGGGCTGGGCCGGCGAGCTCCGGGTGCGCCGGCTCGGTGGGCGTGTACAGCCCGGCCCGTCCTGTCGGGTCGGTTCTGCAGCCCTAAGCGGTGGAACGTGGGGGGACCCCGAGTGTCGCTGCTCTGTGTCGGACCCGAAAGAGCGTTTTATTAAGCCCTGTTGCTGAAGGTAGCACCCAACACCTGCCTCTGGCTGGAGCGCGGACCCTTGGTGGCCGTTTCCCTGAAAGTTTGTGTTGTGCGAACCGCTAACGCACCTGGAGCGCGTACTGACTGCTCCGCGCTGTGCTAACTGCTTTACGAGCCTTAACTAAGTTTCCCCCGCCACCCCACCAGCCCTGTGAGGTAGGTAGGTGTACCTTTGTCAGACGCCGGAAGAGGCCTAGTGAGGTTTCGCTTGTCCGGGGTAACTCCTGAACTAGTCAGTAGCAGAGCCCCGGTTTGAACCCAGGCGTTCCGAGTTAACCTCCACACCGGGTCGTGTGTGAGCGAGAAAGCCACCTTTTCGTACTCGTGCCTTCGGGGTCCTGGACGCCTCATCGCGCCCCGGCCCCGCTGACCTCAGAAACCGTGATACCACCCCCTCCCCCCCGCCCACCATGGGCGTGGGGTAGTCTACAGTCCTTGTCTTCTGACTGAAACAGCAAGGAGGAAAGAAAACTGTGATAACTTCCTGGAGGAAACAGACGAAATTCCGAACCCCCAAAGTCTGGTATTAAATAACAATGGAAATTACAGTTGTGGTCGGTGGGTTGGGTGGGTAACCAACCCCCGGGGGCCTGACCAGCAGGGGTGGGATTCGTTTTTCTCCACTCTTTGTGTCCTGCTGAGTAAGATACTTAGTCCTGGAAGCCTCAGTTTCCTCATTTGTAAAAATAGTTAGAAAAACCAACTCAAGGTGGCCATGGCGAGCTCCTTGTAGAGGCCATTTTGTATTTGGCTTTACAAACCGTTCAGCATTAGCATTTTCCGTATTACAATCCAGTAGTCTCCATAATCGTAATTACCCCGTTGGATTTTTAGGATGTTCTCACTTTTAAGTATTATAGTTCTTCTGTAGTAAATCTTTTTTGTTTTTGAGTTGTAATTCACATACCCTAAAATCCACCATTTTAAAGGGTACAGTTGAGTGGGTGTTGTAATATATTCACAAGGTTGTGTGACTATCACCACGATCTTATTCCAGAACATTTTCATCACCCCAAAAAGAAACCCTGTGGCCCCAGCGTGGCCCAGGCAACTCAGAGGAGCTTTGTTGGACTCCAGGCCAGATGTTAAGGCGCAGCTGCCAGGGCCTCCCAACCTGAGATCTTGGGTGGGGGAGATGGAGCCTCTTCCCACCCTGAATTTCAGCCCTGGGCTCCCAGCACACCTGCTGAGCAGAGGCCCAGGTAGAGACTGCCCCACAGCCCCCTGGCATGAGGAGGCGTCTTGGGGGAGGGGGAGAGCCAGTTATCCAAGAAACTGTGGGATGTTCTAACCACAAGCCTTTGGGAGAGCTGTGCCAAATCTTGGACGTTCCTGTGGGGAGAACTGCCCGACTTCCAGGTCAAGCCAACTTCCAGTGAGATCCCACAACTGGGCCTCAACAGAGACTGTATATTTGAAGCAGGGCCTGAAAAACTCAGGAATTTGCCAAACCTCAGGATTATCGACAAGCGGAGGTTCAGACTTGGAGCCAAAGGAGGTGAACCTTTGAAAGCTCTTACAACCAAGGTAAAAATGAAATGGAATGACTTCATAGCAACACAACAGCAAAGAATGGAGAAGCTAAACTGAATTAGAAAGGACAAGACTGCAAACCCATCTGAAGGGCATGTTATTTCACGGGCGGAACCCAATTACAGGCAGCTACAGTGGATGCTATCCAAACAGCTTTCGTCCGGAGAAAGCTATTGGCAGTTCTGAAAAGCAAAGAGTAAAGGATACCAATACTGTATTTCAATTTTATCACTATTGAAAAGCACTGAAGCAAAGCGTTAGAGGTATACACTGCTGCCTACCAAAATGCACCAAAGGTTGATGAGGGAGATTTATAGGTTTTTCAGAAGCTCTAGGTATCCACCAGATCATCAACCTCATTTAGATAACGTAAGAATGTTACCCAGTGATCTGGCTCAGCCAGTAACTCCGGAAACCAAAAGGAAAGTTTTTGTGCACTGTGAGGCCAAGTGCTCCATCCCCAGGAATACCGAGGGAGCTGGACAAATCAAAAGCACAGCTCCTGGCTAGGTTTGCCAACGCTGTTGCCGAACAAACTCGGATAAACTCATCGCAAAAGAAGCCAGTAACTCAAGAGACCAGGGTTTGGAAAAGAGAAAGAGAAATTTATTTCAGGTGCCAGCAGCCAGAGGAGGTGGCAGACTCAAGCCTTAACTGACCTCTCAGCCCACAAGTTGGATACCTAGAGTTTTATAGGGAGAGGTTCAGAGGGGTACGTGCCAAAGAACAGACAGAGAGTGTGTGATCACAGGTTGGGGGTTTGGTATGTGTGTATCACGTGATCGTGGGCAGGGAGGGGATGTGGGGGATGTGGTCTTTCTAGGCATTCTGTTGCTGTTGGGGCTTTTCTGGCCTGGCGGTTACAATGTTCTGGTCATTGCAAAACCTCTTCATCAATGCCTCAAGAAAGTATGATTAGAAATTAGAGCAATAGGTTTCAGTTAGAGCTTGAGTTAGGCATCCTGCTATTTCTGGTTTTAACTGTTGGGATCTGTAGTTAAGCAAGAGGGCTCACTGACAACAAATTCAAATTCAGAGTTTCCAGAGATCAGTGTCAGCTAAGTGTGTATCTGCAACAGGAAAGGTATCCACTTGTTGACTAAGAAAGGGTCAACAGGCAGATGATTGAGATGTTACGGAAGAAAATTAATTTTCTTACACTTGTTTCCATTTTCATCTTAAAATGACTCAGAATCCAGGATTACAGTGGTACCCCTTATCCAGGGGAACACATTCCAAAACCCCCTGTGGATGCCTGAAACCATGGATAGTACCGAAACCTGTATATTCTGTTTTTTTCCTATACAGACATACCTGTGATAAAGTTTAATTCATAAATTAGGCAGTAAGAGATGAACAACAATAACTGATAATCAAAAAGAACAATTACAACAATATACTGTGATAAAAGGTTTGTGAACATGATCTGTCTCAAAATCTTATCGTTCTGTACTCACTCTTTTTGTGATAATGTGAGATGATAAAATGCCTGTGCGATGAGACGACTTGTAGACATTGTGACACAGCATTAGACTGTTATTGATCTCCCGAGGATACATCCGGAGGAGGATCATCTGCTTCTGGATCTGATGGAGGCTAACTGAACCCCAGGGAAAGTGAAACTGGGTCAGGGGGTCTGCTAGACTGAATTGTAAAACTTTATACTGGCTTGCTATGTTAAACCTCAAAAAGAAATGCTACTGAAAATAGGGGAAAAAAATAAAGGAAGTTTGTGCTGACCTAAAATGAAGGTTTCAAAAAATATTACATACCCAGTCATTTTAACCTCTTACCTTGTGACGTGTATCAGTGTTTTATGAACACGCAGGCATGAATCTTAAAGTCACATTCAACCTGATTCTGGTTCTAAAACAAAACTGTCATAGTGAAGTATTATATATGTGACTATTGCTTTTGGTACCAAAGCTAAAAATTTGGTGGCATGAAAACATAAACAGGTACACATGGAACATTATAAATCACTTAAAGTTCTATAAAAATTTTACTAAGCTACCACCTAGATAATGAAAGGATATAACAGTGACTCTTATTCCTAAAAATATAAAACAATTTAATCAGAGCCTTTATAAAGTAATTTGGGGTGACTGGGAAAAGCACTTACTCATAACAGAAAAACAGACGCCCAACAAGCTTCTTTCAAAAGGAATATTTGGGAGTGGAGGGATCTTTGTGCCAGTTAGTCATTCCCCATTCTCTGCCTTCTCTTCCCCTACCTCCAGCCCCTTGGAAACCACTTCTTCCCCCCCTCGTTCCTCCCCGCCCTCTCTGTATCTGGATTTGCCTACTCTGGAGGTTTCATGTACATTGATTCATACAACATGTGGCCTTTTGTGCCATCCTTTTGTGTCTGGCTTCTTTCACTTAGCTTAACGCTTTCAAGGTTTGTCCACATTGTAGCACGCATCAGTACTTCACTCTTCCTGATTGAACTCTTTTGTGCGGTTCTGGCACGTTTTGTTTATCCATTCATCAGTTGATGGAAATTTAGGTTGTTTCTACTTTGGGGCAATTATGAATAATGCTGCTATGAATGGTACTGTCCAAATGTTTATATAGCCTTATGTTTTCATTTCTGCTGGATTTTGCTAGGTCATGTGGTAATTGTTGAACCTTTTGAGGAACTGCCAAACTGTTTTCCAAAGTGGCTGCTGCATTTTCCCTTCCACCAGCAATGTATGAGGTCTCTCCACATCCTCACCAATATTGTCATTACCTGCTTTTTTTTTATTGCAGCCACCCTAGTAGGTATGAAGTGGTATCTTACCGTGGTTTTGATTCGCATCTAATTAGTGACTAACGATGTGGAGCATCTTCTCACATTCTAAGTGGACATTTGTATGTCTCGGAAAAAAAATGTGTTCAAATTTTATTACTATTTAATTGGGTTATTTTCCCTGTTGTTTATATGTTCTGGATATTAGACCCTTATCAAATATATGATGTAAAAATAATTTTCCTGGGATGCCAGGGTGGCTCAGTGGGTTAAGCGCCTGACTCCTGATTTCGGCTCAGGTCATGATCTTGGGATCGTGAGATCGAGCCCTTTGTTGGGCTCTGCACTCAGAAGTGAGTCTGCTTGAGATTCTTTTTCTCCCTTTCTCCCTCTCCTCTCCCCCACTTGCGCACATGCTGTCTCTCTCCCTCTCTCTCTCAAATAAATAAATCTTTTAAAAATATAAAAATAATTTTCTCCCATTTTGTGAGTTGTCTTTTCACTTTTTTTTTTTTGCCTTTACCTTTTTTAATAGTGCCCTTTGATGCACACAAGTTTTTAATTTTGATGAAGTCCAATTTATTTTTTCCTTGTGCTTCAGGTGTTCTAAGGAACCATTACTTAATCCATGATCATGATGATTTATATCTATTTTCTTCTAAGAGTTTTATAGTTTTAGGGGCACCTGGGTGGTGCAGTCAGTTAAGCATCCAATTCTTGGTTTCAGCTCAGGTCATGATCTCAGGGTTGTGGGATCAAGCCCTGTGTGGAGCTCTGCACTTAGTATGGAGTCTACTTGGGATTCCTCTCCCTCTCCCTCTGCCCCTCCTGCTCATGCTCACACTCTCTCTCTTTCTCTAAAAAAATCTTTTTTTTTTTTAAGTTTTATAGTTTTAGATATTGGATCCATTAGAGTTAATTTTTATATATGATGTGAAGTAGGGATTCAAATTCATTCTTTTGCAGGTGGATATCCAGTTGTCCTAGCGGTTGAAAATATTATTCTTTCGCCCACTGAGTAGTCTTGGCACCTTTTTCAGAAACCAATTGGGGGAGCACCTGTCTGGCTCAATTAGTAGAGCATGTGACTCTTAATCTCAGGGTCGTGAGTTCAAGCCCCACATTGGGTGTAGAGCCCACTTTTAAAATTTTTTTAAAAATCAATTGGCCAGAGATATTGTGGGTTTATTTCTGGACTCTCAGTTCTACTCCAGTGATCTACATTTTTGTCTTTGTGCCACTACCACATTGCCTTAATTACTATAACTCTGTAGTAAGTTGAAATTGGGAAGTGTGAGTCCTCCAACTTTGCTCTTTTTCGAGACTTTTTTTTTTTTTTTTTTTAACTATTCTGGGCCCCTTGCCATTTCCATGTGAATTTTAGGATCAACTTGTCCATTCCTCAAAAAATAGCAATTGGAATTTTGATAGGGATTGCATTAAATCTCTAGATCAGTTTGGAGGCCATCTTAAGTCTTCCAATTCCTGACATGGATGTTTTTCCATTTATTTAGGTCCTCTTTAATTTCTTTCATAGTGTTTTATAGTTTCTTTTGTAGTTTCAATATACAAGTTACCCATTTACCTTATTATATGTATTCCTAAGTAATTTATTATTTTTGATGTTACTGTAAATGGAATTGTTTTCTTAAATTTCATTTTCAGATTGTATCCTGAAACTTTAACTGATGTATCTATCACTTCTAATAGTTTTACTGTGGATTCTTTAGGATTTTCTATATATAAGATCATGCCATCTACAAATAGAAGTAGTTTTACTTTTTCTTTTCCTGTTTGAGTGTCTTTTATCTATTTTTCTTGACTAATGGCCCCTGGCTAGAACTTCCAGTATAGTGTTGAACAGAAGTGGTTAGAACAGACATCCTCCTCTCGTTCCTGACTTGGGGGTGGGGGGGTGGAGCTTGTACTTTTTCACCATAAAGTATGTTAGCTTTGAGTTTCTTGTAGATGCCCTTTATCAAGTTGAGGAAGTTACCTTCTATTCCTAGTTTTTAATCATGAGAGGCCATTGGATTTTACCCAGTGCTTTTTCTGCATCTTTTGAGATAATCACATGGGGTTTTCCCCTACATTTATTCTATTAGTATGCTGTATTACAGTGATTGATCTCCTATGTTGAATCAACCTTGTATTCCTGGGATAAATCCTGCTTGCTGCTCGTGCATAATCCTTTTCATATGCTTTTGGATAGGGTTTGCTAGTATTTTGTGTGTCTGTGTCCTAGATATATTGATATATAGTTTTCTTTCTTTTTTTTTTAAGATTTTATTTATTTAATTGACAGAGAGAGACACAGCGAGAGAGGGAACACAAGCAGCGGGAGTGGGAGAGGGAGAAGCAGGCTTCCCGCGGAGCAGTGAGCCTGATGGCGGGGCTCGCTCCCAGGACGCTGGGATCATGAGCTGAGCTGAAGGCAGACACTCAACGACTGAGCCACCCAGGCACCCCAATATATAGTTTTCTTGTGATGTCTTTGGTTTTGGTAACAGGGTAATACTAGCCCCATAAAGTGATTGGAAAGTTGTAGTAATTTTTATAATCTTTTGGATTATTTTTTTAGGATCGATTCCCAAAAGAAGGCTTGTACATTTTTAAATTACTTGATAAGTATTGCCTGGTCATTTTCCAAAAAGTTAAATCATGTTTATTTGTTTGAGATTAACATTGTCTTTCCAGAATAATGGTCTCTCAGAAATTATTTTTGTTTACTCCTTCAAGTACTTAAAAGATTCTCTGAAAGGCAAAGCTAGGTCCAGCCTTTCACAACACATCTTAATACCTGCCTGGCAGAGCAGCTCCAAAGGAGCCGGGATTCAGCATTTGATCCAGCAAATTGTTAGCACTTCTAGTAAGAATAGAGTTTCTCCACCTGAGCACTATTGCTGGATTAACGCGCAGTGTATTGTGAGATGGTAAGCATCAATGGCTTTTTCTCACTAAATGGCAATAGCAGCCACCACCAGCCTCACCTCCTCCCCACCCCCAAGTTGTGACAAACAAAAATGTCTCCCATCGTTGTCACATGTCTCCTGGTGGATAAAATTGTCCTCATTAAGACACACTGATCTAAAAACTGATACGTGCTGGATTTCCTATTACTATCCAATAAAACTATCTCTAATTTTGAAATCAAAGGCTCACTATATATTTGGCTTTGGATCTACATTTGTCTCAGTCTTTGTCACCATGTGTTGATGACTTTCAAATCTATATCCTTAGCCTTGTTTCCTCTCTGGATTCCCAGAGCTTGTTTACAGTTGCCTGCCTTGGTGTTCTACAGGCATCTTGAGATTGGTTTGTTCAAAATGAGACTGATTCCCTTCTCTCCCCCAAACTGCTCTTTGTCCTTAATCTTGGTCTCCCAGGTCAGGACCCTACCAGTCAGTCACTTACTGGTTCTTCACTTCTCTGTCTCCACTTCTCCCATGAAATTCACCTCCTGAGTGTTTCTAAATTCAGGATCCTCTGTCCCAAGTGTCACTTCCATAGTGGGAAGGTTCATCTCCCCTAGCTTGCTGCAGCAGTCCTTAACTTCCAGCTTATTCTCTCTGCTGCCTGTAAAGTGCCCTTTCCAATGTGTGTGTCTAATCCTGTCAGAGCCCTCATGGGCTGGCCCTGCCTCCCTTTCCAGCTTCAATCCCCCAACCCCTTGTACTTTAGGCTCTGGCCATACCAAACTGCTTGCAGGCCCCTTTCCTCACCCCCTTGCCTGACACTCATTCTTCCAGCTGCAGTTCAGACTCTGTCTCTCCTCCAGCCCTTCCACTCAAAGAATGACTCTCCTCCTTTGCTACACCTGGAGAGACCTGGGTCTTCACTTACGAGGCACTGCAGGAATCGGTTCATTCACGACTGTGTCCCTGGTGATCAGTAAGTGTCTTGATAATGGGAACCACAGTTTATTTATCTCTGCCTGCTCCCCAGGGCCCAGTGGGCCCTCTGTAAATCTGTGTTGAATAGCAAATGAAAATGCCTAGAGCAGAAAGGGGCTACCTGGGATTTTAAAGTAGCTGTGGGGTTGTTTGGGTTTTTTTGTTTAGTTCAGTGAACATTTACTGAGAACCAACTAGGTCATGGGTATTAGGAACAGAAGGAACAAGGCAAGATCTTTGCTTAGAGAATTTACATTACACCTAATATGAGATGGGAGTACAGAGTTTAGTACAGAGTGATAAGGGCAAGCATAATGCATAAAGTGGATACTGAGAGTGAACTATGTCTGCATTAGGGGGAGACACTCTCCCCACCCCTGAAATAGGCTTAAAAGTACGAAAAGGTATCATTTCATCCCACTCTAACCCTTTCTGTGTTCAGTCAACTTCTGTTTATCGTGACTTTTTTAAATGACTTTGGCTTGATCATGCTTATTAAATCAGTTAATGTCGTCAGCCTCTCCTTGTGTTGCAGTACCTGATCCTGTGCTTGTGTGAGTTTGTGGTTTAGAAATGTTCCAAAATCAGCAGTCACTAGTTATTTCATTATTTACTATGTCCTTGATTTTGCGCCCCTCTTTTTGAGGATAATGGTGCAGGCGTACCATGCTCCTGCCTCCTGATCTGAAGCCTTTGACTTACCATTATATGTGTTCTTCACTGTAGTCCTGCATTATTTCATAATTAAAGCAAACTGGAGTCCTGTGTACAGAATGTGCAATCTAGAGAAATTTTTATCTTTTTATAGAGTTGCTAATAATAATCTTTAGGTCAATATGGCTTCTTTTTCTTACCAGTTTTCTTAACACTGGCCCTATTTCCCTTCCTCTGCATAGTGCCTCTTAGCTTGTAACTTAACTAGTTAGTAAATACAACTTTATTCGTAAATAAAGATTAAGGTAATTGATCCTTAGGGAGACCCGTGCATGTGGTGTCCAGGAGCCATGAAATGGGTTGCTTAGGAAAGTGAATAAAGTTATTATACTATTGGACAGGGGTGAGGGCAGCAGTGGTATTTACAGAGAAGGGAAATATGGATAGGTACAAGAGCACACAGGGAACTAGGGAGAGATTCTGGGCTCTGAACCTGCTGAGTCTGCTGTCGCTGTGGAAGGAGGAGTGGCGGTAGAAGACGTTGATGCCCTGCCCAGGACGGACGCTAGGCGTTGGAGATGAACCTGTGTCGGCAGGTGAGATGGTATATGTATGAAAGAAGAGGATCTAGGACAGAACAGTAGAAAACAGATAACAGGGCAGGTGACCCAAGAGAAAGCTATTCCAGAAGCCAAAGGAAGAGGGAAGCTTTGTGGCATCACATGTTTTAGGAATGAGGGCTAGATAAAGAGAGATCACTAACTTTGGCAGGTAGGGGGATCATTAGTTAAACCCCTCACAAGAGCATTTGAGCAGAAAGGCGACGGAGGAGCCCTGACTGCAGTGGGTTGAGGAGTGACTGGGAAACAAGCAGTGGGATGTGTGCACATAGACCACATGCTCAGGGTATCCTCTTCTGTTTGGGTCAGAGATGAAGCACATACAAATGAAAACCCTGAGCGTGTCCATAGGTGAGGTAAGGACAGGGGAAGTTGGTTAAACATACGGGAAAGATATCTGTAGGGCCTGAGAAGGAATGAGAGCAATGACCAGGTGGGACGGGTTTGCCAGGAAAAGGCACAAGGACACCCGTTTCTCCAAGATAAGCGGGAAGAGCACTGGAAATATTAAAGGCAGGTATTTGCAGAAGGGAAGCGAGGGAAGTTGGGAGTATTCATACCTGGCAACATCTCTCTTCTCTGTGAGGTAGGGAGCTCTGCCAGCAGGGAAGGAGGACTGGAAGAAAGCGGAAAGGGGTATGTTGGGACAGGGTTAACACCCTGAGCTGTCAGGAGTGACGCAGACTAGGAATAACTAAAGTCATTTAATTCATCAGGGGATGAAAATAAGACATTTCTCATAGCTCCACCTCAGCACAGCTACATGCTTTTCTTCAGTGGTGCTTATTAATTCTGGCACAGGACTGGAGAGTGTCTGGTGCAAGTAGTCCAGGTTGTGGAAGTGCCCCGTGGGGGAGGCAGACTAACTGTCTGAAGCAAGCAAACTGAGGACTTGGTTACAGAATTCGCAAAATGTTGGGGTAAGTACTGGACCGGGAGTCCAGACTTCTGGTGCTCTGATGCCAACAGGCATTCCCCACTCAGAAGGAGAAGTTGGGAAATAAAGGCAAATAGTTTTCTCATCTATTCTTGGGTTTCATTCAGCCCTAGAAATGTTTCTCTAATTTTGTTATGGCATTTGAATGTAGTTTTAAAGTATATTCAGTAAAAAATAAAAGCACATTCAGTAAGATGTCATCACTGTCTCCTGTGAGTGGGGGAAAAAAATCAGTCATTGGGAAGGCATGGAACTCACAGCAGCTGGTCCATGTACCATTTTGGTCTGTTTAAGAACTCTTAATGTGATTCCCAATGTTGAAACTGGCAGTTAAGTGATAGATTCAGGCTATACAAGATAAGACTTGAAAAAGCCACCTGAAATATTATGGCAATATCAGTAAGAAGTGTTTTTTTCTCATTCCTTACTTAAGAAAAAAAAAAAATGCATGTGCACATCTGTCCCTTTAACAGCTTGCTTCGGGAAGCTAAAACCTTTATAAAGCACGTTGAGAAGTCCTACACACGGGCCCTTGTTTAACTGTGTTCACAGTTTTCCCTGCTCAGTGCTGGAATTGTGTAGGAGAAAGTGCTCACTGTCAACTATTCTCTATGAATAGGGATGTGTGTGGATTGAAAGAAAAATTATATGCTCTGGTATTATCTGGTAAAGAAAAGAAAGAAGAATAACCTGAGAGTTCTCATTGCCAGCTTCAGCTGTCTTCTAAAGTACTTGTGAGACTCTGTCATCACCTCACACAGTGACCCAAGGAAGCAGAGGTCGGCAGATTGGCAGGCCAGGTGTCAACTGTGAGGTAAGAACTGCAGCTGGAGAAGTGGCTCCAGAAGCCTGGGGTCTCATCGCTGTCTCCACCTGGAGGCAGCCCTTACAGGTGAGGCATGGTGTGGTGGCTCTGGTGAGAACCCAGGTCGGGCCATCCCCTTGCCTAGCTCTGAGCATGAGGGAGCTGTCAAGCAGACAGAAAAGCACGTGCATGCGCGTGCGCCCACACACACATTTGCATGTGAACTTGCTTTTTTTTCTCTTTTAGGAGAAGAAATGCACAAAAACAGCTGGCAGAATAGAAGACATGGGAGAAGGAGCAACCAGCAGAACCCTCGGTTCAGACAACAGGGTTCTGATGAGAGGCAAGTGCTGCTACCCAGGACCACTCGAGCCCTGTGGTGGCCCTTCAGGTGCGCGGTGGCCTCAGGTGCGCGAGTCACCAGGGCTGTCACCGCAACGCAGGGTCTGAGGGGGGCGGCTGCTGCTGCAAGTCAGCCCGCCTGCCGCACTTGGAGTAGTGAGGAGATATGGCCACGCTCTTTCTCTTCAGAGTGACCATGACCTCTGGCCAGAGCATTAGCCAGAGGCTTAGAAGTAGACAGTGTCAGATAGAACTGGAAAGCTATTTTTCTAGTTTGTACACTTTTTCTGTCTCTCTCCCCCTTTTTTCCCAGCCAATGAAAATAGCTTCCTGGAGACCTAATTTCATTAATTCAACCTAAATCCTTAGAAAGAATAAATATATCATATTGTATTTAATAAACACAAAAGTGTATACAGAATAATACAGTGAACATCATGTACCCACTGCCTTGCTTAGAAAGTAAAACCTAGTCTATACTGAGTCGAAGTCCCCAGAGCAAACATTTTCCACTTTCAACTTACTGTTCTTATGGCCAGAAGTCCTATTGGCCCTGGACTGTGAGGAAGTGTCCTCTCCTGGTGTGCGCAGGGTACCTTGTGCTGAGACTAGATTGTATTTCCTTCATGCAAAAGTCTTTGCACCAGAAGAGGCCCACATGCCAATTTCAAAACTCTTCCACGCTTCAGACCTCCTCCTAAAATGGACAGATTTCTAGGTACAGGGTCAGAAGATGACAAATACCAAGATGCTTCTCTAGAACAGGTGAACCTAAACAGTAACAAAAACCAGCCAAATGTTGTGGAAAGAATGGGGCTTCAGAATTAGGAGGTCCAGATTTGACATTCTGCCTTCTCCTATATGAATTTGGGCAAGTTAATCACTGTGAGTCACTCTTATACAAAAGAGAGCTAATACTTACGAGGTTTGCAATACTGCATGGAGAGCCTCTGATGGGCTGCTTGGCTCTGAGTAGGCCCTTCATACATGGTGGGCCTCATTAGGGGCAGAATAAAATCTGTTACTCTAAGCCAGAGTCGCAGATTTGACCCATATTGTAGAACGATCAGGACAGTGCCCAATGTTTGTGTGTTTTGTAAGGAGAACCATGGATATTTTTTGGGCCCCAGGCCTTCCCACAAGAGTACAATGTGTAGCAAAATGTGATCTGTGCAAGAAGAGAGTCTCAACTCTGCTTTGGCAGAGTCATGTGGAAACACGCTGGGCAGCCACCTTCTGGGCTCTGTGTGGAAAGAATGGAGCAGCAGTCCTTGGACTAGAAATGTAGACATTTGTTGTGACACTTAATCCTTCCTCCTCTTGCTGCTGATTACACATGAGCTGCCTCAGAAAGCTCTAGGCCATAAAAAGGGAGAATAAATAATTTTCTCTGAAACTGTACGGTTAGTATTTACAGACAAAAGAGAAAGTTCTTTCATTCCTTCAGCATACTTATTCAATTTGTATTCCTTTGGGGGGATGGGGAGGAAGTTCTTGATTTTAAAGCACATTTTGTCAGGATTCTAAAATTAGGTGTTTTGCTCTGTCATTATATCCTTCAGCCTGTAATTGCCACAGAAGCTGCTTGTAGCTTTGCAAATCAAGTGTTTAAACCATGGCTCTATCCCAGTATTAACTGAGCAAATCACCTCTGTGCCCTGAACCCCAGTTTCTCCATCTGTAAGGTGGTATGCCCAAGTAAAATTTAAACCCTTTGTATTGCTAAATCCAGTAAAGAATAAAATGCGCCTGACCTTGTAACTGTTGTTGAACTGACAAATGAGCCCAGCTGGTAATATTCTTACTGGCAAAGATTATTCCTCTTTTCATCTGGAAATTTCAAAAAGACCTTACAAAATGCTCAAGTGAGGAGATAAGGAAAGGGACTCACTGTGACACACATCCTGTTAAGGATGAGGAACCAAAACCTTGTCCTAACTTTTGTATATTTGAAGTAGGTAAACCGCCTTCAAGGAGAAGGGAGAGGTCAGGGCTCCCCAGGTAGCCAGAAGGGTCAGAGGGCTGGGGTGAAGGCCATGGAACTGCCTGAACTGACCCCTGTAGGGCCCTACGGTCACAGAATGACTAGGACTCCAGCCGTTCACTGTGAGTTACTATGACTGTGTGTCAACAGGGGTAACTCAGTGACACGGCAAAGCTCACGAGATTCTGGCCAAGTCGGCGATGACGAGGCCCCATCGACCTCATCCGGCACAGCGGGGAGTTCTTCCGTGCCAGGTGAGGCCGTCTGTTGGACAGTAGACCTCCTGTGGCCCTGCCTGTGGGGAAAGATGAAACCTCGTCCCGTCTCATCATCTGGTTACATCTGCTTGGGCTGCCCTTCTTAGCCCTGTGTGTCTTCGCTTGCGTGTGGGTACACTCCATGTGGGTCACGAGCCCTTTCCTGGCTTGGAGGAAATTCTGGAGCAAATTGAAACACTAAACACCCTGGCTGTGTCAGGAATGGGGATCCTGAGGCATACGGCTCCCCCCATGGACACAGGATGGTGACTAACAACGTTAGCCCACTTCCTGCCCCTCAGAACAGACAGACATCTGTGGGGTGGGGTGGACAGGCCCCTGGGATCCTTCAGAGGTGGGTCCGTGCAGTGTTCTAAGTTGAAATGGATTTCATTTCTTTTGACTAAAGATCTGCCAGGGTATTACTTTGACCCTGAAAAGAAACGATACTTCCGCTTGCTCCCTGGACATAACAACTGCAACCCCCTCACAAAGGAGGGCATCCGGCAGAAGGAGATGGAAAGCAAAAGGCTGCAGCTGCTGGAGGAAGAAGACAAGCAGAAAAAGGTGGGCTCCGCACTCCTGGTGGCCACCCTGTCCCCTCCGCTGGTGATGGGAGGTGCCGATTAGATGCCCCTTAGCATGGTGCACTTGAGGGAATGTGGCATCGAGCTCCCCGCATAGGGATCTGATGAAGAGATTCTGATGAGAACAGGCAAGAAATCTCCCACCGCCCCTTTTCTTACCTTCGAAGTTTCATCAGTGATTCTTACATCTTGTCCTTCCCCAGAGGAATCTTGGGAATTGGTATGATAGAGTTTCAGTAACTGTATATCTTAAATAGAAAACCAAGGTGTGTGGATATGAGGATTTCCTGCATCCCTTCTGGGGATTAAATGCCAGGACCTTTCAGTGGTTTATGGGGGCTCTGGGGTCACCCCAAGGCGAACAGAAAGCATGGTGAAGACCCGAGTGACCAGTGCGGTTCTTGTGCTCACTAGTGGGGTGGCTTCATCTCTTCACCTGGCTCCCCAGGTAAATTGATGGGGCGCTTAGACATGGGCACCAGGCCAACTTTCCAGCTCACATGTGCTTTCTTGTGACGGACTTTTCCTCTTGCCAAGGAGAGGAGACCGTCAGATCTCTATACATATAATTTCTGCCAACTTAGTACACCTGCTTCTTTATTAGATCCTATGAAACTAGAAACATTCTCCATTATCTCATAACCTAAAACTTCACTGAATCTTTTTGGTTTTATTTAGAAAATAGCCAGAATGGGCTTTAATGCATCTTCATTGCTACAGAAAAGCAAGCTCGGTTTTCTCAATGTCACCAGTTACTGCCGGTAAGACAAAGCCTCGTTAAGCTTTTTCATGAATGTTCTTTTCCTGTTTCTTATTTCCATGGTCCAAGAAGCCAGTCAGGATAGAGCACATAACCACTCTGAGGAGTCCTCACAGTTGCGGGTGGGGGTGGGGGGAGAAGCATAGCCTCCCTTCTGCTAAAACCAGCCCTGAGAAAATCATTTCCCTTTAGAGCAAGGGAAAAGTCTCCTGCAGGAGGCCACAGACGGAGAAGGGATCTAGGCAAAGAAACTCAGCAGAAATTTCTCAAGACATTTTCTCAGTATTACTCGAAATCATTGTCATTGTAATGAAGGTCCTACAACTTCATTCCCATGAGATTTCTACCTCCTCCCCTTCCAATCAGTTGTCACCCAAAAGAAAGCATTAAAGGGATGTATGTGTACTAAACTTCATATACTTGTGATGACTGATATTCTAACTAAAACCCTGGGAGCTAGGTTGGTACTTCCCCCAGTTTTCAGAAGAGACTGAGGCTCAGAATGGAGCGATTGGCTCAGGGTAAAGCTAGAAAGGGCGGGATCCGTCTGACTCCAGTGCCTGAGCTCCTGAGCCCTGAGTTCTGCTGCCTCCTGCTGTGCATGGGCTGGTGAAGAAACATCATAGGGGGCACAGCACTTATCTTAGAGCAGGGCCCCCTTCAGGGAAGGCCAGCCATGCAAGGGTTACCCGCCAGAGTAGGTAGGGCAGGTCTCTCCTGTTATTCCCCTCTTCAGAAGGAAAGGAGTTAAGGTCTAGTTAGATCTCTTTTCACCTTAAAACCTGCTTTGTTCTTAGTGGGGTGGTGGCCGTGATATGGAGAGGGAAGGGTCTCCATACCTGGTTCTTACTAACTGGGCTCTCCTTCGGCATTGCTGTTTCGTTTCTCAGGCACATTCTTTTCATCTCAAGAAAGAGTTGTACTAGATGATCCAAAAACAAATTTGTCTAGTTCTAACTTTCTTTGACCCTGTGGATGGGTCCCCCATTTCTTGGCCTTAGTTTTCCTAAGAGGTCTATAATTGAGATGATTTGGGATCCTGCTCAGCTCCCTTGCTGAGAATTACTTGGGAGGAGAGTCGGCTGACTAGGGGAGGTGGTCTCCAGGGTGTGGGCCAGGGCAGAGCCTCGGAGTCTGCTTCATGGGTGTCTAGGCACAGTGTCCATGCCCTCCCTGCCCCTCTTTCCCTCTGCAGTTTAGCTCATGAGCTGCGAGTGAGCTGCATGCAGAGGAAAAAGGTCCAGATTCAGAGCTCGGATCCCTCCGCTTTGGCAAGCGACCGATTTAACCTCATACTGGTGAGTGGGAGGGAGCTCCCTGTGGGTGCCAGAGGTATAGCTTTTATCCCCTGACACTGTGTGGCTTAACCTTGGCTTTCATTAAGGCTAATTATGTGGCAGCCAGTGCCATGAAAGCAGGCAGTATCCCCGTGGTTTTACGGTTCTAATGTGTGCCTGCTGGCTACCCGCAAGCAGGTGCTGAGCTGGCAGGGTAGGCCGTGTGCTGACCATGCTCACCCCCACTACAGCTCTGTCATTCGATCTGAGAGCCTGGGCCCACCACACATTGACTGAGAACTATCACAAAGTAATTTTCCCTTGGGTGTGTTGGGTACAGACTAAAAGATATGCAGTGGACTAGGGGCTTCTAATCCTTCCTATACTGGAGCATTATCTGGTGGCCACACCTGAAGCTCCAGTGTCCTTCAGAAGCAACCATGTGTTTCTCCCTTGCTCGCTGGCTCTGACCTGAGCAGCAGGGGCCCACAGGCCTGGACTTCTGGGCCTGCACATCTGGCACACCTTTATCATATCATTTACAGGGAGCAGAGAGTCTTCTCTTCATTAGGTTAGACCTGGGCTGGAAGCCAAGGCCAAAGCCAGAGCCAACTGCTTGAACCCAGGGTTCAGAGAAATGTTGGCAGAGGACCCCATAGTCCACCAAGTTAGACTAGAAGCTCGAGGTTACAGGAGATCGTGGCCTGCCCTGCAAGCCCTGTCCTTCCTGGAGGCTGGGGGAAGGCTAAGGAGAATGAGAGAAGGATCCAGACTGGATCCTGCTGGACAGGACTAGAATCCGAAGCCACAGAGCTGACCCTTGAGGTCTTGCCCCAGGAGACCTCAACCGGAGAACCCTTAACATAAGGGGTATTCCAGGACTCACATTCTCTCCCGTGGCTTTACTCCCCCAAGGGCCTGGGGGTACGATTTGACCTGAAGCAGAATATTTTCTTGCAGTTCATTCTCCTCAGGAGCCCCTTCCCTGGGGTTCCTCGGTAAAACTGGGTAGGGATGCACATGCTGCTCAGTATGGCCCGAGCCCCCAGTCTTCGTGCTTCACCTCACACAGGCCTTGAGCTGGCTCGGAGACCTTCCTAGTCACCCGGAGTTAAGAGTCGAGCTGATTGGCTAGCTTTGTGGACTGGAGTTTTGGGAAGGGTGCTTTGCCACCCAGAGATCTGTTTTTCCAGTCTGATTCTAGTCACTGTAATGATTCTTCAGGAAACGTGCTTTCTGAGTAAACTTGCAAAGTGAATACATTTTCACCAGCATCCAAACCCATGTATGTGTATATAAATATATATAAAACACATACAGGGTTTTTGTTTTGAAGTAACTAGTAATCACATTTTTTAAGTGAGGAAAAAAAACCCGACATCCCAATGCAGTCTCTTCTGTTGTAATTTTTTTTTCAGTGCAGTGAGCTTGCTTTTTTTTTTTTTTACTTGGTGGGGAGAAAAGTGCCTGTGTAATGGGAATCCAATCTTGTCTCCTCCTTTCACCCCTTCACAGGGGTACAACTAGCATTTTCCACATTGTGTATGGCTTTCGTGATGGCTACATGTCACCATGTGGCCCATCTAAACAGTTCACCTGGGTGGACACTGGGACTCTTCCAAACCCAATTCTGAGTGGAGTCGCTGTACAGACCTCAGACTTCCTGACAGCGCTCCCTCACTGCCCTTAGCCCTGCTCCTGCTTATGAGACCACATAGCTGTCAGCCTTGCTGGGTGACAGCTGGGCTGAGTAGGGGCAAGTTAGGTGACCTCCATGCTCTATCCTCCCTCGTGGGTGGGCGCACTCACATGAAAATGCACAGAGCATGGGATCCTAGAGAGATGGGCAGATGGTCTTGGGCAGCTCAGCTCGCCTGGCTCAGCCAGGGAGGTGACCTGTAGTCTCTTTTCCCTCCAGGCAGATACCAACAGTGATCGGCTCTTCACAGTGAATGATGTCAAAGTCGGAGGCTCCAAGTATGGCGTCATCAGCCTGCGAGGTCTGAAGGCCCCCTCACTCAAGGTGCATATGCACGAAAACCTCTACTTCACCAACCGGAAGGTACATTGCCTTTCCCATTAATTAGCCTTGCAGCCCCCTTTGCACTTTGGATCCAAGGGCCCTGCTGTAGTTGGCCCAATTCAGAGGAGAGGAGAGAACTTCGTGAAGAAGGGGGGCTGGAGTACCTATTTTCCCCAGGGAAAATGGGGTCGTAGCTCTTGAGAACCCGTAGGGGAAGAAAAGGGCCTCAGGAGTTTCTTTTCTTGGAAGAGAAATAACTGTCAATAGTTGGGAGAAGGCGTGAAACTTCTTAAGGCTTGAAAGGCTTCTTTAACCGGTGGGACAGACCTTCTTTCCAGGAGGATTGAAGTGACCCAAAGGAGCCCTTGCCAAGCACAGGGTTCCTGGGCTGGGGGCTGAGGTAGCTTGAGCGGGGAGTCCTCTGGTGCATCAGTCACTCAGCCAGTCTGTGACCTACACAGAGGTTAAATAAATATAACACAGCACAGCTTGCTGTCTAGGGAGCAACCTTTAAATTCCACGGGGGTGATGACTGCATGTGTAAGAAGCAGTGACATTCTGTTCATTTGGGACCTGAGCCACAAGATGGATACAGGTTGAAAATGGTTTCGGTTGAAGTGAGAGTACAGTATGCCTTTCAGAGTTAGGTTTGTCCCCTGCTATTGCAGAGACTCCATCCCCAAACCAGAGAGTATACCAGAGGTCTCACTGCGAGGTCCATGCTAATGACAGAGGACCAAAGTCTGGAGGTTTCTTCCTCCCTGTTCCTCTCAAGGCCCTCCATGGTGGAGCAGGGGAGACTTGCCTGTTCTGGAGCCTGTTCCAGCCCCTTTAAAAGGAGTGAGAGCTGAAGAAAGAAGTCCGTGTCTGTATCCCCATTAGTTATTCCATAGGAAAGCATTTGTCTGTTTCTCTCCGCAAGTGGGTAAACCATTCTTGCTGTGTGCTTCCTCACCAGGTAAACTCTGTGTGCTGGGCCTCGCTGAATCACCTGGATTCCCACATTCTGTATCTTTTGGCAGATGAAGAGGTTTGGTGGGCAGGCCATGCCCTGGTGTGGAGCTGGGCATCTGTGCGGTTTGTGAGGTGGCATCTTAGTGGCCAGAGGTCTGCCCCATTTTGTATGCACATCTCACCCTTTAGGAAAGAATAGTGCAGCTCGGTAGAGGATGAGGATTGCCATGGAGCAATAGCGGAGTTCCCAGAGTGACATTGATGTCACTGTGTGCTGGATACTGTTAGGACCGGTAAAGCCTTAGGCAGGAACCCCACATCCTCCCGAGGTGAAGGAGGAGGAGCTCAGAGCTACAGTGGTTTGAGGGTGGGCCAGGCCTCTTGTGGGGGGAGGCTGAGGGCGGGCTTCAGTAAAGGGGAGAGGGGAATCCTTTGGTGTTGGACATGAGTGTGTGGGCTCTGTGCCTAGGGTCCCTGTCAGAGACAGCCTCTTTCTTTCTTTCTTTCTTTTTTTTTTAATTTTATGTATTTATTAGAGAGGAGAGGGCATGAGCGGGGGTTGGGGGGACAGAGGCAGAAGGAGAAGCAGACTCCCGGCTGAGCAGGGAGCCCGATGTGGGGCTCGATCCCAGGACCCCAGGATCATGACCTGAGTCGAAGGCAGACGCTTAACCGACTGAGCCCCCCAGGCGCCCCCAGAGACAGCCTTCTTTAGAGCTCTCTTCATTCTAGTCTCTGCCCTCTCAGAGAACAATCAGGGCTCTTTTACTAAAAGCACAGAAGTACAGTGTCAGCTGTCTGGACCCTTCCTCTGGAATCCCTGGAGGCTTTTGATGGACAAGACAGCGGTCTGTCCTGTGCTTCTGGGAGTAATACGGTTTGAGCCAAAGCCACATGTGCATGACTCTGGTCCATGGTTTGAGTTCTTAAAACTCTGACCACTCACTGTACCTAGTACCTACTTCGGGAGTTGTCCCGGGGCTAACATTATTTAACATCTGTGAATGCACCTTGAGCACAGTGCTTGGCACATCACGGGTCCTCCGCACGTGATGGCTGAATCGGAACCAGTTGGGGTTTTTTTAATTTGTTCCACGGCACTCTATTTTTAAAAGCCTAAAGTACATTAGAGATCTGGTTATAAATTTTATGTAAGACAAACACAAAACTGTGTGGCCTGTAAATTGAAAGGCTTTCATTTGATGGGATTCTGGGGGGGGGGTAGGACCACCTGTTACTGGGATCGTACCAGAGGACAGAAGAGACCAGATCTTAAAGGAGAGAAAACAAGAACCTTGCTTTCATTTCTGATCTTAAAACAGGATGACATTTTCCCAGCTTTCTCTCCTTACGCTAAAGAGAGAATAAAAATCCGTATAATTGGGTTTAAAGAGTGTGGTCTGTGGTAGCTTCTTCAGCCACTTGCCCTCTGGTGGTCACTTCGGTAATCTTCAGGCTTCTGTGCACCCCCTGCTTCTGCTGAAGGTCATGGAACTTTCTCCCTTTACCAGAATGGCGCCTTGTTGAGCCCGGTACTCTGCATTTCCCCCCACAGAATGGGGAGAGGTTAGGCCGAGGCTGCCCCTCCTGGGCCCTTCAACCCCTGTGGCCTCTGAAAGGACCAACTGATACTGGTCCCATTAGCATCACACGAAGCGTAAGGGTAGTTTGGATCTTAGTCCTAGTAACTAAAAGTGCACCTGGGTAGGGACTCCCTCCCCACATCCTCACCTTCCAAACCCAGAAGCAAAAGGGGTTTCTTTAGGAAGGACTTGGGTTGCCCAGCTGCAGAGTTATCGTTTATAGCTTTGGCAGTCTCTCTAACTAGAGACACTTAACACGGGGCCTGCCATCCAAGGCATCGTGACACATGCACACGTCACACGTTCAGACGACCAGGAATGTTGCCTGATTGCTTTGCAGATGTTTACAGTTTTCAGTGAGGGCTGTGTGTGTCCGTTCCACCAAAGGCCGCCGAGCAGATGCATCCCTATGTGAGTGCTAGAGAGGGCAGCGCAGCAGGTGCTCAGTCTCTGCCGTGATGTCCGAGGGGCACTTGGATGCTAGCGGGATGGAGGGACCGGGGTGGCCTTCCTGGCAGTGACTCCTCCATGGGAAGAAGGGGACGGAGCTCCCAGAGGAAGGAAGTGGCAGGAGGGAGCTTGGCACCTGGGGCAGCGGTAAGTGGTCTAGTAGTATCCGTGAGGTCTCTGGCAAGGTGGGGCACCTGGTGCTGGGATGTTCTGGAGGACTGTGGCCCCGGAGGAGTATCTTATGAGAAGCTGGCAAGGGTGAGACCTCAGATGGGGGGGGGGGGGGCGGCGGGGGCAGCTGCTGCAAGACTGGCGGCAGGGGAGAGGGTGTGGTGGGTGAGCCAGGGGTAGAGGAGAGGCACGAGTCGGAAGAGGCTCAGGATCTAGGCCAGGCGGTGTAGGTGATGGAAGGTCCGGGGGGGGGCCTCCCAGAGGAGGTTCTGGAGGCCACCACCGAGCGTGTTGTTGGAAACAGTGCTGCGTGGCCACAGTCAAGACTGGAAAGTGTCGATCAGCGTGAACAACAGAGTCCCTTAGAGACCTCGGGGAGGATATTTAACTGGGAGATGACTGGGTTTCAGTGGGCTGAAGAGTGAAAGGAAGACAAGGGAGTGGGAGAAACACAGACTCCTCTGAGAAAAGTTTGGCTATGAAGAGAGAGGACACAGATCACTTGTAAGACAGCCCAGTAGACATGTGGGTAAGGCCCAGAGAGAGGCGGTTCAAAGAAAAGGAAACCCAAGTAACTGTGATCCGATGCATCAGCACACCCGGTTGTAGTCGGGAAACTGAAGTTAAAATGATGATGTGTCAGTTTATACCTGTTCAGATGAGCACAGATCAGGCTGTTTCCAGACTGCACGGCGTGACCTCCCTCTGTGGGCCGTTACGTCCATTTGTGAACGACATTGTTTTAATGAAGTCGACTAGAAAATAATGAGGCCCATATTTAGTAAGAGCAAATATTTTATGAAACTTTTGTTTCAGTTCTTTGTGTGTATGTAGTGCTTGGTAGCAAAATGAAACTCGCACCGTGGGTTCAAGAAAACACTGCCTTAAAGCAGCCTCCCACACATGGCGTATGAGACAGGGAAACAGGAGGGGATGCTCATCCCAGCAGCAGAGCAAAAAAACCCCAAAACCACGCAAGTGCCCATCAGCGGGAGACGAGACAGATGAGTTGTATATTCATACAAAGGCATGCTCCACTGTGAAAGTGAAGAGATTGGAGCTACAAAATCACCCCAGATGAATCTAGAAGACAGTGGAGATGGAAGAGTTGTAGAAGATGCTCTGTGGAAAGAATAGAGCACGGCACAGAACTCAGAGCAGTGTTAGAATGTGATTCGGGGGGCGCCTGGGTGGCTCAGTCATTAGGCGTCTGCCTTCGGCTCAGGTCATGGTCCCAGGGTCCTGGGATCGAGCCCCGCATCGGGCTCCCTGCTCCACGGGAAGCCTGCTTCTCCCTCTCCCACTTCCCACTCCCTCTGCTTGTCCATTTGTGAGCGGCGTTCCCTCTCTCGCTGTGTCTCTCTCTGTCAAATAAATAAATAAAATCTTTTAAAAAATAAAAATTAAAAATCTGAAACTAAATATGGAATATGGGAACGTGTTAAATCTGGCTCGTGGTGTTACAGTTTCTTGAAGGGTACTGATGCCCAGAGGAGACCCTTGTACTTGACTATCCTTAACAGCTTTTGCAGGCTCTGCCTCATGGGCATCGCAGAGACTCCGGGCTGTGCCACCCTGCTCCCAGCATCGCTGTTCGTCAGTAGTCATCCAGGTACCAGGTCCTTTCCCTTCGGAGGAGGAGGTGCTCTGAGGGCGGTCTCGGTCCCTGCCTCCAGAAGCTGCAGCCCACGACAGTGTAAACTCCATGGCCAAGGCTTGGACAGGAGGGGTGGGAAGCACGGGCTGTGCGAGCCCAAGTCAGCCTGCAGAAGCACTTGTCGGAGAATTCCTGCAACCTAACCCAGGATTCGGACTGCAAGTGCGCACGTCCACATACCCTTCCTTTGGGGTCATTTCAGCAGCCAGAACAGTTAAAAGTACAAGAGATTAAAATATTTATTTGGGCTGCCCGTACAGATGGTGCAGAAAAGCCTGGCACCTGCTGCTGGCATTGCTTGCGATCTGTGTGCCTGAAGGCAGCCGGACTTCTCCTTCCAGGCGGCACTCTGAGTATTAAGTTTTCAGTCTTTCAGAGACTTAGGGACCCATTAGACAAGGGTCAAGGCTCTAAGAGTGCAGGCCTTCAGGCAGACCTGGCACGAATCCCGGCTCTGCCCCTTACCAACGTGAACAGGTTGCTTACCTTCTGTGAAGAGCACACCCACCCCGTCGGGTTACAGGGAGGATTAAATGAGGTGGTGCACACTCAACCTGGTGCCTGACATTTCATCATGAGGCAGGTCTGTGTGGCAGGAGTGTGTGTTACCGCCGTTTTTACAGATGAGGAAGCTGAGGCAAAGAGGTTCAGAGCCCGCCTTACAAAACCGACCAGGGCAGTGGTTCCCTGAGTGGGAAGGTCGTAGCAGGAAGGGGTATCAGGGTTCTGGAATGTTTTGCTGCTTAACCTGAGTGGTGGTCATGTGGTTACATTTACTTTGTGATCACTCGTTGCACTATTTGGGGTGTGTGCCCTTTATGGATTATTAAAAGGCTTATTTTAAAAGTGTTTTGCTTGAGATCACCCATCAAATAGTGTGATGTGGGATTGGAACCCTCTTGTAAAGATGCCACCCTGCCTTCCTGATGGCAGTTAGTCCTAACACTACTGCGAAGTCAGGAAAGATTCATGTGCTCCTTCTCAGAATGGCCCCTTTTGAGCCAGGTACCCCAGCTGAGTGTCTTTTTTGTTCCCATAAAAGCCAGAATGGAGCCAAGGTATAGATCTCTGAACAACCATTCCTGGAGGTTTCCCAGATCGGGCGGTCACTGGCCTGGCAGCACAGAGGGAAGGTCCCTCAAGGGCAGCCACCTTTTATATTCACTGTTGCCCTCAGCAGGAGACCGGCCTGGCATGCTCTGCAGTTTCCGGATCCCTGGGGCCTGGTCCTGTGCATGGTCCCTCAACATTCAGGCGAATAACTGCTTCAGCACAGGTGAGCCGCAGCTGCCCCCACGGGTCCCCAGAGGGACCGTTCATAGGCTTCAAACCCCTGTCCAGACTGTGAGTGATGCTTGTTTCTCTGCCCCCTTTGTCTCTGTCAGGCTTATCTCGGCGGGTCCTAGTGACCAACGTGGTGACAGGACACCGGCAGTCCTTTGGGACCAGCAGTGATGTCTTGGCCCAGCAGTTTGCTCTCATGGTTGGTTGGATTGGGGGAGGAGAGCAAGTAAAGTTTCCCAGGGGTGGAAATTTTGCTGGATTGAAACGATCCCTCTGTGTGGCATCTGGTCGTCTTGCTTTTTCAGGGGAAAAGGCATCAGAAAGGATTAGCGGGTTACTTGGTGATTATATTTGCACTGGATGAAAGTTGGCTGATTCACAATAGCCTGGCTAAATTGGCTTTAAACAGCTTCCTATTTAAATGAATTGTTAGCAATTCTTGAGTACTTGGATTAACCAGCAGGACAAGTAATTTTTTTAATGTATAAATTAAGTCCCAATTCATCATACTTAATAGGTTCATACAGTTTTCAAGTTATGTATTTTATAAATTTAAAAAATCCTACTTCTAGACAATACTACATTTCAAAGACTTGCTCACTGAAAATGCCATCTTTCTTTAAATGTGGAGGAGAGAGTGTGCTGACCTGCTTTCTGCAGCAAGCACAGAGCATGTTATTCAGGCTTCTTCAGCTGTCTGCCCTCTGTTTGGGACTGCAAGCCTTACCTGGATCTCTAATCTCTCTTACCCCATATTCCTCCCCCTGGCTTCTCATAGAGGATCTTGGTGGAGATGAGGCACCATCACTTGAGCTTCACAGAGTGAGGCCTAAGGGGCCAATGCAGCCAGTGGGGAGGACACTGGAAGACACCTGGGGTCCAGTTCTTTTACCCTTTCATAAGGAACCCTTCCAGCTGTACTGAGGCTCAAACCCTGACCACACCATCGCCCACACCGCTAACCCAGGGGCTGGGAGAGGGGAGGCGAGGCAGGAGTTGTATTCTGGAGGGCGCACGCCTCTCAGCCTTAGAGGAGGTGGTACCAACCATTCTCTTTCCATAGGCTCCTTTGCTGTTTAATGGCTGTCGTTCTGGGGAGATCTTTGCCATAGATCTGCGTTGTCGAAATCAGGGCAAGGGCTGGAAGGCCACCCGCCTTTTCCACGACTCAGCAGTGACCTCTGTGCAAATCCTCCAAGAAGAGCAAAACCTGATGGCGTCCGACATGGCGGGAACGGTAGGGGTAGCACTGATGACTCGGGCCACTGGAGCCGCTGGTCTAGAGCTTTGCCAGGTGAAGGGCTCTTCAGCAAAGACCCTCGTGGTGGGGCACGTGGCTGGCTTATTCAGACGAGTGTGTGACTCTTGACCTCAGGGTCATGAGTTTGAGCCCCATGTTGCGTGTAGAGATTACTTTAAAATCAAATCTTTTGAGAGAGCGAGCCTGTGCCAGACAGCGGGGGAAGGGCAGCTGGAGACGAGTTGTGGGCTATGTGTAGGGCAGTTGCTTTCTCCATCTGGGAGCCCAGCCTGGTGTAGACTGACATGAAACTGGTTTTGATGCTTTTGAAATTTAGACTTTCCTCACCCTAAGAGGTTTGGAGACCACCTTGCCCTGCCTGGGTTCACTAGTGTACCTGCCGGACCCTCTCTAATGGCCCCTTGTGCTTTCCACAGATCAAGCTGTGGGACCTGAGGACCACCAAGTGTATAAGGCAGTATGAAGGTCATGTGAATGAGTACGCCTACCTGCCCCTGCACGTGCACGAGGGAGAAGGAATTGTGGTGGCAGGTACCTGGGGAAGGGGGCTCCTTCTGTCCCATCAAATAAAATGGCAGAGGGAGAAGTTACTCCAGATCAGAACCTCGTATGTGGGACTGGGGGCTGCTGGTCAGAGACACTAGATGGGACATAGAACAGCACATTAGTAAGGAGCAGTCAAATGGCCGCCAGTTGGGACGGCCCTTTGTCCTCACGTTAGTGGGAGACCATCACCTCAGTAACAGGCAAATTACATGCAGTAAAACATTGAGAGACTTGGGTGTCCACCCGGTCAGCATTCAGTGTGACCTTTATCCCATCCTGTTTAAAAGCTTAGGCTCCCTGCACTTCGTGCTCACTTTCCAGCCTTGGATGTTAAGAAAAGAAATTAAGGTAAATGTAATGGAACTGGTTCCTGGTCCCCTTAACACCATCCCTGGGGATCCCTACCTGCAGGATAGGAGCAGAGGGGTTGAGCCACTAAACTCCCTTGAAAAGGGCTACAAGTTGATTGCAGATTTTGCTGTTTCTGGGGCAACAGAATATTCTGATAGCATGGAAGTTCAGTGGTTTGACACATGAAATAGCCCTTGACATCAAGGAATATGTTCTTGGTCTTGACATGTCCTCAGATTTGCAGCTGTGCCTCCAGAATGTGCTTGTTCTCTGTGAATCTTCTTTTGTGCCAAAGAAGCATCACTGTAAGAACTTTCTCAAGCTGTTTAGCTTCCTGTTTAAGCCTAGTTTCCACCTCAGAAGAGCTGCTGTGCTCTAGGTAACAGGAAAGAAAGGAGCCCGTTGAGAGGCAGACATGGTGGTGGGCTAGTGCAGTCCTCGATGTGCTGGACAGCCTGAGCCATCACAGCTGAGGGAGTGAAGCGAAGTCCGAGAGACCCTGAGATCTACCCTCCTTTCCTCTGAAGACTCCAGTAGCCTATCTGGGCTGCTGCAGCCGGTGCTTGTTCGGTGCCACATTCCTCACAGCTATGAGCCCCAGAGAGTTACCTGGTCTTAGAAACTGAGCCATTAAACCAGAAACAGCTCTGGTGAGAGTTGTCACCTGGTGTGTCCCCAGGATATACTGAAGGGAAGAGATCTTCCTGGTTACTCTTTCACAAAAAGGAAATCAGTTGCATGTCATCTAGACCAGGGGGCTGGGCTCTCCCTTGAGCAGCCCTTGGCATAAGAGAAGCAGAGTGGCCACCTGTTCGCCAGGATGCCTGGGGACACCAGCCAGTGCATCTTGTCACTTGGAGTACCTGCGACTAGTTGTGATTCTGGAGCACCAGGGAGACCTGTGACTTTGATTTTCAAGTACATATTATCAGCAGAAATAACTTCCATTTGAGTTTGTGTTCTGGCTCCAGTGGAGTCCCTTAGGAATCATGAGAAGCCGTGTCCACATGTATACAAGTGCTCCTGTGTGTTCTAATGTGCCATGTGTCTTCCCTCTTTCTTAGTGGGCCAGGACTGCTACACGAGAATCTGGAGCTTCCATGACGCCTGCCTGCTCAGAACCATACCCTCCCCACACCCCACCTCCAAGGCTGACATCCCCAGTGTGGCCTTCTCTTCTCGGCTTGGGGGTTTCCGGGGAGCCCCAGGGCTGCTCATGGCTGTCCAGCAGGACCTTTACTGTTTCTCCTACACCTAATTCCACAGGGTACAGCCTGGAGGGATGTGGATTTGACGTAAGGGAGTAAGGAGCAGCCAGACTTCTGCCACAACTGCTGTTTCCACTGAGGGCATTTTAAATGGACGCTCTGTGTATACAGATCCCATCCATCCAGCTGCCGGGAAGTAGGTGCTGTGTGGAGCACAGTGGAGACACTTCAGTAAAGTTCTTTCAGTTAAGTTGTGAGCTCAGAGAGCTCAAAAGTCCTTTTCATAAAAGGTACTTATTTCCTTGTTAAATTCCTTAGAATAGTCTGTGGCCTCCCCCCCCCCTTTTTTTTTTTGAAACAAGAAATACTTTTCTAAGGGCTGAGGATTGGCAGTAACTAAATTAAAGCTGGTGCTTTCACCAAAAGCCCTTTTAAGAAGCTTAATGAGATTGGGTGAGGCTGTTAGTGCAGTCAGTGCCTGGGTCCCAGAAAGCTGTGCCCGTGGGCTGGAGAAAGCCAGCTGGGGAGACAGGGAAGGCACAGGGGGAGGGGGGGTCGTTTCTCTGAGTCTCTAGAGATAAAGATTGAAGGCTGGATTTTGGAGTCATTAAAAAGCCTTCTCAGGCTTATTCAGCATCCATAGCAGACCTTGCTTTCTCCTTTTACCACCATTCATAGGCATTGAAAGGAAAGACGGATCTTTCTAGATGCTAGAGGTTTTAAACAGGTCCTAGCAGGCCTTTGTTGAGGTGCCTTCCAGAATGTTAGGTATAACAGCTCCTGTTTCTATTATGGTGACTTGAATGTCAGATTTAAGGGCCCCATCTCAAAGAAAATTGGCTTTGACTTTTTGCAATCTAGAAGCACTTTGTGAGATGTTTATACAGCGTTCAAGAACCTGTCTTTCTACCAAACAATAAACTAGAAAGAACCATGCATGTTTTGTCGCTTCTGTTAACGATTTAGAAGATCATGATTGATGGCTTGTCCGCTATAGCAACGAACCAGCTGCAGTAACGTCTACTCAGATCGTGGGTACGGGGTATAGACAGACCGGCTTTAATGGCTTCGCTAGAGAGCTTTCACCTGGCCCTCCAGACCCGCCGTGCCCTTTCCCGCCTGCTCTGTGCATGCCCCAAGAAGCTGACTGTAGGGACTACAACGGTGAGCTCCCTGGTCCCCCCTCTGGCTGGGCTGTGGGGGGCTGTGGCTGTGTCCCTCCACCCAAGGCCGCAGCCCCTGTTGGAATAGCGCACTCTCTGGGTTCCAGCAGCTTCTCCATTCGTCCCTGCAGATTTCCTCGTAACTGCACCTCACTGTTGTTAGCCCAGGAACTTTGCCAGTTAAACTCTTTAGTTACTCCCTTGAGTGGTAGTTAATTCTGTTTCCTGCCAGAACCCTAGTACAAGAACCAAATCCAAAAACAAAAATAATGAGACCATCAGATTGGTCATCTGATAGATGAGCTACATGTTATAGCAAATATTTTTAGTGCCTCACATTTTATAAAGAACTTTCCCCCATCTTACTTGATCCTTCTAACAACCCATAAAGGTGGCACAGCTGGAATAATGTAAAAATTATTAGCATCCCTTTACAGGTGGGGAAATCTGGGCACAGAGACACTGACTTGCTCAGATCTCAGGCCTGTTCAGCGGAGAAACTTGAGACCACATTCCCTGCTGCTCAGGCTCCTCCAGTCGCTGATGACACTCATGTTATCACGGCAAGTGCTGTGGAGAAATCAGGAAGTGGCCTGGTGCCAGTGCACGTGTGTAGCGCTAACAGCCCATGATCTTGAAATCACCAGGTAAATGCACTTTTCTGGTCCTCAGCAATGGTAAGATTCGTAGGTGTTTAGTCATTTAGATTTGGCCCCTGTATATCTGCAACCCTGGCATACTGACCTGCACAGAGGTCTCAGGAAACACCTACATAACTGAAGGGTCCAGGTGGCCACTGTCACTGCAGAGTCTTGGATCAACTTTGGTGGTGTGTCCCTGCCCCACACACAAGCAGAACTGCTGAGCCATGAACACTCACTTTTGTCCCCACAAGTTCTAGGTTATCACAATATATAAGTTCATTACAGGACCTGCAATTTAAAATTGCTGGTACTGGCCATCTAACGCAGTTTCCCCCACAGTTCTGTATTGTTCCTATGGAGCTGAGAGCCCATGGGTGGCTACCCTGTCCAACTTTGATCCCTCCCCAAGCAGTGGAGACAACAGGACTACTCAGGAGAATAGTGGTGAGTTCTGACATGATGGCCCTGTCCCCATATTCCTTCTAAACAACACCTGTGTCCTGGCCCAAGTTCCTTGTTAGGCAGACACAGTTGTCAAAGAATCGTTTTCGATTTCCCCTAGGCTTTTTAAAAAGAAGGGAGGGAGTGGTTCTTTAAAAATTCTACACTTAGCAAATCTGTTCTCGATCTCTGGTTAGCAATCACTTCTAACATCTGGTATAGGTTGTATGAAAAGTCAAACTTAGCTAAGAAATTAAACATTATGGTCTGTTTGCTTGTTAACATAATGTCCCACAGTCTGGATGAAGTATTTTTTTTCTCTTCACCTGCACATCTATTAGGGCATTTTGCCCTGTTCCCCGGTGACAAGAGGTGGAGATGACCAGGCGATGGGATGCAGCCCCACGCTGTGATGATACATGGTGCTTGCTGGTGTGTCGCCCTGTAAGCGGCCGAGAGGACGGCGGCTCTGCTTAGCGGTGGGGATCATAAATGCCCACAAGATAAACACTTGCTTCACACCATCCTGCTGTGTAGCCACCTTAGAATTCAGCCAGCCTGATGTGCTCGGGAGGGCGGACAGCCTCCTTGGTGTCCCCCAGTGGGTCCCCAGAAGTGTCCTTTAGACCAAGTTAGCCCCACTTACCTGTTAGCCCTAGATCTGTCCTGGCCGAAATTTTCCACAACCATCTCTGAAAACAACTGCAGGCCAAACTCGGTCTCCCCTTCATTCTGTGCATGCTGCTGCGTCTGGGCCCTTTCCTGTCTGCCTCTCCAAGCTACCCACTGCGTGGCCCCTGCCACGGGAGTGATCTTCCTGGGTCCCTGCGTTCAGTGGCTTCTTGTGCCTCAGAATGTGTGGCCTCAAGATTGGGTCATGTGCACCTTGCCCCTTTTGCCCCATCTCCACCTCCTGCCTGGTCTCAGGACACAAATGTTTCAAGATTCTCCCTCACCTGGGCCTCTGAGCAAGCCAGACTCCCCTCCTTTCCATCTGTCAAAGTCCCACTGTTAAGTCTCAGAAAGCTTAGCTTTGCCAGCATCATCGCCTTTTCATTACAATCCTTTGAAGTAGGTGACAGTCACTCCAATATACTGAAGAAAAAAAAGCGACTGGCCCAGGTCTTCTAATAAGTGGAAGAGCCAGAAGCGTCTCCCGCTCAACTCTGAGATCTCTTCGGCCCCTTGGGCTTGACAGAATGGGACTTTTTATTTAACCCTGGAAGTTTAAGGTCTGGGTTCAGTTCAACCTAATTCTCCCTTCTGTCCTCCTTCCTCAAGACCAGCCATCTCTGTCCCCCCCCCAATGACCCCTTGGCCGGGTTGCCTGTCTCTTGTTCCATCTCTTGTTTTTTCCCTCCCCCCCCCCCCCCGCTTGCACTCTTGGCTTCATCTGAATTAAGAGCAGCTATAGCAAAAAGGACTTTCTCTGCAGAAGCCACAATCCGAGCAAAGGCACCCAGATATAAATGCTGCCAATAGCCCAGGGCTGCCTAAACTGAGGTGACATGGTGTCTGGGAAATGGAAGCGAGATGTCTAGGGCTGGAGGAGCCAGAGCCTCGAGAGTGATTCAGGCTGGAGTTAAGGATAAGGTGGCAGCTGAAACCACAGCAGTGGATGAAGTCACCCAGTATTGGCATTATGGGCTGGTGGACTCTGCCAAATTCCACCAGACCCAGAAAGACATGCTGTGGTCTATAAGTGGCAGTTTCAAAGATGGCGTCGGTCATACGAGCATATCCCTAAATTACCTTCTCTAACTCCATATACCCCGTACCATCTGTGCTTCAGTGCTCACAAGTCTGAGTGTCCCAAGTACACAAAAAAGGAAAAAGTTGCACCAGGTGTAATTTAACAGAAGGCAGAACTCAAGATTCTAAAACGAACCCCATCGGTGGTAAGAGTTACGGGCTGCCATTATGGGTTCAGTTTTCTCCCCCTGGTTGATGGAAATTCTGAAACTGAAAACGCAAATATAGTGGGGAAAATTACCATTTTTTTTACAACCAGAAGCTGAGCTCCAATAGTACAAGCCAGATCAACTTGCTTAATCTGTAAGCCAGTTTCTGTGTGATGTTTTATGAAAGGGAAGTAGTGCTCTCCTTTACCATGACGAGCAGATGTAAAGCTAAGTCCTCCTGATACAATATAGCAGGTACCTTTTTCTCTTATCTGAAAATGCAGAATTCACAACCCAAGGAGGAAGAAGGAAATTTAAGCTCTCCCTGGGCAGGGGACACAGGGCGGCGGAGCGCCGAAGGCACTGAGGCTTTTCAGGCCCGCCTGGAATCAAACCCCCAGCTTCAAGTCTCACTGGCCAAGCGACGCTGGGCTTCCAAACCTCTTTGAGCCAGTGTCTTCAGCTATAAAACACGAACACCACTCCCTCCCTTCCAGTGTGGTTGTTAGAATATCAACCATATTTAGTCCCAGCACAGTCCCTGGCGTTAACTGGCACCCGTGTATTGGGAAGTCAAACCAGCAGAGCGAAACCCAATGGATGTGGAAGGGTACCCCTGGGTCCCGTTGCTCAGGACACCGCGTGGTTCTCAGCCACAGCTGAAGCCTTCCATCCCAGCTCTCCAAGGGCTTCACCAGTGATCCCCACCTCAGAGCAAGTCTTTCAAACTGGAAATTTGTTTTAAGTAATCTATGCCCAACATGGGGCTCAAACTCGTGACCCTGAGATCAAGAGTTGCACACTCTTCCGAATGAGCCAGCCAGGCGCCCCAAACTAGAAATTTATTAAAGCCTTTATGCAGCCACCCTCTAAAGGGTGGGGGAACTAATCTGCACTATTAGATGTCAGGATAGTGGGCTCTCTGGGTGGGGGCTGGCGGGTGGGCAGTTTCTGGGGTTACAGTTATGTCCTATTTATCTGGACGTTGGTTCATTGTATGTTCAGGTTCAGAAGATTTATCAAGTGGAAATTTGTATTATGATAGTTTAATAGTTTCAGCCATTTTCATCCTGAGTTTAGCTGGTTTTCACCCCTTCGGCTGAGGCTGGGATTGGAGGTAGAGAACAAGAAAAGCGAACCTTCTATTACTTCAACACTGGGTCGGTTCTCTTCCTTTACTCTCTTGGTCTGACCAGCGTAAGGAAGGGCGTGCAGAAGAGTGTTCTGCATCACTCCTGTGTGGCCTGGCAGACGCGTGCTCAGGGCCACCCCCGCACGACAACAGGACAAAGGGCCACCACCATACACCCCTCTGCTCCACTCACCCAAAAAGCAGGGGTAAGGATGAAAGGGATGGCAGCAGAACAGGTAAAGTCAAGGGTAAGGGTAAGGACAAAGACAAGAGTGTCCGTGCCCACGAGGAGGAGGAGGAGACCGTGAAGGACGGACACGGGAGGTGAACAGAGAAGGCAGGGCAAGGGAATGAAGAGGGAAGCGACAGATAAAAAGGTAGAAAAGTTTTCTCCAGCCTTTCCCTAGGTCAGTAGCATCACCTAGACTCTTCCGTGAGAGAGGACTCCCCGTGGACTGAGGCCCCACAGCTACCCGCGCGAAGCCGAGCACACAAGTCACCAGGCAGTGGCCCCCGCTGCGTCTGACACAGGCGGCCCTACTTGGGGCCGGGCTGACGTGGCTCCCCCACCCCACGGCCAGTGGCCGCCCGCTGGGGAAAGCTCTGATGAACAGCCCAAGTGCAGGACCGTGGCAGGGCCAGGGAGCACGCGTGGAGCCCTCACCACCAGGAAGTTTTGTGAGCGTCCGTTAGTACCCTCTCTAAAGGAATAGCCACCAAGTTCCCTGTTAGCAAACAGCTGGAGGCGGCGATCTGCCTAAAAGCTGAGGGAAAACAGCCCATCGTGAGATGAAAACCCCTATCACAGTTTTGTGATATTTAGCTCTGCTTTTTTCTAAGTTCTTATTAGAGTAATAGGTATTAAAGGTCAAATATTACCCCAGAGGCGTGCCTCTCACTTGGCTTATCCTCTGAAAGCCACCAGCTGCTTTCCTATCGACTAGAAAGAGGCCCGGTCTATTGAGGAGGTTAAAGGAAAGAGCACAGTCCGTGTTCAGCAGGAAGATTCGTTTATCATGGCGAATTGGAGAATACACAGTCCGAGAGCAGGGTCTGAGTCACTGGGCCACGGAAGGCCACAGGACGCAGGTCTGACGAGGACCAGCACGTGCCAGGGCTCCCGTCACACTGACTCATGCCGGGAGTGCCTGCCACGTCCCTCCCTGAAGCTCGGCCCACCCACCAGCTCTGTCAAGAACTAGGTCGCACTTCATTCTTCGTGTTTGGCCACTGAAGATAAAATCCGTCCCGATGACAGGGTTTCAGCACAACAGTCTCTTTCCAGTCACGAGAGATGGATGTCCTGGCTCTTGGTGAGAAACAAAAGTTCACTTGACTTCTCTTGCAAGAACCAGAGAGAGAATTTTTTTCTTAATGATCCGTTGAAATATTTATATATATTTAAAACAACTAACAGTCCATTCGGTGCACTGTTTCCCTGGAAGATTCTCGTATCACCCCTCCAATAGCCAGAGGGGGCATGTATCAGGGTACAAAGAATTAAGACACTTCAAAATAAGCAATAAAAATCCTAGTGCAACACTCAGAAGCAGATGGTGGGCTCGCAGGGGTGGAGGGGAAGGAAGCAGGTGCTCTATTTAGGAGCAGGGTGCAGCCTCTGGGAAAGCCAAGTGGACAAAGAAGCGTCACGAAGTAGGAAACCCCGCTGGGGAAGGCCCATTTCCTCCCGTGCTCTCCCCAGTACTCAGGGCCAAGGACCCTACCCCTTACCCTCCACCCACGCCGGTGACCTGCACACTAAGTTGGGTAGTCTCTGATGACTGACATCGGCTGAGGCCTAGAGTAGGGATCCAACCCCAGGGGGCCCCCGGAGATTCCTTTCAGGCCATTCGAAGCAAGAGGTACCTGGGAAAAGGCAAGGAAAGGAGAGGCTTCAAAGGCTCACAGAGAAGAAGCAAAAGGTGACTAGCGACACAGTGGCTCTGTACCTGACTCTGTTCTGTGGGGAAGATCTGCGGCCGTGGCCACCTTGTCCCCGTGCTGGGGACAGACTTATAAGTCTTCAGAGCCAGCAGCAGCCTGAATATGCTCCACGTTCCCTTCAGATGTATCTACATGTATATTTATATCTTTATTATTTTTAACTGAAATAAACGCAACGGATTCAGGTTCATTCCCCTTTGCGGGAAGCTGCCTGGACCCCTGCGCTGAGGGGTTCACACCTTCGGGCCGGCCGCCAGGCTCGCCCCGGCTGGCCACCTGCAACCCCCCCTCCCCCAGGAAAGTGGCCCTGGGAGTAGAGGACACACACCGTGACAGGTGCCCGGGAGGAGGGCCGACCTCAATGAGACTTCTGTTTCTAACCCTGAGAACCTAAGGAATTGTGAAGGATGCGGAGAGGGAGCTGGGGTTAAAGGTCACCGGGCTTTTTATTGCAGTTAAAGCAGACTCGGACAGGATGGTCCCAGCCTCGCGAGGGGACAGCCCGGCGGTCATGGGAGCACTCGTCACAGAAGCCCTGTCCGCAGGCCCGGCAGTGGTGCTTGGAAAGCTTGATGCTGAACTCCTTCCGGCAGCTGTGGCAGTGCAGGATCTCGTGGTCAGGCACCCAGTACGCCGGCCTGGCCGCGTCCTTCACCAGCCCTGCGGCGAGACAACACCGAGGCCCCCGGGGCAAGAGGGCACCGTCAGGCTCTTCCCCAAGAGACTACCCAACTACAGCCCACGCGCCCGCCTACAGCGCCACGCCGGCACCCCTCACCTACAGAGCTTTTAAAACACACACAGCCCTGGCCTGCGCCCCGCACCGTGCAGGTCAGAAGATCTGGAGCTGCGGCCCAGGCCTTGAGATCTGCATTATCTACTGAGCTCAAAGGTGATCCTGAAGCGCAGCTGCATTAGGCACCACTGGGGCCGGCCACCTGGGTGGCTCAGTCATTAGGCATCTGCCTTCGGCTCACGTCATAATCCCGGGGTCTGGGATCCAGGCTCCCTGCTCTGCGGAAGGTCTGCTTCTCCCTCTCTCTCCCTCTGCCTCTCCCCTTGCTTGTGCTTGCGCTCTCTCTCTCTCTCACATAAATAAATAAAATCTTTAAAAAAAAAGAACCAGGGCGCCTGGGTGGCTCAGTTGGTTAGGCAACTGCCTCCGGCTCAGGTCATGATCCTGGAGTCCCAGGATCGAGTCCCACATCAGGCTCCCTGCTCGGCAGGGAGTCTGCTTCTCCCTCTGACCCTCCCCCCTCTCATGTGCTCTCTCTCATTCTCTCTCTCTTTCAAATAAATAAATAAAATCTTTAAAAAAAAAAAAAAAAAAAGAACCACTGGGCGCCTAGGTGGCTCAGTTGGTTAAGCGACTGCCTTCGGCTCAGGTCATGATCTCAAGGTCCTGGGAATGAGTCCG
>NW_027397070.1:45147326-45179379 GCF_003265705.2 Callorhinus ursinus
TCTGCTTCTCCCTCTGACCCTCTTCCCTCTCGTGCTCTCTCTCATTCTTTCTCTCTCAAATAAAAATCTTTAAAAAAAAATAAAAAGAAAAAAAGAAATAAAAAAAAGAACCACTGGAATAATGATAAAGAAGCCCAGACTCTGGGAGTCAGGATATCTCTTCATTCAAATCCCTGTTCCATTGAGCACGTGCTAATTAGTGGCTGCAGGATCGAGAGAAGTTACCTAACTTCTCAGGGCCTTGGCTTCCTCCTCTTCAACAACCCACATTCAAGAGCGGTTACGGGGATTACAAGAAATAACGTGACATGTCTGACACACTGACCTGGGACCCAACAGCCAGTGAGCACTGCGCAGGTGAGCCGTTGGTGAGCAGAGGTGGCGGGCTCTCTGTGCCGAGGGCAGCGCCACTTCTCCCAGGCAGCCCTGAGAGCGGATGCAACCTGAGCTTCAAGCCTGGGCAAATCTATTCCTACCAAATCTATTCCTTGAGTCAAAAGCTCATCATCTGCTCACCTCTGAGCCACAAGGACGGTAAATCAGATCCAAGTGATTTCCACCACCACCCACCCAGGAGCCTTCAGTCGCTCCCTTGCAATGGGCAGAAACACCCCAGGCCCAGCCAACCGTGCCTAAGCCTTCCACACACACACACTGGAGGGTTTCCCTTCCCCTCCCTCTGATCCTCCTAGTTACAAGTACCCCTCACAACTGGAGGTGAATAAGGATCTTAAATCCTTAATGAGTAACAGCTTGGCTTGGCTGGTGTGGTCGATTAAAGACAGCCACAAACTCTCTGACACTCCTGCCCCCTCCCTCAAATCCAGGCAGGCTTTGTGACTACAGGAGTCTACGGCCGAGGTACCACTTCCAGGCCCAGACCTTCAAGACACTGGTGGCTTCTACCTCCTATCTCTTGGGATATTGGCTCTTAAGAGTCCTGAGCCCCCACGTAAGAAGTCCAACGACCCCTGGAGAAACCATGTAGAGAGGCCTGGAGAACACACGGAGATGGGGTCTACCAAGCCCAGCCTTCCAGGCAGCCCTGCCAAAGTGCCCAGCATGTAAGCAAGGTTGGCTTGGCCCCTTAGGACAGGTCAGGCTGCCGTATTGGAGTATTAGGTGGTAACTCCAGGCAATGCCACCTAGACCGGAATAATTACCCTTCCTGACTCAAAGTTGTGAGACATGATAAAATGGCGGTTGTTTCATGGCACCTGGGAGGCTCAGTCGTTAAGCGTCTGCTTTCGGCTCAGGTCATGATCCCAGGGTCCTGGGATCGAGCCCCACATCGGGCTCCCTGCTCGGCGGGAGGCCTGCTTCTCCCTCTCCCACTCCCCCTGCTTGTGTTCCCTCTCTCACTGTGTCTCTCTCTGTCAAATAAATTAATTAATTAAAAAAAAAATGGTGGCAGGGACGCCCAGGTGGCTCAGTCGGCTAACTGGCTGCCTTCGGCTCAGGACATGATCCCAGGGTCCTGGGATCGAGTCCCACGTTGGGCTCCCTGCTCAGCAGAGAGCCTGCTTCTCCCTCTCCCTCTGCCTGCCACTCTGCCTACCTGTGCTCTTTCTCTCTCTCTGTTAAATAAATAAAAATCTTGAAAAAAAAATGGCGGTTGTTTCAAGTCTTTACATTTTCAGGTAGTTTGTTATGCAGCAATGGATGGTGTAAGAGATGGCCTCCAGGATTAAACACGAAACCACTAAGGTTCAGAAGCAAGCAAATGTAAATTTTCAGTCAACGCCTTGCTGCCCAGCTCAATCTAGGTCAGCAAGCCCCTGACACAATGACAGCCCAGGGCACTCTGAAACCCCTCATCCCACATACACTACACCCACCTAGTGGTATGTCAATGGCTGTCACCACGGCTCCCAAAGTGCTCTGCACGGCCTCGCCCACCTTCCGTGCAATCAGCGTCCCGCCTTCATCATCAGCCTGTGCCTCAGTCACATCTGTAGACAGCAAGAAAGGAAAAGCCATCACCTCTTAGTCATTTCCCCAGTGGAAAACTCAGGGGGCAACCACAGAGCGCTTCTGGATTCTTCTCCCAGGATACCACTGTGCTTCCTGCCCTGCAATGACCACAAGGGTCTGGGCTGTGAGGCAGGTCAGACCCTGACACCAAGTGAGCTCTGGTAGTCCTTGGCCTCAACCCTCTGGAGCTGTTTTATAACCTTCCTTTCAGGGTAAGCCAGAAAGGTTCTAGGAGCGTGACCAAGAACCTTCTCCAGGAAAAAGACCCAGTCTAAGCCATGTCTGGTAAACATAGGACAGGGTGAACCCCCCACCCCCAGGACTTGCACCCCTAGGACTCTGTTAAACAAAGAGCTTAGAGCTTAGAGGACGCCGGCCAGGGCCAGGCAGGCAGCTGCCATCGTTAGAGTGATGGGATTGGAACGGGGCGAGGCATGTGGCAGTCCACTGCGCCAAGGACAGAGGGCCCCCCCGCCCCGCCACAGCTCCTGGGCCCCACGTTACCTAACTGGACATTCCTGGCTTCATAGCAGTTGTCACACACCCGCACAGGCGCAGGGCCCCAGCCCCGCTCCGGCACAGGCCGGGTCTTGGACGAACAGCTGTCACAGAAGCCCTCCCCGCAGGCCCGGCAGTGATGCTTGGTGTCGTTATCTTTAAAGGATGTAGCGCACTTGTTGCAGCTCTGTTCCAAGCCCAAAACAGAGAGGCAGATATTATTCGTTTCTACCAGCCGAGAAAGCCAGCGAGACCCAAGCAGAGGACCCCAGGACCACTGAGAACAGCAGGACCCCGACAGCAGTAATGGAGAGAACCTGGGACCTCCAGTCACACAGAGCACACCCACGGAGGCCCAGCTGTGACCCATTTTCTCCTCTGAGACGTGCCTAGAAAGCCACCTCAAATCTACCTGGCTGAGTCACAGCGTCCTCAGAAAGGACTCTGCTAAGTCTAGCAAGAAGACCAATGAGGAAAAAAAAAAAAACTATGAGAATTCATTTCTTTTCCCATGGCTTCTCAAAAGAGCCTTTGGGAAGGGGGTGAGGAGCAAGCTTCCTGTCCCAAAGTGTGTGGGCCAAAGCTGGGGGCTCCCTTGCTGTGGGCAGAGATTTATGCATCAAGCCACATGACCTCTAAATGCCCCTTTTCCTCCAGATTCTGTTATCTACCACCTCAGACATCTGACCGATAAGAACTAGCCCTTGGAGGCAAAGAAACTATAATCCACCAAAAAGAATAACCGCAGAGTAAGACAAAGAGAAATCAATGGGCAAGAGAACATGGCTGCCTCACGTGCCTCACCCTTTCTAATGCTCTGGGAATGAACCTGACTGAAAGAGAAATCCCATGCCTCCCTCACAGAGCAAGCTTAGGACAGGGCAAAATGGCACCAGCAGAAGGGGCCACGCCAGGGATGCAGGGGCGTCCTGCCGCACCATACCAGGATCTGGGAGTTGGGCCTCCAGTATGCAGGAGCAATCTGGTCTGTCAGCCAGGAAGTCACAGCCTTGGTGGGCCCAAGGCTAAGCTCAGACACTGACTGAGCCATGAAGTTCATCCCGTCCAAGAGGCGCTGGGCAGCATTATTGTTGTCCTTCAGAAATCCATCAGTCTGAAATGAAAATGCAGGCTCCCATCATGCTCCGGGTGAAGGGAGTAAAGGCAAAGGAGGGAGAGGGGGTCTCAGGTGAGTTGTAGACTCATCAATGGCCAACTCAGAAACCACAAACTCCCTGGCAGAGAAGAGTGGGAACAAATCAAGAATGCCTCCGGCTTCTAGGCAGTATCACACCCAACCAGTCATTACTGACTTATTCCCTCAAGGCAACCACAGGACTTGGTGCACAACTGTTCAATTCAGGCCTTACCTGCCCATTAGCAAGATGTGCAATCCAGGAGATATTCGAGTAAAGATGGCACCTCCTTCAGGAAGCCCCCCACCCCACCCCAGGCTGGGTTAGGAGCCCTTCCTCTTGGCTTCCTCTAATACCTGTACATTGTTAAGAATCCTGTTTCCATGTGTAAAGACAGTACCTGTTTATGTATTTGACTCGCTATTAGACTGAGCTCTCTGAAAATAACCTACCTTTTTCATTCTTGTATTTTTAAAGTATCAGGTTCAATTCTGGGCACAAAGTACTCAACCAATACTTGGGCTGACAATAATGACTGAGTGAACGAACAGAAGGGGAGGGACCTGTATCCCCTAATCCCAAGGACCACGAGGAACGTGGCCTAAAAGGGAACGATGGTATCACTGCTTTCTTGGAACAGATCTTACCATGCAGACAGCGGCATTCACAAGAAAGAACACAGATCCAAAAACGAAAGACATTAGTCAGAAAAGGTGTAGTGAGAAAGTCAAGACCACATTAAGTGTTTGGGACAGGATGGCCCGGCCCATCGTGCCCAGAGGGTGGGCTCCGGAAATGAGACCATACCACAGGAGCACATTTTGGTGGGACTGGAAACTGGAGAGAAGAACAAACAAGAAGGAAATCTTCAGTTTTATGGGAGCTATAGGACCCCAGAAAGCTCAAGACGGCTCTGCAGGTAGGCCTGTGGGGCTGACCGGTACCTTTAGGAGTCACCCAGCAAGGGGAACAGCACCAAGTAAGGTAAGTCCCTTCGAGAAAATCACTCGTCTTTTTTCTGCGAAGAGACAAGGTTTGGGGTGTGTTGTGATTTACTGGTAAGAACGAGAGCGCATCACTGCCTCCAGATTTGTTTTTCCAACATCTTGAATTCAAAAGTCAAATTAAAAAATAATAAGGGTCGATAGAAATCCCCCTTCTTAGAATACAGTGCAAGAGAATTTCCCAGAGCAGAGGCTTTCACACATAAAGAATGTCACTATAGCATTTTGATAATAAAAGAAAAATCATAAACAGCATGAATGTTCAAAAAGAAGGGGATGGAGAATCGAACCAGAACATGAGACAGAATGTTCCAGTGACTACAAAGGAGAATCATGAAAAGTGGAAGCAATGTGGAAGTAAAACGGAGGTATGAGAAAAAGCAGGTAAATGGCACGTAAATTATAACTGCATCTATACACACATGCATGTGGAAATGAGAATATGAAAAAATATCTTATTTGCTAAGGCAGTATAACAATAGATCAACATTTAGTTTATTTAAAGTTGTGCTTCTAATATTCAAGCAAGAAGAAATGAAAATAATTAAGGGTCTAGGACAAGAAAGGCCCTCCAGATCCTGCCTCCCTAAACCACCAATATATTAAAATTCAAGGTGAACCTTAATGCTACCCAAGTTCCATTCTCCCCACACACGAATAACTGAACGATACAAGAGGAAAAACGAAGCCGCTCTTACTCCAGGCCACACGTGCACAATCTCCGTCCGGACCACCGTATCCACAGGATCCTGGTTCCCGAACCAGTACTGCCGGCTACGGTAGACCACGCCGCAGTTGGGACATTCGATCACATACCTACATGCAAAGCGAAAAGATACTGTTACCGGGCCAGGTGCCTGGCAGACCGACACACCGACAACCCTCAGCTACGTCGTCGCCATTTAAACTCACCCAGACCAGGCATATTTTGCGAGACCCATCCAGGGGGAGTCCGTGGAAGCAGATGTCTTGGGCACTACGCTGACCTCCTTGCCTCTCTCATAACACGCCTGAAACATGGAGCACTCTGCCAGCTTCTTTTCTGTACACCAGAGCCCCTGGCCGCTTCGTGTCCCTGGCCAGCCCCCTCCCCACAAACCGTATCAGGGTTTGCAGACCCTGAGTTCAGCACATCAGGGGAAGGGCTATTTCTCTAAAAAAGCCAGTGCCCTAGAAGATCACCAACTGAATGTGTACCCATCCCAGGCCCCAAAACGGAGCTGTAATTTACACCCGCCACCGAAAATCCATTAGACTGGGTTCCTGCAGAGCACTCCTGCTCTGAAGAATGAACAGTCAGTGTATATGCCCCTGGCATACAAAGCTCAACAGAATAAGGGAAAACAGGCTGGGAGATAAATCAGTAAATAAATAAATAAACCAAGGGGCCCCAGCAACAGAGGCATGGGAGCTCCTCTGGTTAGAGCTGGGGAGAAGTCCCAGAGATACTGATTTAAACATCAAATACTTCGGGACGCAGCAAAGGGTGGTCCCCTAGTCTTTCCCAAAAGCAGAGCAGGATCAGCAAGCCAGCTGCCAGAGCAGAGCACTCACCTTGCAGGTATAAACTCGGTTGTCATACTGGTGGGAGTATCTGCAGCGGCTCTTGGCTTCATGAGGGACTCCTTCTTTCCCATGATTCATGCTGTTCTTACATCCAGCCCTGAGTGAAGCCCAAAAGCTGACAGTGAGGCGGCTAAAGGAGCCCCGGCACTTACACGGGGGAGTGGGACCCTGAGCCGGACCCAGGGTTATGAACTGGGCCCCGAATCCTGAGCACAGAGGGTGCTGTGTGTGTCTCAGAAATCCACATGCCTCTCTGATACGAGACTCAACAGCACTACAGAAGTGAGGCCACTGTTACCCTTGTGTGCGGAGAAAGGAGAAGAGAGGGAGGACTCTCTTCCTGGAAAACCCACGTGGACGGTCCCACAGAAGGAATGGAGGAGCCAGAAGACACCGCCCTGACAGGAGATAAAACCTGAATGGCACTCAGGAAACCCCAAAATCCAAAAAAGCACAAAATGGGAAGTTTAACCAGAACAGGCTGCCAAGATGTAAAACAAAAACCAACCTCCAAAATTTGGCAATGCATTAAAAGGAGGCTTAGGCTGAACAAGAAAACCTTCCAAACGAACAGTGAGCTCTGCCATCCTGACAACGCAAAAACAAGAGAACAGGACTTTAGAATTTCACCATGATAGAAGGGAAAGCTCTGGAAACCCTGGTGAGGCTGTCAGAATGGAAAAGTGATGATCCAACAGAACCTAAGCCCCTCATGCTGGGCTATGGGGTAAACAAAAAGGAAGGTAAGTCACACTGGCAACTAACATCCCGCTTTCCTCTCCACCATAATCCTTAGCTCTCCCCAGCCCAGACCGTATAATCTAAAAGCAAATCCTTTTTACAGATTCAGAGCCAAGGTGGTGGCAGTTCAGTGCCCAGCAGGTAGCCTGCATACAGGGTTCAACGCAGAAAGACCGTTCACAACAAAAGGCTCAGGTCTCCTCCTCTAGAGGGATACACGTGGAGGATGTGGGGCAGTGGTCCTGATGGGTGTGAAGACAATTCAATGGTGAAGAGGACGGCGGGGTGGGGACCCAGAGACTGTGATCTCACCGACACACTGCATTCAAGTCCCCTGAGCTCTATCCGACAAGTCACCAGACTGTGATTTAATAGCCGTCAACAGCTCAAATTAATCCAGGGATCCTCAAAGTGTGGCCCCAATCAGAAACATCAGCATTACCTGGGAGCTTATCAGAAATGCAAATTCTCAGGCCCTACATCAGACCTATTGAATCGGAAACTGGGGGGGCAAGGCCCAACAACGTATTTTAACATGTCCATCGGGTTTTTCTGACGAATGACCAAATGTGAGAATCGCGGCTCCAAGACCCCTGGAACAAAGTGCGGTCAACAGACGGGGCAGCACCACATCACCCGGGAGCTTGTCAGAAATGCACAATCTCACCCAGGCCGCTGATGCAGAATTTGCATTCTAACAAAACCCCAAGGTGCTGCACACACAGATTACAGTTTGAGGAGCACTGCCCTAACTCAATGTTCTCAACACATCAGAATCATCTGAGGACCCCTTCAAACGCACCAACACGAAGGGCCCCACCCCAGCTCTGTTAAGTGAGCATCCTTGGAGGTGAGGTCGAGGCCTTGACAACTTTGAAAGCTCCCTGGAGAATTCTAATGTGCTCTCAGAGTCTGCCCTCACAGTGAAAAGAATCAACCAGGACTGACACCTACTACCACAGAGCTTTGTACACACAAGGCTGGCAAATGTGAGTTAATAAGCAAGCGGAACGACTACAACGAAAAGCCTTGGGAGGAGAAACGTAGAAAAACAAAGCAACCTAACGTTTTCTGTAGTAAAAACCTGTCCAAGCCAGAAGCCAGCCAATTTCACATCTAAACCAGTTCGGACTCGTCAGAGGACTCTTCACAGCCATGTATCCTAGAATCCCTTACAACCTCAAAGTGTGGTCCCCCGACCACCAGGATTCACCTGGGAACTTGCTGGAAATACACCTTCTCAAACCCCAACCCACCCTTAATTCAGAATCTGGAATTTAACCAGACCCTAGGGGACCTGCACGCACGCTGAAGTCTGAAGTCTGTGTCTCTTTGCCCGAGATGGCCAGCCTCACTTACCCACAGCTGAGGCACAAGGAGGAGCAGGTGAAGTATTCATCTGGGAAAAAGGAGCTGTGCGCCATCTGGTCATCGGGAATCTCACCGCTGAAGCGGTCACTCAGTGCCTGCCGAGGAGGGAAGGCGACACATGAAGGCACTTGGCAGAGAGTCCCCTCAGGGGACTTGAATGCAGTGTGTCGGTGAGATCACAGTCTCTGGGTCCCCAGAAGCTCTGGCCCTTCCGCTACTTGCCTTTCTAAGTTCCCCTCGTCACTGGCTTACTTCTTACAGTCCCCACTGCTGGAAGAGGCAACCCAGTGACTTCGGCTCCTTACCTTCTTGGCCCAACCTGCACCCATCCTTGCCACAGGAAACCTCAGAAGAACCAGCCCATTCCCCCGGAGGTCAGAAGGAACCAGCAATGTTACTGTGCTCTCTTAATTACCCTGGAAGTTACAAACATCTCACACACTCAGTCTTTCATGCAAAACCACCACAGATACTGACTCATGCCCATTTCATCCTTTGAAGCTGGAACCAAGAAACGGAGACCCGAGAAGAGGCCTCGGTCTTTAAGTCAGAGAGAGGCAGAGCTAAGTGGTGAGCTGGGAGTTCCCTGGGCTTCCATCCCAGTTCTAACCACGGGCGCTCTTTTGGAGTTTACTAGGCCACAGAACTAGCTTGATGTAGAAAAAAAGTCATCAGCCAAAAAACAAGGAAGAATTATTGTAGTGTTTGGCAGGCTTTTATCAACAACAGTAACCTAAAACACAGCAAATGGCCAAAATAAATGCCGAGAAGAAAGATAAAGTCTTTGCAAAAGCAAACTGAAAATTTTATGTTGAAAGGTAGCTTCCACGTCTAGTCCTCTGTTTTCACTCACTACTTTACACACAAAGTATCCTTCAGGCTGATTTCTTCCCCCCAGGCCCTTACTCATATGCAGTGGGGAAAAGTTATATAAATTCAACAGAAATGGCCTTTTCAGGCTTTAAAAATCATCATATGCATGCAGCTCCCAGCTTCCAAGTTTCAATCTCCCGTTCTGAGGCAGCCACGCACTATTCAGGGGGAAAAGTGGCCTACAACAAAAAGACAAGATGTTACTTCCTTTAGTAAAAAGGCAAAAGAAAATCTAAGAGGAGGGGTGCCTGGGTGGCTCAGCCGGTTGGCTGTCTGCCTTCGGCTCAGGTCATGGCCCCAGGGTCCTGGGATCGAGTCCCGCATCGGGCTCCCTGCTCAGCGGGGAGTCTGCTTCTCCCTCTGCCTCTGACTCTCCACCTGCTGTGCTCGCTCTCTCTAAAATAAATAAATAAAATCTTTAAAAAAAGAAAAAGAAAATTTAAGAGGAGATTTGGGAAAAGGGCAGATTTGGTTTTAAACCTAGGTTCTCAAGCTCTGAAGGGAATTTCACTTAAATGGGAACTTGTTAAAGTTCCTTTTCCTTTTCTCAGTGAAATCATAATATCCCAAGTTGCAAACTCAAGTGCTGACAAAGGCACCTGAAGTCAATGTTGAGTCAGGTCAGGTGTAAGACAGGAGGAGTGGCAAGAAGTGTGTCAAAGTGAGGGTGCATGACTCACCCAGGCACGTTCCAACAGCTTCTGCGTGGATCACACTTGGGATCTGCCAGCCATGGCCGAGCAGGTCGCAATCCTTGACTCAGACCAACAAAAAAGGTCTGACAAATAATATATATAAGTCCTGTCCTCTTAGGGGTATTTTGTGAGGAGTAACCTAGGAAAACACTGAGCTTTGAGAGAGAGGACACAAATTAATTTAAATATGAATATTAATAATAATCAAAAGTAGAATCACTCACTAGCCTACACTGCCCTCCTCTGTCCTTTTTTTTTTTCTTTTAAGATTTCATTTATTTATTTGAGAGAGACACAGCGAGAGGGAACACAAGCAGGGGGAGTGGGAGAGGGAGAAGCAGGCTTCCCGCCGAGCAGGGAGCCCGATGCGGGGCTCGATCCCGGGACCCTGGGATCATGACCCAAGCCAAAGGCAGATGCTTAAGGACTGAGCCACCCAGGCGCCCCTTTTTTTTTTAAGGTTGATTTATTTATGTGAGAGCACACGCGCGAGGGTGGGTGTGGAGGGGCAGAGGATAAGGGAGAGAGAGAAACTCAAGCAGATTCAGCGCTGAGCTCAGAGCCCCATGCAGGGCCCGATCTCACGACCCTGAGATAAGACCTGAGCTGAAACCAAAAGCTGGAAGCTTTAACAGACTGTGCCACCCAGGTGCCCCATCCTACTTCTAAATAACCTATCCCACCAGGATTTTTTTTGGTCTCACCTCTTCCACGAAGCCTTCCCAACCACTCTAGACATACCACACTCTGCCTTCTCTGAACACCAGCTATATTCAATACCTGAAGTACATATTGAGTAATTGGGCGATGATGCAAAGTTATGGCCCAGTTGTATGGATATTACCTCCCAGACAAGATCACACATGCTGTGAAAGTCGTCTCCTTTGTATCCTCCACTGCTCCTAGCCAAGGTCCTAACAGGTTCTCAACTAGGACCTCTGGAATGAAGTGGCCCAGCACCAAGCCCCATGTGCACACCAACCCCGCCCTCCCCTCCTCACCTTGGCCCTGCCTCTGTGCCAGGCTTCATCCCATGTCCACAGACCCTCTCAAATTTAAGGCTAGCTGCTCCCTGATTGGCCAAATTACTGAGAACTCTTAAGGCTGTATTTCTCAAACAGGCAGGTGCATAGCTGTCTGGGACTGGCTGGTGGGAAAATAGAGCATTATCTTCCTAATGCATCAATTTACTGAAAGATTAGGGGAGGAAGTTTGATAGAGATAAAGCAGACATGGGTACAGTATGAAACTGAATGGACAATCTGCATAAACAAAACATAAGGAGCGCCTGGGGGGCTCAGTCGTTAGGCGTCTGCCTTCGGCTCAGGTCATGATCCCAGGGTCCTGGGATTGAGCCCCGCATCCGGCTCCCTGCTCAGCAGGAAGCCTGCTTCTCCCTCTCCCACTCCCCCTGCTTGTGTTCCCTCTCTCGCTGTCTCTCTCTCTGTCAAATAAATAAAATCTTTAAGAAAATAAATAAACAAGAACCCCCAGTCATTTCAGCTTGTCGCTGGTGGGTCTGCCCCTTTCTGCTTCTATCTCCTTATCTATAACAAGCGGCTGCTTAGGAGTACCTTCCTCAGTAGGCGTCTTCACGGATTACACGGTCAAGATCAATGGAACGTACACATGAAGAGCACGTGGCATAAATTAAGAGCTCAGAAAACATTCACTGCCATTATTAACCATCATTTTTATTGTTTTTTTTATGCTGCTAATTTTCTTATTTTCTTCCTTAGATACCCTCCTACCTAATCCAGGTAATGCAGGGGTCTCGCTCCTTTCCATCCTTTCCATGATAGCTCACCAGTCATCACAGCTGCTTGCATTTGCTGGTGAACATTTTATTTTATTATTTTAATAAGTTCTACACCCAACGTGGGGCTTGAACTCAGTGGGCAAATATTTAGCTGCAAAAAGATGCTTATGTATCAGGGTGCCTGGGTGGCACAGGCTCTCTCTCTCTCTCTGAAAATAAATAAATCTTGGGACGCCTGGGTGGCTCAGTCGGTTAAGCATCTGCCTTCGGCTCAGGTCATGATCTCAAGGTCCTGGGAATGAGTCCGGCATTGGGCTCCCTGCTCAGCGGGGGGCCTGCTTCTCCCTCTGCCTGCCACTCCCCCTGCTTGTGCACGTGCAAGCTCTCTCTCTCTCTCTGACAAATACATATTTAAAAAAATAAAAATAATTGCTTCTCGGCCTTTTGGCTAAGATCAAGTGTAAAAAATATAAAAATAGGGCGCCTGGGTGGCTCAGATAGTTAAGCATCTGCCTTCGGCTCAGGTCATGTTCCCAGGGTCCTGAGATCGAGCCCCACATCGGGCTCCCTGCTCAATGGGAAGCCTGCTTCTCCCTCTCCCACTCCCCCTGCTTGTGTTCCCTCTCTCGATATGTCTGTCTCTGTCAAATAAATAAATAAAATCTTTAAAAAAAAAAATAAAAATAAATCTTTTTTTAAAAAAAGATGCTTATGTATCTAATGGGAAAACAGAGGAAGGGAAAACAGAGATCACTAAGGAATGTAAAAGCTACTAAAGAGGTATAGGGGAAACCAAAAAAAGAATATTTTTAGCCCCAGGGTTTTTTCTTTTAAACAGGTAACTGAAAGGATAACCTAAGTACTAGTTGCCCTTAGGGAACATATCAAATTTGGCATGCGTTCACTAGGGCTGAAATCAGGGGCGATGGCACTCCCCAGCAAATATACAACTGCAGCCCAGGAAACGTGGCAGCACAAGGTTCTTTCTGTTCCAAGTGGCCTGGCTCACTTCTCTGAAAGTTCTCCAGAAAAATGGCAGCAATGGGCGCCTGGGTGGCTCAGTTGGTTAAGCGACTGCCTTCGGCTCAGGTCATGATCCTGGAGTCCCAGGATCGAGTCCCACATCGGGCTCCCTGCTCAGCAGGGAGTCTGCTTCTCCCTCTGACCCTCTTCCCTCTCGTGCTCTCTATCTCTCATTCTCTCTCTCAAATAAATAAATAAAATCTTTAAAAAAAAAAAAGAAAGAAAAATGGCAGCAAGGATCTCAAAGCTTGGCATGGAACAATCTGCAGGCTGATTTCCATGGAGCATGTGCCCACAGAACCTCCACTGTCACCTGCCCTAGAGAAATTAACTGCTGGCTTGTGCTGCCCAGGGCAGCCATAATCTCTTATGACATCAGAAAGAGAACTCCCCGGCTAGCCAGCCTCCTCACTCAGACGCTGGTCACCTGACCTCTCACCCGCTGGGTAACACAATAAGCATCTCACCTCCCTCACAAGTCTATGAAGAGCTGGCAGCTGGTCATGAATCAGACCCTAACAAGCTTCAGGAGGACTGACATCAATCAAGAGTAGGGGAATATAACAGAACTGTTTACAAAAAAAATTCTGATGTTAGCGTGTTTTAGATACAAGGGTAAAGAGAAACTACCCTCCTTCTTCTATAGCCTGATTATTCCTTTCCAATGTAGACACTGCCACCTAAGCCACACACTTTGTCTTTCAAAAATTCCAAAACCTCAGGGGCGCCTGGCTGGCTCAGTCGGTAAAGCACGGACTCTTGATCTCGGGGTATGGGTTCGAGCCCAATGTTAGGTGTAGAGATTACTTAAAAATAAAATCTTTAAGAAAAAAAAAATTCCAAACCTCACATCATCCCAGGTTTTCTTGGGCTCTCCTCCTCCTGAGGCCCCAGGCTGTTAGAGGAAGGCAGGGAGACCTCTCTGGAGAAAGCTAGGGAAAGCATTTGAAGCAACTCTAGAAAAGGTTGCCTGGAGACCAGATGATCTTGAACTTTAGTCACCTTGGCAACAGTATGGCCCTTTCTATTGAACCTGTAAGGTTTAGTCCCAGTCATCAAGGGCTAGCAGGGAATTTTCTGATTCAAAATGGAGACTCTTATGTAATCACTGATGCCACCTCTCCCCACAAAATATAATAACTTTATAAATAGATACTTCCTGATGTGACAGAACTGGAAAGTCAGAGTTTCTACATTTAGAGATCAGAGACTAAAAAAGACTATAATATAAAACCTATACAAATTCAACTATAAAATGGTTCTCTCACATATTCAGAACTGTAAATACAGACAACAGTTAATTCAATATTCAATTCCCTTATTCAATAGAAACCTGAGCAGCTCTCTAAACAGATTTACCTGCTCAGTGAGGGTACACTCTACTGGTAGTTTTCTGAGCTATTGCTCCCATGGAACCTGAGCAAAGCACTGAGTGGTCAAGAAGTGGGAAATAATCCTGCTAGAAAAGAGGGATTGGAGCCTGGACCACACCGTGGCCAACTGGCAAAAGAATGATCAGGTCAGCATGATACACCAGGAAACAACTGAGCAGGCCACTAGAGAAGAGGCCTGCAGACCTCTCTCTTGCATACATTCTGCAAAGTCTTCCCTCCTCATCAACACATTTCCTATTCAATAATGAACATGAAAAGTAGCACTTGGGCTCCCTCTGAATCCAACAGTGCTATATGAATCAGGTGGAACCTCATAAGTAAGATACAGCTAATAACTTTTTTAATGTATACTAATGGCATTAAGGAGGTTTTTTTTTAAGATTTTATTTATTTGAGAGAGAGAGAGAGAACAGAGGCAGAGAGAGAGGGAGAAGCAGGCTCCCCGCTGAGCAGGGAGCCCGATGTGGGGCTCAATCCCAGAACCCTGAGATTACCTGAGCGGAAAGCAGACACTCAACTGACTGTGCCACCCAGGTGCCCCAAGAATACCGTATGTTTTATGTACTACTATAGAAAGATGACCAAGATGCATAATTAAGTGAAAAAAAAGCAAGTTGTAGAACAGTAGGAATCATATGATCCCATTTAGGGAGAAAAATATATACATCACATACATATGTATGCACTTATGTAGGATTAAAAATTTCTAGAAGCATATACAAGTATTAACAATGGTTATGATGGGGGTGGGGAGGGACCTTAACTTGAACCTTACACATTTCTGTACTATTTGAATTGTTTATCATGAACACATACTGCTTTTAGAAATTAAAGAATGACTTTTTAAACATTAAAATAACCAAACAAATACAATTTATGGGAATATCCTTTCAAGAGGCAACTGGCAATATGTTTCGGGAACCTTTAAAGATGGCTGCACCCAGTGACCTTCTTAGAAGTAGAATAACACTGAGAAGAAATATATAGCACTGGGTTAAAAGCATAAACTTGGGGCGCCTGGGTGGCTCAGTTGGTTAAGCGACTGCCTTCGGCTCGGGTCATGATCCTGGAATCCCGGGATCGAGTCCCGCATCGGGCTCCCTGCTCGGCAGGGAGTCTGCTTCTCCCTCTGACCCTCCCCCCTCTCATGCTTTCTCTCTCTCTCTCTCATTCTCTCTCTCAAATAAATAAATAAAATCTTAAAAAAAAAAAAAAAAAGCATAAACTTGTTGCCAGACTAGCTGGTTCAAATTCTCCACCACTTACTACGTGAGTCATATTAGGCAAATTAATTAACTTCTCTGTGCCTCCACGTCTTTACCTCATCAAGCTGGCATGAGCATGAAGTGATTTCACTCCATGCGCAGTGCATAGTACACGGTGTACAGTAAGCACTCCAACATCAGTCCAAAATAGTACTAGGAGCTGTAACTGATCCTAAGGAAATAGGCAGAATGTGGACCATTCCTTTAAATACATGGAAACTATAAGCAGGAAAAAATGAAAACCACTACTAAAAACAAGGGCAAAATTAAATGTAAAAAATGATCCATCCACATAAAAAGCATACAGCTACTTTAAAGACATATTTTCATAATATTTAATGGTGTGGGGAACAAATACTAGGCTTCAATGTTCCATGAGAAAAGCAAAGTATGTAACTGCACATACATACACTAAGACCCCAATTCTCTCTTTAGTAGCAGGGGGCGCCTGGGTGGCTCAGTCGGTTAAGCATCTGCCTTCGACTCAGGTCATGACCTCAGGGTCCTGGGACAGAGCCTCCCTGCTCAGTGGGGAGCCTGCTTCTCCCTCTCCTGCTCCCCCTGATTGTACGCTCGCTCTGTCAAATAAATATATAAAATCTTTTTAAAAAATTAAAATAAAAATAAAATTAAGTAGCAAAGAATCACTTAACACCATTTATCCATTTTTTACATACTTAATTTGCATTATTTTGCCATTACAAAGAAAGCTGCTATTCATATCCTCATAAAGGTCTCCCTGTTTTCCAGTGGAAGAGTTTCTCTAAGGCAAATTCCTAGAAATGATATGGCTAGAATATATATTAGGAATATCTTCACCTACACTAGATATTTCTGAATGGCATTTCAAAGTGGTTGTACTGATTTGAACTTCAACTGGCAGTCTGTAAGGTTTACATCGCTTCACATCCTTTTTAAAATTTTATTGCCAGACTTATCACTGTCTGCCCTCCTAATGTTGTGGTTTTCATTTGCATTTCTTTGATTACTAGAGAGTTGAGATTTCTTCATTTGTGCATCACGGTTTTGATCACCTCTTAGGTGATGTGTCTCTCCATTTTCCCAAAAGCTTATGTACTTTTTCCTGACCATATTCCTGTATATTTTATCTAAAATAAAGAGAAAATCATATTGAAAAAAAAATTACATTTATCATATTAGAACATAGCCCTGGCCTTCACAAAGTGGTTTTACTCAGTGAGTTAGTGAGGAATTGGACAAGGCTAAAAATACCAGAAAGAAAAAACTGGAAGCAGGAAGCCAAACAAATTAGTCTGACACTGATAATTTATCTGTTTACGCCAATCCCCACTCTTCTGTTCCAAAAAGAATTCAAAGTTCCTTGTAGAAATAAATACAACGTAAAGCCAAATAAAATCAATGAAGAAAAGACAGCCATTCTATTACACATTGCTATGAACTATGAAAACTTCAGTTAGTGTGTCTTAACAGCTATAAAAACTCTAGTAGGGGCGCCTGAGTGGCTCAGTTGGTTAAGTGACTGCCTTCGGCTCAGGTCATGATCCTGGAGTCCGGGGATCGAGTCCCGCATCAGACTCCCTGCTAAGCAGGGAGTCTGCTTCTCCCTCGGACCCTCCCCCCTCTCATGCTCTCTCTCTATCCCATTCTCTCTCTCAAATAAATAAATAAGATCTTAAAAAAAAATAAAAATAAAAACTTTAGTGGGTCAATTTGCCTAATGCACACCTTACAAGTAGCTTTCTATTAGAACGATAATCGGAAAATTAACAAACTTCTAATTTAAAGAAGAGATTAAAAGCAAAACAACAACCAAAAAAGATAAAATCAAATTTTTCAAGGATTTCAGTAAGTTGCAAACACCCCACAATTCCCTGGGGAGAGCCAAAAACACGTGAGTTTTGAAACCGGTAACTCCTTCCCACGGACAGAAGCAGCAGGTCCTGCATCCCAGTCTCTACCCCAGAGAACAGAACTAAATATAAGGTCCAGGTGAAACTCTTCAGACACCAGTTACCACGAATCATTACAACTCCAGCTGACCAGGCTCAGTGTATTTACAGAAAACTTCCTGACTCATACCACCTCATAAGCATAGTGTAACTATTTTTCTCAAAATTGCCTAACAAACTGGCCTGGAGTAGGACATCCAAGTCCCCTGAGGGTAAAATCCCTGAGCGCTAATTACTGCTTACAGCACTCAGTGTCCCTGACAGTCTAATTTAAACATTAAGCTGGGTTAGCTTAGAGAAAACCTAAGGAACTCTAGAACCCAGCCATTGACCTCATCATTAAAATTTATACTGATCAGATTCACAGCCCTTCGTATACCACGGTATGGCCTAAGCCTCTCTTGAGGATGTCTGCAATACCTGAGTGTAATCCTCCACTTAAGCCATTTCAAGGACATACGCCAGTACATCTAAGTAGACCTTAACCTCAAATCTAATTAAAAGTATTTCATGAATTATTCAAATACAATCATTTTTCAGTTTTTTCCTTAATATTCTCCACACTAACAACATGTACTGAACATTTACTATATACCACGTACTTTGTTTCTTCGAGTGTGCTGTTCTATTTGATCCTCAGCTCAACTTCATTAGGAACATTCTTTTATTATTCCTATTTTACAGATGAGGAAAACGGTTTGAAGAAGTACTAGGAGGACAAAGGTTATTGTCTATCTTGTTCTCCACTGTACTTCCAGCACCTCAAACTCTACCTGACACATGGATGCACTCTTTTATTTGTTGAATGAATGAACCAACGAACAAATAAATTAAGTTGCCAAGACCAAGCCGCTGGTAAGTAGAACTGGGATTCCAACACAAGTCTGTCTAACTCCAGAACCCAAGCTTTTAACCATTGTCTTTACTCCACTGAGGCTGCTAAAACAAAATACCACAGACCGGATAGCTTCTAAACAACAGAAATGTATTTCTCACAAATCTGGAAGCTGGAAGCCCAAGATCTGGATGCCAGCAAGGTCAGGTTCTGGTGAGGACCTGCCTCCCTGGTTCACAGATGGTGGCTCTGTACTGTATCCTGCTTGGTGGATGGGGCAAGGGAGCTCTCTGGGGCTTCTTTCCAAGGGCATTAATCTCATTCGTGAGGGCTCCATCCTCATGACCCAATCACCTCCCAAAGGCCCACAGATATCACCCCATTGGGCATTAGGGTTTCAACATATGAATTTTGGGAGGACACAAACATCCGGCCTAAAGCAACCACAATGCAAAAACTACAAACTTTGCTTAAAGGGTAACTTTTCATTTTGAGGGGCGCCTGGGGGGCTCAGTCGTTAAGCGTCTCCCGGGGTCCTGGGATCAAGCCCCACATCGGGTCCCTGCTCCCTCTCCCTCTGCTGCTCCCCATGCCTGTGCTCTCTCTCAAACAAATTAAAAAAAGAAACTTTTCCTTTTGATATAATTTCAAACATGTAGAAGAGTCGCAAGAATGGTACAAGGAACTCTGATCCGCAATTTACCCAGATTCACAAACTGTCTACATTGTATCCCACTACAAACCTTTTAAAAAACTCAATGGACTGAGCAAATCCGCATATGCCCGAAGTCTGCTCCTGTGGATGCCAGAGCCTGCCTCATCTGTCTCCTAGTCCTCAGGGCATCCTCACATCCCTAGCTCCAATTCTGCCAACATTTCCCAGCCTCTCTCCAGATCCCACCCACCCAGCACTGCCCCAAAGGCCCTGCTCCCTTCCTGCCCCTCTGTCCTACACCCGCAGGCATGGTAACACAGAGCTGTGCACGAAGTAAACTGTAAAAAGGAAGCTGTATATAAAGAATGCTAAAGTAAATATGTACATAGTAAAGATCAGAGACTGTTGAAGTAAAATCCCTGAAATACTAAAAATGGGCAAAACAGAAAAAAAGACACCAAATAAGCAAAAGTACTTAAATAGGATTCCATGTCCAGTTATATGAAATGACAGAAATGTGATATTCACTGTGTATGAGTATATTTTTATATATGCACATATATATTTATATTTATACACACACACACGCTTTTGACACAATCTACTTCAAGAGAATATAACCTAGAAAAATACAGAAAGAGCTTTTATGATATTTAGTTGTGTTTTTTTTTTTTTAAGATTTTATTTATTTGACAGAGAGAGAGAGAGAGACAGCGAAGAGAGGGCACACAAGCAGGGGGGAGTGGGAGAGGGAGAAGCAGATTTTCCGCCGAGCAGGGAGCCCAATGCGGGGCTCGATCCCAGAACCCTGGGATCATGACCTGAGCCAAAGGCAGACACTTAACGACTCAGCCACCCAGGTCCCCCGTGGTATTTTTTTAAGATTTTATTTATTTATTTGAGAGAGAGAATGAGAGATAGAGAGCACGAGAGGGAAGAGGGTCAGAGGGAGAAGCAGACTCCCTGCTGAGCAGGGAGCCCGATGTGGGACTCGATCCCGGGACTCCAGGATTATGACCTGAGCCGAAGGCAGTCGCTTAACCAACTGAGCCACCCAGGCGCCCCCATGGTATTATTTTTAATAGAGAAATTTTACTTATAATCTCTTATCCAACAACTGTTATTTTGGTATGTTGAGACAAAGAAATATTGTGCAGTTATAAAAACCATATAATAATATAGTAAAATGTTGCGGTCCCTGGGTGGCTCAGTTAAGTGTCTTGACACTTGATATCAGCTCAGATCATGATCTCATGGTAGTGAGACAAGAGTACTGCATTGGGCTGCATCGGGTGTGGAGCTTGCTTAAGATCCCCTCTCTCCCTCTCTCTCTCTCTCCTTCTGCCCCTCCCCCGCTCACTCTCACCCTAAAAACATAATACAGTAAAATGTTTATGAAGTTTAAGGGGGAAAGGATTACAAGTTTACATCTATAATGTGATAACAAGCTCTATGTATATATTTTTTAACACACAGAACACACACTATAAGAGCACATATTAAAATGCTACCAATGGCTATCCCCAGGTGGGATTGTAGTTGGTTCTTGTTTTCATTGCTGTAACTCCACTATAGTATCCAACGTTTTCTACGCTTAACATGTATTCCTAACACAAGCCAGAGGATATGAATTTAGACAAACACAATATAAACGGATCACTGAACAAACTGTCCTAAACTTAGAATTCTTATTCCCACAATGGTATCAACAACTTTGACATTCCTTTTGGGAAGTCTTTTCCCAGCTTTTACTGGGCCCAGGGAATGCTTTGATCAATGCACTGTGATAAGACATCAAGATTTCACTGAGACTACCTAGTCAATTCTAAAATGGCAATTTTCAATAATGGAAAATACTTTTTAGGTCATACTTTTCGATTATCCCATTCTCTGCCCCACCACCACCACTACCACTGTTTTAGTGATTTCTTACCGGTTGATGCCACAATGATGTAGGCATGGCAGAGTAGCCATACTGCTACTGGAGTGAAGTGATACTACCTAGCACAGTGATCCCACCTACCCAGATACTTGTGAGGCCTAAGATGCGATCTGATAACGAAGGAGCAACAGTTTAACCCTTGAGGGCCCCAGACAGGTTATACAGCATCTGCTGTGGTTGGTGGGCTTGCAGCTCACCCAGACGGCAGGGTCTCTGTTACAAAGACAGAAGCACCAACCATCAGGGTGGGGAAACAAGGGGCGCCTAGGTGGCTCAGTCGTTAGGCATCTGCCTTCAGCTCGGGTCATGGTCCCAGGGTCCTGGGATCAAGCCCCGCATCGGGCTCCCTGCTCGGCGGGAAGCCTGCTTCTCCCTCTCCCGCTCCCTCGCTTGTGTTCCTGCTCTCGCTAACTCCCTGTCAAATTAAAAAAAAAAAAAAAAATCTTTAAAAAAAAAAAAGGATGGGGAAACAAAATCCTTAGAAGCAGGGTACTTTATAACAGGATTTTACTGTATCATCAAAACAATACATTGACAGTACTGCTGAGATACACAAGAAAAACAATTCGCCTGATTGTAAAGGACAAAGATACAATGCTTAGAGATGTTTCCCAAAAGATAGGCCTCACATCACTGGTGTTTACAAGATGAATTTTAGGGGCACGGGACAGGATTGTAGGTGATACAGTAAACAGCATCAAGTTCCACAGAAGAAATTACTCCTGTTTAAATTCATTTTCAAAATTTCAGATTCTGTTAAAAGAGAAAGTCTCAGGTAACAGCATTATCTTTATCATCTCCTGAACATTTGCTAATCCCCCTAAAAACAAGCCCCAGTCTCAGAACCTTCCATGAATGACAGTCCCTAGAGAGGAAATAATATGTTATTATATTTGTTGAGAGGCAGGAGATTCTTCCTGGTTATAAGGAGCTCTAGAGTAAACCAGCCAGAGCTGCTACTTAGTAACTGTGTGTAACAAATCGCTTTACCTCCCTGTGTCTCAGTCTCCTCATCTGCAAAATGAGGATGGGTAACAGTACTTAACACATGCAGCTGGTGTAAGGATTTTTTTTTTTTTTTTTTAAGATTTTATTTTTAAGGGCACCTGTGTGGCTCAGTCATTGAGCGTCTGCCTTCGGCTCAGGTCACGGTCCCAGGGTCCTGGGATCGAGCCCAGTGTCGGGCTCCCTGCTCAGCGGGAAGCCTGCTTCTCCCTCTCCCACTCCCCCCGCTTGTGTTCCCTCTCTCGCTGTGTCTCTCTCTCTGTCAAATAAATAAGTAACACCAAAAAAAAAAAAAAAAGATTTTATTTTTAAGTCATTTCTACACCCAATATGGGGCTTGAACCTACAACCCCGAGATCAACAGTTGCATGCTCTACTGACTGAGCCAACCAAGCCCACTGGTGGTGTAAGGAGGATTAAATGAACGAATTCATACAGAGTCCCCTGAACACTGGTATATAATAAACAGCAATTTTTGTTATCGTGTGTCTGTGTTTGTTTTTTGTCTTGGGAAATTTCTACCTGTGGTACTGGTTTTCCATTTATAGTGATAAGAAAAAGTGGCCCTCTTGAATAAATATAGGTTAAAAAAAAAAAAGGTGAATCCTGTTCAGATAACTGAGCCTCAATACAAGGTCAACTCACCAGGGAGGGCCATACCACGGGAAATGAATGCTGTTTCCTATTGTCTGAAAGCCTGGTTTTTCTCCGATATGGGGACCTGTCACTTTTTAACTATAACCCAAGATCCCTCTGTGCTCGTGCTCTTAGCAGAATGAGCTCTCACTCGGCAGGTGCGAACTCCACTCTTGTGCTTTTTTCCCGACAACCTCGCTTTCCAGCCTCAGTTTCCAATCCCCAGCACCAACAAAAGGGAAGCTGAGTGTTCTCACCGCCCACTGGTACCCCAACGAGAAGCACTCAGGGCAGAAGCCAACTGACCTTCAGGGCTTTGAAGATGACCCCCGGGTGCCGGGGAGAACGGGTGGTATTATTCTCTAGCTGCTGCTCCAAAGCCCGCCGCAGCCCAGAAAAGTCGGTGGGAGGGTTGTAAGTCCTCGTTCCCTTGTAGTGAATGGAACTGAAGGCTTCAGGGAAGCGGCCCAGCTTCCGGAACCGGTCCTGGATGAGCTTTTCAGGCACCTCTGAGGGGTGATCTGGACAAGGAAACAGGTACGTAAACAATAACCTTCCTTTAAAAAAAAAGATCTGTCTTGCCCATAAAATATATAATCTGACTCTCTAAAGTACATAAACAGGCAGAACTAATCTACGCTGTTAGGATTCAGGTTACCGTTAACTAGAAGGCAGCATGAGCAGGGCTTCCCCACGAAGAGGGTGCTGGCATTTCATGTCATTTTCTGCTACTGATTTCACGGGTACATCCAGACTGTGAAATTCATCATATTAATACACTTATGATAGGATGTGCACTCTCTGTATGTACATACTTCAAGGGAAAGTCTTTTTTAATGTGCTCATTGTAAAAAAATCCAAACAGGTCAAAGCATGAAAGAAACAGATTTCCTCTGCCCCCTCCTATTTCCCAGAGGAGACTACAATTCAGTGTTTGTTTGCCCATTCAGACTTCTTTTTCCTACACACATACCAACACATACATGCAACTTGCTTGTATCACTTAATTACATACTGTAAGTACCTACTCTTTTCATGATGCTCTGAGAAGTTTCTTTTTTTTTTTTTAATAGCTACATAGTCCACCATCCTACGGACATATTTAACCAGTCACCTACAAATGAACATTTAAAATAAACGGCTACTTTGAACATGCTGGTCTTATGCTGGTGAAGCTACAGACAAACTGACAATATATCTGAGGGTAGTTTCACGAATATTTATCCAGAAATTTGTGGAGTGGTAATACAAATGAATTCAATAAATATCCTGGAGATAAATGTTAGAAGGACTTTTTAATTTCCTTTAGTATTTTAATAACAACAACAAAATCACTCCAATTAATACTGGAGATACAGCCTTACTCAAATTTAAAAGTACAGTCATCAAAAAGTAGTAGTCAAAATTCTGTAGTTCATCCCTAAATCCATCTCTCCCTGAATTTTTCCTGTGGCAATAACTTTGGGTCCCAGGGTATCCCAGGGTCAACCATCAAGGAGTGACTCCTCCCAAAGCCACCCAGGTACCGGCTTGGCCCCCCCCCCGTCCCAACATCATCTCACAGATTGTCTCTGGACATACAATCTCTGCTCCCAAATGATTATGGGAGCTGGGTTCTCCTCATTTGTAAAAGAGAGAATTCATTTGCCTTCTAACTCCCACCTAGAATCCTTAGTCCAGAAAATGAACAGGATCAAATAAAATCAGAAAATGGGACACCCAGATGGTTCAGTCGGTTGAATGTCCGACTCTTGATTTCAGCTCAGGTCATGAGCTCAGGGTCATGAGATCGAGCACTGAGCCCCGCTGATTGGCATGGAGCCTGCTTAAGATGCTCTCTCTTCCTCTCCCTCTGCCCCTCCCCACTGTTCACTCACTCTCTCTCTCTAAAAAAGAAATCAAAATAAAATCAGAAAGTATGAGACACAAAACTCTAATTATCAATTTGCCCACAATTCTGGCACCTCTCCTTTACCCTGTGTAAATTCTGGCTGCCTTGGTTCCATCTCCAAATTTCAAGAAGCAGCAACAGTATTCCACAAAGAGCTCTGGATTTAGGAGGTAGGAAACCTTATTTTGAACCCCAGTTTTGCAACTTACTAGCTGGAAAACTCTTGGTTACATAACTCAAGCTCTCTTGAGTTCAGCTTCATCTGTAAAATGGGGCTGCTATTGAGTGGGCCGAATAACAAGGATACAGTAAGTTAGCGTTTATTTTTTTAAAAGCCACCTAACATGGTACGGTACAAAGCAAAAAAAAAAAAAAAAAAAAAAAAGTTATTTGTGAAGGGCTGGTTATTTCAAAATCCTGAACTAGAAATTAAACTTTCCCCTTACGAAGGTTGTAAAAATCCAAAGTGGCATAAAAATGTGGATCACGGGGTGGGGGGATCGGCCCCTGGGTGGCTCAATTGGTTAAGCGTCTGCCTTTGGCTCAGGTCATGATCCCAGGGTCTTGAGATCGAATCCCACATCGGGCTCCCTGCTCAGCAAGAAATCTGCTTCTCCCTCTGCCCCTCTGCCTGCTTGTGCTCTAGCGCGCATGAGCTCTCTCTCAAATAAATAAATAAAATCTTGACAAAAACAAAAAAATGTAGATCACGGGAAGCATCCCCAAGTCAGTATTTCCAACTTTCTCTCCTTACCTCAGAGTCACCTGCTCAGGAGCGTCTGCTGGAACACTTAGATTTCTCATTCTCCCGCTAGACTCTGGTCCTTCTGATTCTAACTCTTTAATATAGCCCCAGTCTGTCCACTTCCCTCCTATGCCACTGCCCAGGCTTGGCCCCTATCACCCCTCATCTAGCACCATGGTAATGTCCTGGCTGGTCTCCCCACCTCTAGCCATGCCTCTACAGTTCATCCTGCAACAGGCTGCGTGCGATCTTTGTAAAATACAGATCTGATCCTGTAACTCCCTGCTTAAAATCCTTCAGGGGCTCCTGTCCTATTTGAGAACGGAGTCAAGGCAGCCCATGATCTGACCCCCAAGTATCTCCACCATTCCCTCCCATACAATCTGTGCTTCAGACACAGTGAGAACCTCTTCATTTATTCATTCAACAACATTGAGCGTCAAGCACTCATCCAGGCTCCTTAGACACAGCAGTGAGTAAGACAGGCAAGGTTCCTGCCTTCATGGAGTTTCTGTTGTAACGGGAGAGAAACAAAAACAAGTAAGCAAACACACAGGAGGATCTCAGATAGTGACAAGGGTCCTGATGCAAAGGAACAGAGAGATGCAGTAAGCGTGCAAACTCGGGGGCAGGAAGGACCACTCTACAGGGGATGGTGAGCCAAGGCTCCAAAGGGGTGAGAGCTGAGCTGAGTCTGAAGTACGGCCTGCGGAGGGAACAGTGTTCCAGGCCGACAGAGCGGCATATGCAAAGGTGGAAACACAGAAAAGGCTGGTGTGGCTACCGGACGGAGCGTACACAGAGGTGCTGTGTGCACACCCATGTGCGGTGGGGGCAGGTGGGGGCAGCGGGAGGGGAGGAACGGGATAACCAGAGAAGGAGTTCAGAGACACAGACAGGACTCAGAGTAAGGACACCGTCATGAGTTTGTAGGGAAAGCCACTGACAGCTTGTAAGCAGGAGTACGGTACGATCTAAAGCATAAATAAAGCTTAGGAAAGAGTACCTGGCTGCTGTGTGGAGCATGCACGAGGGGCTAGAGGGGGCTCAGGAGGCTCTGGCAGAACTACCTGCATGAACCCTGCGGGTTCCGGGACACAAGCTGCCCCTTCAAGCCACCAAGGGTTTGCACGTTCCAGAGCATCCTTCCTCTCCTGCCCTAGCAAGCCACGTGTCTAGGTTCAAGCCCCACCTCCTCTCCTCTTTCCCAGAGCCCCTCAGGAAGTGTAACGTGTCCCTCTACCGCACTCCCACAGCTCCAGGACCCACATCCACTATAGAAGAGAACACGTGTGGGCTCCCCAACTGGACAGGGAGGTATTCGAGGGTGACAACTGCTTTTCTCAGCTCTGCGCCCCAGTGCTCAGCACATGGCATTGTGCCACTTGAGAAATCTGGCTGACTGGGCGCCTGCGTGGCTCAGTCAGTTAAGTGTCTGCCTTCGGCTCAGGTCGTGATCCCAGTGTCCTGGGATCAAGCCCCACGTCGGGCTCCCTGCTTAGCAGGAGGTCTGCTTCTCCCTCTCCCTCTCCTCCTCCCTCTGCTCATGCTCTCTCTCTCGCTCACTCTCTCAAATAAATAAAATCTTAAAAAAAAAAAAAAAGAAGAAAAGAAACTTTTGTTAACTGATGGGACGCCTGTGGCTCAGTCGGTTAAGCATCCGACTCTTGATTTTGGCTCAGGTCATGACCTCAGGGTTGTGAGATGGAGGCCCGTGTCGGGCTCCACACTGGGTATGGCACCTGCTTCAGATTCTCTCTCTCTCCCTCTGTCCGTCCCACCGCTCTCTTAAAAAAAAAAAAAGAAAGAAAGAAGGAAAGAAACTACGTTGACTGAATGAACAGGTAAATGGTATAAGTGAGTTGGGGCTAACATTACTGTCCCCACCTGTGTCCAATTACTGTTGCTGCACTGCTCCCTTACCCTCAGGTCATGATTTTGCTTCCTACTTCTCTAAGGAAGCAGAACCAGTAAGACAAGTCCCACACACATACCACATCTACCAATTACCTGCAACCATGTCCATATACTCTGCCTTCTCTCCTGTGCTAACAGAGGGACTGTCCATGCTTCTAAGGCCAACACACCCACATGGGCCTCACTCCAACTGTTCTGCTTGCTTCCATCTGCATTGTTCCCTTCCTAGAAAAGCATTTGCACCAGTACACAAATATCTGCATTACCTCCCAGCTTCAATTTAAAGGAGGGAAAACGCCTTGAAATCCCACATCAGCCTCTAGCTATCATTTCATTTGTCTGCTTCCCTTTATAACAGAACTCTTTGAAAGAGTGGAATATACACACAACCTTAATTCTCCTCCTCCTATTCTCTCTTGAACCTACCCTGATCAGGCTTTCACGCCCATCACCCCTGGGAAACAAGTCTTATCCGGATCACCAAGGCTCTCTCTATTGCCTAAACCAATCGGTAATCCTCAACCCTCATCCTGACAGGATTCTGACATTGTTGCTCAATCCACGCTTCTTCAAACACTCCCTTAGGTCTTGCCCAGGCAGAAATTTTGCTGGGCAATCGCCCTCCACCAAGTTACTACAGAAGCCCAATGGCTGCCTCCTTGTACCCAGAAAGGTGAATCTGTGACACAGTCCTCTGTCTACTCACCAGAGCCCAGCAGCTGAGTGTGCACAGTCTCATGGAAAATGATAACAGCAGGGCCCAGGGTGGACAAAGGGACATCCAGGCCACACCGGGCAGTGGTAGCCTTGAGCTCCTTGGTGAAGTGCTTCAGATAAGCTTCTGAGGCGTCCCCAAGGAACTTGAAGAGGTCATTATGCAGCCGGTCTGCATGAGTTCGATAGATGACGAGGTCTGAGATGGCCAGGACCTTAAGCAGCAGTCGTGTTCTCTGGCTGAGATTCACCGTCGCCCCCAAGAGCCCTTCTGTGTCTATCACTGCTACTTTGTGGACTGGGTCATATGCCGCCCATACCCCCACGGTGCAAGACTCCTGGGCAGGGGAAGTTTTAAAGACTTCACGGCCATAAAAGAAAGTGTGGTTGAGAGTATGAGACTTTCCATCACCAGTATTTCCAAAAATGGAAACCACCTTCAAATGCTGATCAGGTTTACAGTCCAATTTCCTAATAAAGTCCTCTTCATTCGTTACCTTCAAAAAAAAAAGAAAGAAAGAAAGAAATACAAACTGCATAATAGTTAGAAAACTTGCAAGAACAACAACTGCTTCCCAAGGTCAAGGTCCTTGATTGAACGGTCAAGGTGGCAAAGAAAAGAAGCTCCGTGGGGCGCCTGGGTGGCTCAGTTGGTTAAGCGACTGCCTTCGGCTCGGGTCATGATCTCGGGGTCCTGGGATTGAGCCCCGCATTGGGCTCCCTGCTCAGCCGGCTCCCTCTCCCGCTCCCCCTGCTTGTGTTCCCTCTCATGTGTGTCTCTCTCTCTCTGTGAATTAAATAAAATCTTTAAAAAAGAAGAAAAGAAAAGAAACTCCAGGATGATAGGCTCCCACCTAGCCTAACTCCCAGCAAACAGCTAAGAGGAACTTTCAAAGATTTAGTAGTACAATTTAGTGCTCATGAAAGAGCTACAACTATAAAACTCTTAGAAGATGACAGAGGAGTGGAGTACCTGGGTGGCTCAGTCAGTTAAACATCTGCCTTCAGCTCAGGTCATGATCCCAGGGTCCTGGGATCAAGTCCTGCGTTGGGCTCCCTGCTCGGCAAGAAGCCTGCTTCTCCCTCTCTCATTCCCCCTGGTTGTGTTCCCTCTCTAGCTATCTCTCTCTCTGTCAAATAAATAAATAAAATCTTTAAAAAAAAAAAAAAAGAATTCCTTTAACAAGAAAAAAAAAACTTAATTAAGCCAAAAAAATTTGAATAGACATTTTCCCAAAGATTTACAAATGGCCAATAAGCACAGGAAAAAACACTCACCACCACCAGTCATTAAGGAAATGTGAATTAAAACCACACTGAGGTCTCACTTCACACCCACTAGAATGGCTATGATCAAAAAGATAGTAACAACAACAACAAAAATCTTCACATAACTATTGGGGGCACCAACCAGCACCGCTGGCTGGCTCAGTTGGTGAAGCACGTGACTCTTGATCTCAGGGTTGTGGACTGGAGCCCTGAACTGGATGTGGAGATTACTTAAATAAGCTTTAAAAAAAATTAAATAAATTGGGGCTCCTGGGTAGTTCAGTCAGTTAAGCATCTGCCTTTGGCTCAGGTCATCCCTGGGATTGAGCCCCGCATGGGGCTCCCTGCTCAGAGGGGAGTCTGCTTCTCCCTCCCCCTCCGCCACTCCCCCCACCCCTCATGTTCATGTTCACACGTGAGCTCTCTGTCTCTAATAAATAAAATAAAATCTTGAGGGCGCCTGGGTGGCTCAGCTGGTTAAGCATCTGCCTTGAGTTAAGCGTCTGCCTTTGGCTCGGGTCATGATCCTGGAGTCCCGGGATCGAGTACCACATCGGGCTCCTCAGCAGGGAGTCTGCTTCTCCCTCTGCCCTTCACCCTGCTCTTGCCCACTCTTTCAAGTAAATAAAATCTTTAAAATAAAATAAAATAAAATCCTTTAAAAATAAATAAATAATAAAAATTAAAAATTAAAAAAAGATAACAAGTGTTAATGAGAGTATGGAGAAACTGCAATGCTCTTGCCCTGCTGAGAATGTGAAATGGTACAGTCACTCTGGAAAACAGTATGGCAGTTTCTCAAAAAGTTAGAGAGTTAGCGTATATCTCAGTAATTCCACTCCCAGGTATGTATCCAAGAGAACTGAAAACATGTCCACACAAAATGTGACTACAAAATGTTCATGGCAGCAATATCCATGATAGCCAAAAGGTGGAAACACCCACATGTCCATTAATTGATGAATGGATAAACAAAATGTGGTGTATCCATACAGTGGAGTATTATTCAACCATAAAAAGCAATGAAGTACTGAGGCTTGCTACAACATGGATGAACCTTGAACACATCATGCTAAGTGAAAGGAGCCAGACACAAAATACTACATATTCTAGGATCCCATTTATATGAAATATCCATGACAGGCAGATTCACAGTGACAGAAAGTATATTAGGAACTGCCAATGCCTGGGGGAAGGAGGGACCAGGGAGTGACTGCTTATGGGTATAGGGTGTCTATCTGGGTTGATAAAAATGTCCTGGAATTAGTGCTAAGGGCTGCACAACTTTAGAATATACTAAAAACACTGAATTATCCACTCTTAAAGGGGTGAAATAGGGGCGCCTGGGTGGCTCATTCCTTAAGCATCTGCCTTCAGCTCGGGTCACGATCCCAGGGTCCTGGGTTCAAGCCCCACATCGGGCTCCCTGCTCAATAGGAAGCCTGCTTCTCCCTCTCCCACTCCCCCTGCTTGTGTTCCCTCTTTCACTCTGTCTCTCTCTGTCAAATTAATAAATAAAATCTTAAAAAAAAAAAGGGTGAAATATATGGTATATGAATTACATCTCAATGAAGCGGTTATTAAAAGGCGGGGGACACCCGGGTGGCTCAGTCAGTTAAGCATCCGACTTGATCTGGGCTAGGGTCATGATCTCAGGGTCTTGAGATCGAGCCCTGCATCAGGCTCTGCACTCAGCATGGAGTCTGGTTGAGAATTTCTCCCTTGGCCTCTACCCCTCCCCCACTTGCATGCACCCTCTCTCTCTCAGAATAAATAAAATCTTCAAAAAAAATGGCTCTCTTGGGTCCTCACTTCTAAGATGACCAAGAAGAAAAGGAATAATGGTCATGCCAAAAAGGGCCAAGGCCACATGCAGCCTATTTGCCGCACCAACTGCGCCTGTTGCTTACCCAAGGCCACTAAGAAGTTCGTTATTTGGAACATAGTAGAGGCCACCGCCGTCAGGGACATTTCCAAAGCAAGTGTCTTCGATGCCTATGTGCTGCCCAAGCTGTATGTGAAACATACATCCACAGCAAGATAGTCAGGAATCACTCTCGTGAAGCATTGCAGGACCAAACATCCCCACCCCGATTTAGACCTGCAGACAGATGCTGCCCTACAACCTCCACTGAAGCCCATGTAAGAAGCTAAGTCCTTAAGAACTGAAGAAAAACTGTTCTCTGGAAAAAAAATAAAATGGAGATTATACTAAAAAATGTATTGGTCAAACTTCATCCATCCATAATTCCTCTGTTTACAGTTAAAGAATGCTGTAATTCTTTAAAAAGTCAGCAGGAGGAAAGAGACCTGGTGCCAGTGAGATCCCAGACTGGACCCCCAGGAAGATGCTCAGGGCCCCAAATCTCAGAATACAGAACCTCAGAGCCAAAGCTCCTAATCCATACAGGCAATGTTCTACTCCAGCAAGGAGTGATGAACCTTTACACTTAGTATCCTCCAGCCACAAGAGAAAACATACCTTCCTGATTCTCAACAGTCTGCTGGTTTGATAATGAGCAGTTACGAGAAATGTAGACAGACCATGGGTATGATAATACCCTCATTTCCCATAAGCTCACCAAGATAGTAGACTACTCACGATCCTATTAATAACATCACTATTGTTGCATTATTAATGCATTAATGTTAATGACAATGCTAATAATTTAAATGCCCACTACAATGACAGTGCCTTTGCTAGATCCATGAGGGCAGAACCATGTCTATCTAATCTTTTCATCCCAAGTATCTGGGACACAACCTGAACATAGGAAAAGCTCAATATCTAGTTATTGAATGAATAAATGAATGAATGCCCTGCATGTTGCTAGGTACCATAATCACTTTTCTCCACCCTCTATCCTCCATAGGGCCTCACACACAGCAGCATTCGATAAACCCGGTGATGGGCTCACAGTCCCAGACAACTGAGAGGAACAAGAAGTTACACAGAACAGCCCATTTGGGACTGGTGTTAACTCACTGGTGTTAACCCAACGGCTAGGCTAGCTGCAAGAGAAAGAGAACAAAAGCGCCCTAAAGCTCTACTAGCAAGGAGTTTTTGATCAGGTCGCTGCTCTCGGGGCTACGTAAGAGCGGGCGCCTGGAAAAGGGACACGTGGGGGCCTTTCGGTACACGATTAACTGTCTCAGGATCCCTATGAAGTACCCACCACGCGATGCACAGAACATATATCAAGAAACAACTCAT
>NW_027397070.1:45179779-45210717 GCF_003265705.2 Callorhinus ursinus
CCCCCCCCCCCCCCCCCCGCTTGTGTTCCCTCTCTCACTATCTCTCTGTCAAATAAATAAATAAAATCTTGAAAAAATAAAAAAAGAAAAAGAAACAACTCATATGGGATGAAAATAAAACACTCTCTGTCAGCACACGGCGGGGGCAGGGGGGCGTATTTTGGCACCCAGTGTCCTGGGGCAGGTTAAACATACCTGCTCACGCGTCAGGCCTACGCCACAGAATCTGACAAGCCTTGGATAACCATTTAACATGCACAACATGCACCGACTGTATTGGTTTTCACATGTAAAATAAGGACAGAGCCAATGCTGCCTCCCCTGACTGGGTGGTGATTGCTAGTCAAGTAAAGAGAGAAACGGAGAAAATGCTTGTTAAACTGGCGCTGTACTTCATTTTTCCTTCTTCTGCCTTTTACATTATTTTGCTCTCTGTTACACTACTCAGCTCATCCTAATCTGTGGGCCTTTTCCGCTGAGCCAGAAAGCAGAGAGCAGCCTAGGTGTAGCAAGACTGATTCGGGGGGGAAGGGGGGTAGGTAAAGAAAAGATAAGAAGATGCCCTTTGATGAGGGAAGGAAGGAGCCAGAAGGGAACGAGGCTCCAGCTCTACTGGTTCTGCCAGTTTGCAATCAATGACCCCACTCTGCTCCATTCCCGAACCCAGCTCTACATGTCTGAAATGCTTCTCGGAAAGCCTGCCCTCTCCAACTTCCACCTTCTGCTCTCCCTGAGCTCATTAGGCCATCTCTTGGACGTCAGACAAGTAAGAAACACCCAAATTCCACTCCTGGCTTTGCCCCTGCTGGCCCTGGAGAAGTGACTTCACTACTGACGCGTCAGGGGAATGAGGCAGTAAGAGTCCGCAATCCCTCGGGATCCTGAGAGGCTAACGGAGATAAAGCAGGTAAAGGGCACAGCGCATTGCCCGGTGCACGGGAAGCACTCACTAAATAGGACCCATTCTTACTTGAAGGCCAGCCCATTGCAAACGCATCCGGGGGCACCGCAGTAGCGACCAGGCTTGCACCCGCTTGTGGCCCAGAAGTTGCTCATGCAGGGACTAAATCAGCCATGTGCTAAGATCTAAACTGATTCCGGGGCGCCTGGGTGGCTCAGTCGTTAAGCGGCTGCCTTCAGCTCAGGTCATGATCCCAGGGTCCTGGGATCAAGCCCCGCATCGGGCTCTCCCTCTCCCACACCCCCTGCTTGTGTTCCCTCTCTCACTGTCCCTCTGTCAACTAAATAAAATCTTTAAAAAAAAACAAAGATCTAAACTGATTCCACCTGAAAATGAAAGAACTCGCTGAGTGGCTCTGATAACTCCTTTCCTCTCCCCCTCATCAAAACAACATGGTATTAATACCGGCTTTACAGCTGACTCTTAGTAAAGTGACCATCTAACACCCACAGTTTTTAAGAAACCAAACAGTACACCTCTCTATCTCACCCACAAAGCTTTTTCCCTTTGCATTGGGTTCCAAGCAGAGTTTCTAAAATGAAATATTAACAGTACTCACTATCTCCATTGTTCCAAGTTAGAATTCAGAGCACTTTATGGTAGTGAAAGGGGTCCAGCAGTCAACCTCTGACCCAAGCAAGCAATGGTAATGATGACAATCTCCATCAAGAAATTCCTTCTTAGCCCTTAGAGAATCATTCCAGAAAGAATAACCACATAAGCTTTGTTCTGAGGGAAAACAGCTTTGTTCTCTGCAAAGGGAAAAGCAAGAGATGAGGAAGGAACTGAAATAAAGAGCCTCGAAAGGAGGAAAGTTCAACAAAGTACAGAGACCAAGGAAGCGAAATCCCAAAGGCACCCGAAAACACTACAGAGGAAAGTAGCTCAGCACTGAGGTCCTTTCAATTCTGGCCTCTAGAGACAAAAAGGATCTAATCTGTGTCAACTAAAATTATACAGTCCTTTAAATTTTTATGAAGATGTTCCCTGTGGATGAGGGCAAAAACCAGCTCCTTCCCCAAAGTCACAGAAAGAGCTAATTAAAGCTTGGTTGCTCAGCTAAGAGAAGCTTGGTTTCTCCTACCAACCCATCCTAACAACCCAATGCTTATAGAGATCCCACCTCTGAACCAAAGATTATTTTATACCTCCCCACCAAGATTCTAAAACTAGCCTAGTTCAATAGTTATTGCCAAAGGGAACTTCCTACTAATTACTTTTACATATTGGTCTCTGATTTATCTTACTTTCATCTATTTTTAGCTGGGTTCAGAGGAAGAGACAGAACCCAAAGAAACCAAACCAAATTCTCACTCTCACCAGAACTGGGACCACTATCCCAAAAGGAAACTAGAACTTGATTGCTTCTTTTATTTATTTATTTTTTTTGATTGCTTCTTTTAATCAACAGACACATACTGAGCTTCCTCTAGTGTCTGGCACTGAGCTGATGATGTTAGACCAAGACAGTTACAGAACTTAGGTAACATTTTCCTTCTCCTGGGAAGGTAAAGGAGAAGTGGAAGGTGAGAGAACTCTTCCTAGAAAAATCCAGAGCTAGGCGCCTGGGTGGCTCAGTCAGTTCAGTGTCCAACTCTTAATTTTGGCTCAGGTTATGATCTCAGGGTCGTGAGATCAAGCCTCACGTCAGGTTCTGTGCTGGGAAAGGAACTTGGTTAAGATTCTCTCTCTCCCTTCCTCCCCCCCATTCTCTCTCTCTCTGATTAAAAAAAACAAAAAACAAAAAACAAAAAAACAGGGGTACCTGGGTGGCTCATTTGGTTAAGTGTCTGCCTTCGGCTCAGGTCATGACCCTGGGGTCTTGGGATCAAGCCTGGCATCAGGCTCCCTGCTCAGCGGACAGTCTGCTTCTCCCTCTGCCTCTGCCTCTTGCCCCTGCTCATGCACGCTCTCTCGCTCTCTTTCTCCAATAAATAAATAAAATCTTAAAAAAAAATCCAGGGGCACATGGGTGGCTCAGATGGTTAAGCATCTGCCTTCAGCTCAGGTCATGATCCCAGGGTCCTGGGATCGAGCCCCACGTCGGGATTCCTGCTCAGTGGGGAGCCTGCTTCTCCCTGTCCTTCTACTGCTCCCCCTGCTTGTGCTCTCTCACTCTCTGTCAAATAAATAAATAAAATCTTAAAAAAAAAAAAAAATCCAGAGCCACTTTCATCATGTTGGAAAAAACTCCAGGCAATGGTTTAAACTCCAGGGTCTAATTTTCAGACAAGATTTTACTAAAACAATGTCAAACAGATCAGTAGCCAGTCTAATTTTACAACCCAAACGATAAGGTGGTTCCATTCCAATAGGAAAACCCTGTCGGAAAGTTCTAGCAAACCTGTTTCTCCACCCCAGCAAGTCCAGAAAATTTCCTTTCATTCTATCCTAAAAGGAGTGTGTAACTTTGTGTTTATCCATGTATGTGTCCACAGAATTTCATACAAAAACACAATTATTTCTCAATCAAATGTTTTCTTAAGACCACTAAAGTCATGAGATTAGCTTCACAAACACACTGAGCACATTTGGTAAGGGCAAAGATCACTTTCTTCCCCTCCAGTGTCCCCAAAGTGTTCCATTACTTGAGAGGTCAGGAATTCTCCCTTGTCTTAGAACCACCAGCGGTGCTTCTGACACAGAGCCTCTCAGACTCACCTGCAGCTCCCCGCCTACTCCAGCAAGAAAGAGTGTCTGTATGCAGAAATGATCCACAAAATGAATTCTTTAAAGAGAGTCATTTTTAGCTCCACAATCAGTTTCTTTGACCTTACCCAACTCACCCTGTTCAGCTATCCTTTTGTATCTGAACAAAAAGCTTTCCAAAGCAAAGCTGAAATCTGAGGACAGACTGGAAATACCGAGTCATCCTCAAGACCCACATCATCCGAAGACTCTTCCAAAGAACTTCCAGATGGGAGACACAGCCCCCTCTTAAGTGACACGGCATACCCATATCTGGCCAGCTATAAAAGACTTAGCAATAAAAGCACCAAGCCAGGAAGAAGACAAGAGAGCTAGGTTCAGGTCCACCTCTACCTGGATCAGACCATGCGCAATTCACTCAACCCTTCTCCTGCTCAAAGTCTCCGTTCCCCACCCATCTCTTTTTTTTTTTTAAGATTTTATTTATTTATTTGAGAAAGAGAGAATGGGAGATAGAGAGCATGAGAGGGAAGAGGGTCAGAGGGAGAAGCAGACTCCCTGCTGAGCAGGGAGTCCGATGTGGGACTCGAGCCCGGGACTCCAGGATCATGACCTGAGCCGAAGGCAGTCGCTTAACCAACTGAGCCACCCAGGCGCCCTTCCCACCCATCTCTTTTAACATTTTCCGTTCCTTCCTAGTTCTGAGCTTCCCAACTACAACATACTCCGTGCTGGCCAGGGTCTGTTCTGTTTTCACCACTGCAGCCCTAGCCCAAGGACTGACACGTAACAGGAAATCAATATACATACATTTGTTAAATAAATGAATATCTAAATGCCATATTCCCTCTGGGGAAGGGAACAGTATAGTTTTACCGTGAAGGGTTCAACCAACCTGCCTCGATACCACTTGCTGATTTTTAGAATAACCTTAAAGAAGTCCTTTAACTTCCCTAGGCCTCAGTTTTCTCACCTGTAAAATGGGGATAACACAATCTACTTCTGAGGATTGCTGTGAGGACTAAACAAGATCACTGCACGTGGGGCACTGGGCACGGTGCAATCAGGCAGTAAATGCTAGAAGACCTGGCTAACATCATGGCTGTAGCTACACTGTTTGCCTCTAGGCCAGAGTCACCACTGCCACCACAGAATTTCATTCCATCATCCCAAGTAAAAACCCTTCCGAGGGAAGGCTTCCAGTGCACTCTCATTAAAGAATTAGAGATACAAACAAAGGGCACCTGGGTGGCTCAGTCATTAAGCGTCTGCCTTCGGCTCAGGTCATGATCCCAGGGTCCTGGGATCGAGTCCCACATCGGGCTCTCTGCTCGGCGGGAAGCCTGCTTCTCCCTCTCCCACTCCCCCTGCTTGTGTTCCTGCTCTCGCTATCTCTCTGTCAAATAAATAAATAAAATCTTTTAAAAAAAAAAGAAGAGATATGAACAAGATGCTCACTCAATACTTACTGTTCCCTCCCTCAAAAGGATAGATCTTTTCAATTAAAGAAAAAGCAGTTATGAGATCACATAATACATTATGCATAAGAAGGCATTCAGTCTTCGGAAGAATGATGTGACGTGATTCCAAGAATTATTACTATACCACAGATTCACTAAAAATGTTCTTCTCATACTTTATCTCAAAGATCTTAACAGATGACACAGCCTCACAAGGAAATCTTTGGCATCTGAGGCAGAGACTGAGCAGGGCCTGCATTCTGCGCTACATGGATGCAACAGCGGAGCCCTGGTGAAGTAAGAACACTGCTAGAACTATTTAAAGTCAGTAATGGGAAGAATTAATACCTATTTTTCTGAAGCTGTTTCAAAAAAACAGAAATGGAAGGAAAACTTCCAAACTCCTTCTATGAGGCCAGCATTACCTTGATCCCAAAACCAGACAGACCCCACCAAAAAGGAGAATTACAGACCAATATCCCTGATGAACATGGATGCAAAAATTCCCACCAAAATACTAGCCAACAGGATCCAACAGTACATTAAAAGGATTATTCACCACGACCAAGTGGGATTTATTCCTGGGCTGCAAGGGTGGTTCAGCATCCGCAAATCAATCAATGTGATACAATACATTAATAAAAGAAAGAACAAGAACCATATGATCCTCTCAGTAAATGCAGAAAAAGCATCTGACAAAGTACAGCATCTTTTCTTGATTAAAACTCTTCACAGAGGGAACATACCTCAATATCATAAAAGCCGTGTACGAAAAGCTCACAGCAAATATCATGCTCAGTGGGGAAAAACAGAGAGCTTTTCCCTTAAGGTAGGAACACGACAGGGATGTCCACTCTCACCACTATTGTTCAACATAGTACTAGAAGTCCTGGCCTCAGCAATCACACAACAAAAAGAAATAAAAGGCAACCGAATCAGCAAAGAAGTCAAACTCCCACTCTTCACAGATGACGTGATACTCTGTGTAGAAAACCCAAGACTCCACCCCAAAACTGCTAGAACTCATACAGGAATTCAGCAAAGTAGCAAGATCTAAAATAAATGCACAGAAATCTGTGGCATTTCTATACACTAACAATGAGACAGAAGAAAGAGAAATTAAGGAGTGATCCCATTTACAACTGTACCAAAAACCATAACCTAAGAATAAACCTAACTAAAGAGCAAAGGATCTGTACTCAGAAAACTATAGAAAACCCATGAAAGATATTGAGGAAGACACAAAGAAATGGATAAGTGTTCCATGCTCATGGATTGGAAGAACAAATATTGGGGTTTTTTTTAAGATTTTATTTATTCATCTGAGACACAGAGATACAGAGAGAAAGAGAGAGAGAGCATGAGCAGGGAGAGAGGAAGAGGGAGAAGCAAAAATTTTACAAAAGTAAATTCAAAATGGATGAAAGACCTAAATGTGAGACAGGAATTAAAAGTTAAAAATTCAGTCTCGGTGCGCCTGGGTGGTTCAGTCGTTAAGCGTCTGCCTTCGGCTCAGGTCATGATCCCAGGGTCCTGGGATCGAGCCCCTGCCTCGGGCTCCCTGCTCAGTAGGAAGCCTGCTTCTCCCTCTCCCACTCCCCCTGCTTGTGTTCCCTCTCTCGCTGTGTCTCTCTGCCAAATAAATAAATAAAATCCTAAAAAAAAAAAAGTGGTATATATATATACATAATGGAATACTACCATCAAAAAAATGAAATCTTGCCATTTGTGACGACGTGGATGGAACTAGAAGGTATTATGCCAAGTAAAATAAGTCAATCAGAGAAAGACAATTATCATATGATTTCACTCATATGTGGAATTTAAGAAACAAAACAGGATCAGCAGCTCTTTCCGCCCATGGGTGCTGTCCTGCGCTTTAATAAAATCACCTTTTTGCACCAAAAAAAAACAAACAAACAAAACAGGATGATAGGGGACGAGAGGAAAAAATAAAACAAGATGAAATCAGAGAGGGAGACAAACCATAAGAAACTCTTAATCATACGAAACAAAGTGAGGGCTGCTGGAGGGGAGGGATAAGTGGGTGATGGACATTAAGGAGGGCATGTGATGTAATGAGCCCTGGGTATCATGTAAGACTGATGGGGGCGCCTGGGTGGCTCAGTCAGTGAAGCATCTGCCTTCCGCTCAGGTCATGATCTCTGGATCCTGGGATCGAGCCCCGCATCCACTGAGCTCTCTGCTCAGTGGGGAGTCTGCTTCTCCCTCTCCCTCTGTGCTGTCTCTCTCTCAAATAAATACAATCTTAAAAAAAAAAAAAAGACGGATGAATCACTGACCTCTACTTCTGAAACTAATAATAGATTATGTTAACTGAATTTAAATTTAAAAAAGAAAAAAAGCACTCAAAGTTCTTAATAAATTTAGCAATGTCACAAGATACAAAGTCAAAATACAAATAATTTTTTACACTAGAAGCAATGTATTAGAAAACAAAATACAAGAAATGTAAAAAAAATTAAAAAATTAAAAAAATAAAAACAAAGTCAATAATAGTAACCCCTCCAGCAGTATCCCCCTCCTCTGAACTTCTCTAACATCCTCTCTATACCACTCTGACATCATCCATCTTATTTCCATGTATTTGTCTTCTGTTACCGTTGGACTGTCCACTCCCTGAGCGCAAGCTCAGTATCTGAGTGCCACTTCCTACTGTCCTCAGTTGTCAGCACATAGGAGGCCCTGATTAAATGTTTACTGAATTAATGATTAAGCTGATTTATCCTCATGAGTGCATTTCATTCATTCAACAAATATCGAGTACCTACTATATGCCAAACACCGTTCTAGATGCTGATGAACAGCAGAGGCAAAAATCACTGCCCAACGAAAATGATGTGTTTTTTTTTTTAATTTTCTAAAAGTGACTGTGGTGATAGTTGTACATATCCATGAATATACTAAAAGCCAATGAACTGTATACTTTAAATGGGTGAATTGTATAGTATGTGAATCATATCTCAATAAAACTGTTTTGTTTTGTTTTTTTGAAGTAGGTTCCAAGTCCAGCATGAAGCCCAATGCAGGGTTTGAACTCACGACCTAGAGATCAAGAGTCATACGCCTAACCGACTGAGCCACCCAGGTGCCCCTCAAGAAAACTGTTTTTAAGGTGCGCCTGTGTGGCTCAGTCGTTAAGCATCTGTCTTCGGCTCAGGTCAGGATCCCAGGGTCCTGGGATCGAGCCCCGCATCGGGCTCCCTGCTCGGCGGAAAGCCTGCTTCTCCCTCTCCCACTCCCCCTGCTTGTGTTCCCTCTCTCGCTGTGTCTCTCTCTGTCAAATAAATAAATAACATCTTAAAAAAAAAAAACTTTAAAAAAAGTAAATGCAACATTAAAAAGAAATGAGATACTAGTGGCCTTCTTTTATTGTAAAATTAAGATAAAATTCTATACTTTTCCGTAGTTCTGTATTTTCAGTATTTTAACATGCAGAGTCTATCGTTTTTATAACAGGAAAATAATAAAAGTTACATAAGAAAAGACCAAAAAAGCCATCTCCCTGGAACAGACTGCTTAATAGGCATAGGGTTTTCACTCGGGATGATGAAAATGTTTGAGAACTAGACAGAGTGGTGGCTGCACAAAACTGTGAATGCACTAAACACCACTAACTCATTCACTTTGCCATGGTTCATTTCATGTGATGCAAATTACACCTCAATAAAAAAATAAATAAATGCCCTCATGGAGCCTATCTATATTCTAATGGGGAGGAAGAAAGACCATATTCAAACAATTAAAATATACAGCACACACACCAAAAAACAAGTCAACAGATGAACAAATTATGGTAGATCCATGCAATGGAATACTACTTAGCAATAAAAAGAACTGACCTGGGACATGCAACATGAATGATCCCCTGCTCCAAAACATTACAGTGATTGAAAGCAGCCAGACCCAAAACAGTACTGCATGATTCTATTTACATGAAACTCTAGGAAAACCAAACCTATAGTGATAGAAAACAGATCAGTGACTGCTGAGGAACCCTTCTGGGGGATGGAAATGTTCTGTATCTTGATTGTGGCACTTTTTATACATGTGGATATACATTTATCAAAACCCACAGAACCATACACTTAAAATGCATGTATTGTATCACATAAAAACTATATCACAACAGAGCTGATTTTTAAAAGTACATATTAGGGGCACCCAGGTGGCTCAGTCAGCTAGGCATCTGGCTCAAGGCTTCAGCTCCGGTCATGACCTCAGGGTCATGAGATCAAGTCCCACATCGGGCTCCATGCTCAGCAGGGAGTCTGCTTGAGATTCTCTCTCTCTCCCTCTCTCTCTCTCCCTCCTCCTGCTCCCATGCACGCTGGCACTCTCTCTCTCTCTCAAATAAATAAATCTTTAGATAGATAGATAGATAGATAGATAGATAGATAGATAGATAGATAGATAAAAGTACATGTTATGTCAAATGGTGGTAAGCAGTGTGAAAAAATCAGGAGAGGACTAGAAATACAAGGCCAGGGCAGGGGCTCCTCTTTTAAATATGGTGCTCAAGGAAGGCTGCACTATGAAGCCAAAACCTTTTTAGGTCAATCCTTTTTTTTTTTTTAAGATTTTATTTATTTATTTGTGAGAGAGAATGAGAGAGAGAGAGAGAGAGAGAGAGAGCAGGAGGGGGGGAAGGTCAGACGGAGAAGCAGACCCCCCGCTGAGCAGGGAGCCCGATGTGGGACTCGATCCCGGGACTCCAGGATCATGACCTGAGCCGAAGGCAGTCGCTTAACCAACTGAGCCACCCAGGCGCCCTAGGTCAATCCTTTTAAAAACGACGTAGTGAATGCAATTTTCCGTGGTAATGAAAATGGAAGAGAAATGTCGTGAACAACCCAAAACAGAACATAAACCTAAAATCATTTCTATTTCGTTCTAGAAAGGAACTTTTCTCCCCTGGCACTGGCAGATTTAACTTCTTAATTCATGAAGGGGGTAGGGGGAAGTAGAGGGAGGAAGAAGGAAAGGACAGTGGGAGAGAATGATGAGGGAAGGGAAGAAGGAAGGAAAGCAAGGGAGGAGAAGGGAAGGGAGAGGGAAGGCAGGGAGAGAGGGAGGAGACAGGGTAAGAACGAACGAAAGAAGACAGAGAAGACAGAAAAAGACAGGCAAGCAGGCTGTCCATCTGTCCATCAGTCATAGTCTAGATCTAATTAACAAAGGTGACTGCGAGAGAGATGAGGGGAAAAAAGCAATAGTGCCTATGCGGTCACCTATAACCTATGACCGCAAACTAAAGCATGGTCACCAGGCAGGACCAGGGAGGGTGTACAAAAAGAATTACAGGATCTTCAAACAGCCTCTACTCACAGACAAGTACAAAAGAGAGCTCAGCTTTTCTGGGAGTGAAGCCTCTGCCATCTCCTCCCCCGACACCCCAGGCTCACTTAACCTCTGAATTTTCATTTTAAAACATTTTCCATAGAGATTACTCACACTAATAAGGCACATAATTGACGTTCAATAAATGTTTATGACTGCTGCTGAGTGATACAGATAAACTGAATTGAGCACTTTGAAAGAAAAGGTTATGAGAGATTATGGAAAACAAGTTTAGCCATTTGGATGACACTCACCAGGCAGAAAGGACTGGGCTAGAAAGCAGAGGAATTTCTAGAATACTCTAGGACTGCTGAATTGCTCAGGATCATGCTGTCTCTTAACTTGAATTTAGGATGTCTGTGACTACGTGCAGGAACCAGGCTGTCAGTTCTTTTCAAGCATTCTAACATCTAGAGTCAAATTCCTGGGAAAGACAGCAATAATTCAGTCTCAAATAGAAGGAAATTGGGAAGCAGAAAATAAATTCCAGAAGCTACCAGAAAGTAGAATCATCCTCCAGTGAGGTCAAGCTGGAGGTCAGGTGCTTTTGCATGGCTGGTATACCTACTTCTCTGCCCAAGAACTCCAGTCACCACCAAGCTGACCACACAAACCAGTCAAAGAGAGTCTCTTAACTGCTGGCCAAAAGCCACTGGAAAAATGGGAAAATGAACAAAACAGCCTCCCAGGAAACATCCATGCTCTTCTGCCTCCAAAAGTCCCTCTGTATCCCTTCCCATATGTCCTTCCAATTCTTCTTGCCTGCAACTTTCTATGTCCTTGTGGGGTTTTTTTGTTTTTGTTTTTTGTAAAGATTTTATTTATTTATCTGAGAGAGAGAGAGAGAGAGCACAAGTGAGGGGAGGGGCCGAGCAAGAGGGAGAGAGACAAGCAGACTCCCTAAGCAGGGACCTGTTGGGGGGGCTCGATCCCAGAACCCTGAGATCATAACCTGAGCCAAAGTCAGGAGCTCAATCGACTGAGCCACCCAGGTGCCCCCTATGTCCTTGTTTTCTTTCCCTTCTTCTCCAATACATTTAGCAGTTCTAACCTCAGAAATAGTCTCATGGGAGCTCCTCCCAAAGCACCCATCCCCCCCCCGAAAGTTTAACCAGCTGTCAGAAGCACTTCCGTGCTATGCAATCTCCAGGATAAACTCAAGGATGCGACACGCAGGAGATGCATCCACAGGAAAAACATATAAGGTCAACTTAATAAGAAATCGGCTTGTTCTATTAACCCTGGCTCAAAAAGCTAAATATTTGCCCAATTCCAGGAAAATCAATCACTTCAAGGAAGTAACAGACCAGAAAGAAAGAGAATCACACAAACAGGAGGTAACCTGAAAGAGTTAAAGACAGGTTCCCTAAAAAGCTGACTCACAGTGGTTTTGATGGCTTATATGGGTCAAATTTAAAAAGCCCTGTACTAAAAAAAATAGCCTCCCAAGTTAAATGCCAGGACCCTGTTAGAACTGAATGAGCCCAAGGCTGAGAAAGCTCAGAAGATGCTGAGCAGAAACCGGAAGCACATAATAGGGGCCCTTTCCTCCTTCTGTTTGCCTGAGTCATCCTCAACCCTGCATTTCCCAGTAATTCCATATAATGCCTTCTCCTGACTATTACCAAGCAAAAGGGGCTTTTACTTGGGTTTCTAGAAGCAAAAAACAGTGATGGGGGAGGGAGCCTCTGCTACTCAGCCAATTATTGCTTATGATTTTGACAGCCCCTAAGCAGATCTATGGTTTTTTTGTTATATTTTCTTATACGGCACCCAAGAACTAATACTGCAGCACATACATCCACGTACTGACCAGAACTTGCCAAAGGCTAACCAGCCACAGCACCAAAACTAGTCCTTACACTGTAATGGTTTGGCCATGTGCAGAGCAAAAATGGGGAAGTTCCACAATTTACATTGATTCCCCTGGCTCATGACCTGTTGGCCAGAATTAAGTCCTCAAGGGTTTCCGCCAGCCTGTCTATAAGACCAGGCCCCGGCAAGGTACCCTAGACCAGGAAGCAGAGGACAAGGCCAGAGGGGTCACTAGCAGATTAAGTCCAAGACAGAAGGGGAACAAAAATGGGGCAGACCAGCAGAGCCAGTTTGTGGTCAAGGGTTCCCATACAGTATGAAAACATGCTCTGCTGGTTTCCATTCCAGAATCTCACAAGAATAATGTCTCCTTTAACCAATTAAAAAAAAAAAAAAGCCAAGTCTCAGTATTTTGAGCCACACTATTCTGGGACTGTAAACAAGTGAAGCAGCCAAGCAACGTGATGGGTCTTCTTAAAGGCACGGTCTCAGTGAGAGAAAGTCCACCACTGTGCTGAAGAAGGAATGAAGGCGGCTCACTTTGGCCTCCCATTTCGGAGCGGGCCAAGACTGTAGATCTCTGAGTCAAGGAAGGCCTGCCCCAGTGGACGCTTGCTTAGCTTCTCACCGACTGTTCCTAGGTCAACGGGCTTCCTTATCACCTTGCACGTTCAGCGTGAGAGGACTTCCCTTGAGGAGTCTTTGGCATGAGAAGCTCCTAGGCTCTCCTAATGTCCTAGTCAGGGGTCAGTAACCATGAAAGGGAAACAGGTGAAATGTCTCATCAGTTTGCTGCTCTACTTTCTCAGAAAGAAGACAGCCAAAGGAAGTTTGTAGAAAAGGGACAAAGAAGAGAATGGGGTGGTTATGAAAAAAAGAAAAACTTATATGGGATTTAAAGATATGCATATGAATTAAAAAAAGACAATTGTTCACTTTTTTCTCTGACCGGTAAACATTCAGATAAGACAGGATGTCTGAATCCCTCACAAGACACAACAAATAAGAAAATACTATCGTCTTCCTCCACTAAGAAATCCAACTGTCAGAACTTATTCTAACCTTTGAGTTATTTGCTAAGGGTGTTGTCTCTAAGTTCAAGAGCTTATGGATGACTTATCAGTGTGGACTGTTTACTTATTATGGACTCTAAATAATGGACCTGCAATCATGGAACACTACATCAAAAACTAATGATGTAATGTATGGCGATTAACATAACAATAAAAAATTTAAAAAAAAATAATGGACCTGCAAGTCCTCTGGTTTTCCTAGCACAGTTAAACTGAGGCCTATAAAAATCAATGAATACAACACAGAAGAAAGTAACCATTTCACTGGAGAGGTTGCCAAGTATGCCAAAAGAGAATACTGATTTCAGCTACATTACTTCTGGGGAGCAAAGAGAACCAAGAGAGGGAGGAAAAACTGGTGCAGAGCTTAAACTTTTTGTCCCTGGTATGTTTGCCATGTCACCAGAATATAGATCTATCAGACCAAACCTTCATCCGTTATATCAATTTCTCAATCACAGCACAACTGACATTTTGTACCAGATCATTCTTTTTGTGGGGGGCTGCCCTATGTGTTGTAACATATTTACCAACACCCTGGCCTCTACCCATTAGCCAGTAGCACATCCCCCAGTTGTGACAACCAAAGATGTCTCTCAACATTGCCAAATGCCCTCTGGGAGAGCAAAATCACTCCTGGTTGAGAACCACTGTGTTAGATAATACCAAATGACATTAACTCTTTATTGTACGAATCAGGTTCTTAAAGACTTTTAGTTTTATCAAATCAATAAGACACAGGGTATTAAGCTGGTGAGATCTGCACAAACGAAATGCCAAGGAGTCAAGTCACCACTGAAAGTTCTCTCATTCCTCACCCTCCACTCTGTAACAGCATTCCTGTTTTACATCCAAATTTTGTCCCAAATTCATCAGTCTTTCTTTTTTTTTTTTAAATACTTACCAGTTTATTAAAGGATATGATAAAGGATACAAATCAACAGCAAGATGCAGAGCTGCGTAGGGAGAGGTATGGGGAAAGGGTGAGGAGCTTCCATGCCCTCTCCAGGCACACCCCTCCCCACAATGACCATGTGTTCACCAACCCAGAAGCTCTCATCAGTGTCTTTCCATCTCCCCAATGTCAACGGTGACACCAAATCGAAGCCACCTCTCACCTTATCTTCTACAATGGCCTCCTAAGTGGTCTCCCTGCTTTTCTTCTTGCCCCACCCCCACCAGTCACCTCAATCTAGTCTTTACACTGAAGCCATTTCTTGAAAACTTCTATCAGATCATGTGACTTACCACCATAAAGCAGTCTGGTGCTTCCCATTACACTTAAAAGCCAAGGTTTTTTCTATGGCTTGCAAGGCCCCACATGCTCTGGAACCCATTTACCTCTGTGCTTCTGCCCTTACCACTCTCTGTCCGCTCTCTCCAACCCTACTGGCATTCCTCCTATACCCCAAACATCCCATCCACCTTCTACTTGTTCCCATTGCCCTCTGCCTGGAGGTCTATTTCTCCAGGTGGTAGTACCCATCAGGTCTTTGCTTAAAAGTCATCTCTACAATAAAACCTTCCCTGATCATCCTGCACAAGCAGCTTCCAAGTCATTCTTGCTTAATACTACACCTGACCCCTTTTTATGCGTTTTATACATGTAAATTCCCCTTTCCCTGCTTGAATGGTAAGTCTATGATGCCACGGACCAAGTCTTATTAGCCATGTACCCCTGGAACCTAGAGAGTGCCTGGCACACAGTATATGCTCAATAACTGTGATCAATTAATGAATGCTTTTGGCTAATAACACCAAAGGTGTCCATTTAAGAGCCACAAATGAATTCTTGCTTCTGAGACCAAAAGCCAGTCTCTCCTCAAATTTAGCACTAGAGTACACACTCAAATAACAAGATAACGATAAAACTCACACTTCTAAAAGGAACTTTTTTGTTTCTAAAAGGAACTTTCAGGTTTCCCAAAAGAAACTGAATAACACTTAAACCATAAGCAACAAATCTTAGGGGACACTAGGCCAAAGAATTTGAGAAAACCCCACATATGTTACAGCCTACAAGCTTCTAAAATAATTCCTATGGACAAAACTGAAAATGGTCAAAACCCACAAATGCCTAGAAACATAAAAAGAAAAATGAAGATGGGGCCTAACTCATAGAATCTTTACTACTGTGAGTAAACAGTTCAAAAACCCTGTCTTGCATTTTATAGAGCTGTGCTTTCTTTGCTCCTCACAGCAGCCCTGAGGAATTGATGAGCTGATGGTACTGGCCATATAAAGCTTAATCAGAAAGCTTAACAGACTTGGTCAGAGGCAACTGGAGTGTCATAGTGACAGCAAGGATTTTAGAGCCTGATGCTTCTGTTCAAACCCTCTGCCACTTACTGTAACTTGATCCTGTCAAGTTACTTCATCTCTGTTTCAATGTCCCCACCTATAAAACACAATGCTAAAAATGAAATGTTTGTGTTCCCCCAAAATTCATGTTGAAATCTAACCCCTAATGTGACCGTATTAGGAGGTGGGGTCTTTGGGAGGTGATCAGGTCATGAAGTGAGGTCTTCATTAATAAGATTAGTGCCCTTATAAAAGAGATTCTGGAACTCCCTTCCACCATCTGACGACATAGAGAGAAGAGAAGATGGCTGTCTATGAATTAGGAAGTCAGTCATCACCAGACACCGAATCTGCTAGCACCTTGATCTTGGACTTCCCAGCCCCCAGAACGGCAAGAAATAAACTTCTGTTGTTTATATGCTACTGAATGGTATCTAATTTAATGGCATATGGTATTCTATCATACACAGCAGCCCAAACTGACTACAACTTACTTCATGAGCTGTGGTAGGCTGAGACTGCACCCCCTACTCACCACAATCTAACCTCCGAGAGCTCTGAATAGCTCGTTTTATGTGGCAAAAGGAACTTTACAGATGTGACCGCATTAAACACCTTGAAAGCAGGAGACAGTGCTAGATTATCCAAGTGGGTCCAACTTAATCAAAGTGTCCTTGTAAAAGGGAGGCAAGAGGGCCAAGAAGGACATATGACGATAGAAGCGGAGACAGAAAGAGGGATTGGAGGACGTTACATTGCTATCTTTGAAGCTAGATGATGGGGCCACAGGCCAAAGAATGTAGGTGGCCTCCTGAAGCTAGAAAAGGAAAGAAATACTCCCCTGGAGTCCCACAGGAAACACAGCCACACAGACCCATTTTCGGACTTCTGACCTCCAAACTGTAAGAAAATTAATTTGTGTTGTTTTAAGCCGCTAACTGTGTGGGAATTGGCTACCACAGCAATAAGAATAACCACAGAACCACAGAACCATAGAACCAAGAATAAGCAATAAGAATAAGAATAACAAGTGCTAAGAACAGTTCCTAACAGTTCCTAACCACCAAAGTAAGAGCTTTTAAATTTTAGCTATTGTCAAGATCAGAACCCAGGGGACTCACTGAAGTACTTCAGAGGCTAAGAAAATGAGGTTCAGAAATTTGGTAGTATCTATAAATTTAAAATGCACATATTAGGGGCGCCTGGGTGGCTCAGTCGGTTAAGCATCTGCCTTCAGCTCAGGTCATGATCTCCAGGTCCTGGGATCAAGCCCCACATGGTCGGGCTCCCTGCTCAGTGGGGAGTCTGCTTCTCCCTCCCCTTCTGCCTCACCCCCCTTGCTCATGCACATGGGTGCTCTCTCTCTATAATAAATAAAATTTTTAAAAAATAAAATATATAAAATAAAATGCACATATCATTTGACAAAGAGATTCCATTTCTAAATAGATTCACAGGATATTCAACATATCCTTGTTTTTAACTACTCAAGTCTCCACTAACAGGCTCAAATTACAGAAAACCCATTCAACAAAATAGTAGACAGCCTTTAAATAATGAGGTAGACCTCAACGTACTGATAAGATGTACTGCTATAGCAATAAGATGTATCCTTTAGTGAAAAAAAGCTCAGGGACAGAACAGTAAGCATATTAGATTTCATTTTTGTTTAAAAATAAAAAGGATACTTACATATGTTAATAAGTACATGTCAAACTCTAAAAGGGCATGTAGTTCATTGCTCATGGTGATTGTTCTAAAGGAGGAGACTAAGGGGATGGAGTAGGAGGGAAACTCTTGCGATCATATGCCCTTTTATGTTATTTTAGGTTTTAACTAGGTATGTGCATGATACCCATTTTTTTTAAAAACCAAAGTTGAAATGAGACATCACTGACCTATCAACAGGTATTTATGCGCTGACAATGTGCCTACCTACCATTGTACATGACACAGGGCCTAAGACCCAGTCCTGCTCTCCAGGAGTTCACATGCTGGCTGAATTTATAATCTAGATTTGTATTAGACAATCATCTAATTGTTTTGGATATTCACATTAGAAAACAGAACCAGACATCCTCTCAAAGTATTTTTCCACTGTGACTCTGGGAGAACAAATCACCACCTAAAAAGAATAAATTCTATGTCTAATCCATTAACCCCAACCAGGGCTGCTTAAGCTTAAGAAATTGTTACTTCTTGGGAAGTGGTCAGTGTTTAAGAAGGAAAGCAAAGCAGGAGGAATCTTTACAAACAACCCAATTACATACATTATTATACACTGCAAGAAAAAAGAACAAATATAATCTCTGGGTAGCTGGATTTGTCTTCTTCATTACATTTACATATATTTTTCCTAATTCTCTACTAAGGAACATGTATCAATGGCACAAAAAGAAAAAAATACACACCCTCCTCCCCTCAAAAAATACTTTTGGTGCCAACACAACATCCATGAGGATTACTGGTTCATTCCAAATCTTCCTCTTGCTTTACGAAAGTGACACCAATCCAAAGTATGGCTTTCCATAGGCTGAACTGGTGGCAAAACCAAAAAGAATCATCGAAGTCCAAGTGTTCCATTTATAAAATATTTAGTCCACAGTCACCCAATTAGAGCATAACCCTAATGAAGACATTATTGCTAACAAGGGAGGCAGACTGGGATCTGGGTCACTCTTCCATAACTCCATTAGTCCCTCTCAGCCAATAAAGAAGTCTGTGTTAGCAAAGTATTTAGCTGACAATGGAATCATGATGTAATGCATTTCTATAACCTTACCAAGGAGGAAAAAGACAGAGCTGAAAAATTCTTAGGGGGCAACTGGAGAGTTGTCAAACAGCAACTTACAAAGGTTCTCCCCCAACCTGGAGACTTGAGGAGTCATCACTGCTGAAAAGTACCCAGTCAATTTAGACAAATACCCCATGACACTGACAGAAACAAGAAGCTGGTACTGGACACTATGTGCCAGGCCCTGTGACAAGGGCCCTTCCATTTCCATTCCTTACTCTCTCTCAGAATCTTCTCAATTACTACTGGGAAGTACAAGTGAGGCTGAGGCACAAAGCTCAAATCACTCTCCACGATTACACAGTTGAGTGGAGAAGCAAGCAGAGAATTCAAGCAGTCTTCACTCAAAAGTCTGGACATTATACTACTTTCACTGGAAAGTATAAACGTTATACCACCCCTTCCACAGTCACCCCCAACCGTCACACGCCACGATCTCCCCGGCTTGCTTCCATCACACCCTACCCTTGCCCCAACTCGGAATGCAATCAAATATTCTCCAGTCCTTCTGTAATGGCAGGTGCCCTCACTGGCTTTTCCCATCAGCCTACTCAGGAAAAGAAGAGGCCAACTGGCAGAATACTCTCCTTATCAAAAGCCACTTTTTAAAGACCACCCCCCCTCTCTAAATTGAGCTAGCAGCTTTATGACTTGCTGCCTGGCACTCCTAGAGGACCCACGGTGTCTCCTACCCTGCACATGCAGCCCCTCATCAGTCCCATTTATTAACTTGCCAAGCACTCTCACTCAGAAAGCTGATCTGAGTCGGGTCTCCCTCACAATAACCCCAGTAACACGGTAACAACAACAGCTACCATGTTCTGAGCATTTGTTATGCAACAGGCTTTACACACATGGTATCATTTCATCCTCACAACCACCCGAAGAAGTAGGCACTGTCTCCAATTTATAGATGACAAAACTAAGGCTCAGAGAGAGAAAGTAATTCAACCCGAGGTCACACAACCAGTAAGTGCCGAAATCTGACTCCACCCAACTTAAGCTTTCAGGGGTCTCGCCCTTTAACAATCAAAATGCGAGCTCTTCTTGGACTTTTCCTTTTGAGAGCTACCTTCCAACAACAGATCTGCTGCACGACCGCAGGACTCGCACTTCACCCACAGGCTCACCTGAATTTCCTCATTTTCATCTACTAGGAGGAAACTCACGACCTTCTCGGTCATCTTCTTCCTCCTGGTCTCCTCATCCAGCTCTTCTTCCTCCAGGAGCCCCTGGACCCTAGTGACATGGTACACAGTAACGGGGTGTCTCCTTTTGTTACCCCCGGAATGAGTCCTCTTCTGGCACTCCAAGCACAAGTTGATTTTACAGGTCTGGCACCTCACAGCCGCCCTCTGCCTAATACCCGGCGAATGCCCATTGGTGCCCTTGCAGGGGTCACAGTAAGGGACGTGGCCAGGTTTGAGCCTTATCCGCTCATGGTTTCTCAGGCGCTCTTGCCGATGGAGCTCCTCCTCGCAGCGGAGACACTGCAGACTGCAGCACTCATCACACTCAAAGACCGCTTCGTCAGTCCCGCTGCAGGCGTAACTTTCCTGGCACATCAGCCCCGGATTCAGGCCTTTCTCTGCTGGGGAAGTCTGAGCACTCATACTCAGATTGGCAAGGAAATCACCCACCATAGACCAGTCCCTGGGCTTTCCCCAGGAGTGAAGACAAAGGCTTTTTGAGTCTGAGGACTGCAGAGAACTTTCAATGGATTCCTGAACACCTTAAAAAAAAACAAAAACAAAAACCAACCTTTGGTGTCCTATCAGAATTCTTCACACACTCACAAATGTCGGAATTTTTAATTTTCTGCCTCCAAGATTCTTGTGTCAGCAGCAACGTTGATTTGGTTTGATGGTTTTATCCTCCATAAAGTGCAAGCAAAGTTGTGGTCAAAGTTACTTGAAAGGGTCTCTTAGGGCTATCTGAGAGAGATCCGATAGGTTCACTGAGGTGGGCTCATCAGTTGGGCCTCAGCCACAAGGGTTTGGTAGTGAAAGAGAGTGGTCAGGAGCTCTGCAATATAATCCAACCTCAAGTCAATATTTCAGGGAATACCTACAATAAAGGAAGGAAAAGTATTTCACTAATCCAAAAACAGAAGTCACCTTAAAAAAAAAAAAAAGACTGTGGTTAAGTAAGAGGCCAGAACTCCTGAGAGAAATCTCATTCTTGCTATAAAACTTACACAGGCTACTTCTGATCCCAGAAATTTCTTCTCAAAATCATGGGCAAGCCTCCTCCCTTTGAAACCAGCCACTATCTCTAGGCCCAAGGCATTTCAGAGACTTTGTCTCTTCATTTTAGACTGAAATTCTCTGTTCGTCCAGTTATTAAATTCAGAATCAAAATCATTAAGCAAACAGTGCTTGAAGGGACAACGCTCTGCACTCCCCTAACCTGCAGCACACACTCGAGAGGTGAATAAAGAGGCCTGTAAAAATCTAAAGGAATGGTAATAATGTAGACTTTAGCTCCATCAAAGCCTTTGACAGATCTAGTTAGGTTGTTTCAACTCTAGACAAATGTCTATGAAGGACCTTAAGCCTGGAAACAAAAGTCACCATGTCATGTTTAAAAACATAAAAAACAATTATTGTACTTCCTTTTGTCCCTTCTCTGATTGCAAAAAAAGGGAGCAACAGGAGACAGAATTCCTCCTCTAAGGCCCACTGCAAAGCCAGGCCTGCAGTGAGTTATAACAAATAATTTTTCTCTCTGTCACTGAAAAACTAACTTAAAAATAACTTAAAAAAGAAAAAAGGGAAAAAAAATAACTGAAGCAGGAAAGAGGCTTTTATCACTTCTACAATTATATTCTTAACCCCTCTTAGCCTTGACCTCCATTCTAATACCCCAACGAAATGTAAAGTCCTCCCTCTAGTAATCAATCTATCAATCTTATTTTTAGACAAACGAGGAAGGCAAGGGAGTGACTAGGAGACCTTATTTACACCCTAACCTCATCCATGCCCAACCAGCTCCCACAACGGAAACAAAACTCGAAATTTGCCACAATTTAGAAAAATATAAAATCAACCTTCAAAAGAACACCTTACCGCCCGACCGGCCAAGCAAACAATCTGCCCACTCGGGCCCCCACCTCGACACCTCTCTCCAGCCGGGGATTCCTCACCCTACCTTTCTCCCGGGCAACACCACCACAACCCGAGGGGCACGAGCAGAGTCTAAACAAAGAAGGTCCCCCAAAATCCGCCCCCTCGCTAGCAGAGGCTAGAGCCGAATCCATTGTTTATACCACCCCACCCCCACCCCAGCCGCACCCGCTCCCCCCCCCACCGGGGGCAGCCGGAGCTCCAGGACTATATAGCTCGCCCAGCGCTGGGCCGTGCCCTTCCCTCCCCGCCCGCGGCGGCCCGGGGATCCCACCACGGAGCAGCTCGGCCGCGGTGAGGCGGTGTCGGGGAACCGCAGGGCGCCTGCGGGGGCGGGGGCTGTTTCTCAGGACACCGGTGGATCCATCCTCATCTCCATCTCCGCCCCCCCTCCTCCTTCTCTGCCTCCCGGGTTTCCTCCTCTCCTGTTGTCAGTTGGGATCAGCTGATCGAGTGAACTTCTCCCAGCTCAGACTACCAGGAAGGCGTGAGCAGTGCAGTCGAGGGAGAGAGGAGAGGGAGGAGGTGGAGTCCTACGCCGGCGAGGGCGGAGAAGGGCGCGCACAGCTTCCTGGGAAATGTAGTTCCTCGGACGTGCGTCCTTCCTCACATCCCGGAAATCAAGGCTCTGAATGACTACAACTCCCAGGATCAAAAAGCCTGCTCTTGTGAGGAGGCGGTGAAGATTGGCCGTCGAGCGTTTCGGGACTTGGAGTTTTTGCATTGACTGCGGTGTTCGACGATTTCAGCGCGTTGGTTTGGGTAGTGGCCTGAGAGGGAATGGCGCTAAATTAGACGGCTGATGTAATGTGTAGTATGGTTGAGGCAAATAATTCGATTTCACGAACCCATATTGCACACGATTCCTTCAGAAATGTGTAGAAACAGGCGATCTCCTCTTCCCTGATTTCACCTTACCCAAGTTAGGAAAAGACCAGAAAGAAATGATAAAAGAATTTACCCTTCTTGGAGTTTTGTTTTCCCTTTATGGGTGTTCAAGCTGAATTTTTTTTCCCTTACCTTTTACTTTTCGACCTCCTCCTACATAGTTTTAGAACTTCTGCATTTTATCTTTAAGTTAGACGGGGTTCATTTTCAGACAAGCTTGCGGGCTACAGTGCAGGCTAATGGTTAACATTGTTATCTGGCTTTTCTTAAAAAGCCATATATTTGTTTAGTGCTTTCACTTTTCGGGGGTTTTCTGTTTATTTCTTGGAACGACACTGAAAGAAAGCCTGATGTAATAAAAAGAGCCCTGGTCTGAGATGCGGGAGACTGAGTGCTTGTTCTAGAAAGCTCCTGGGTAAATCACTCAAGCCCTCCATGAAATAAAGGAATTGTACTTTATCAATTCTGAAGTCTCTGCCAATTCTAACGTTCTATGATTCTATCTTGATAATTGTTAACCCAGTAGAGAAAACTAAGGTTAAGGGACTTGCCAAGTCACACAGCAAATTATTGACAAAGCTGGGACAAGAATCCATCTCCCGACTTAGTCACATACTCTTTTATGTTTCAAAGGACATAATTAGACCAATAGTAAAACCAAATCTATGTAATAATGTGTGAGCCACATATAAGGGTTATATTGCTGAAAATTATGTTTTCAAGACTGGGCAGATAGCCAACAGTTGGGCTAACTGCACAAATGACTGAGAATTTTTTTTCCAATGCTTATCACAAACCAGGATATTAAAAACTAAGCTGTCTATAGCACCTTAAAACTTCAAAGTTTCAAAGTAGGAAAAGGAAAAGAGATTTTCTTTTCTTTTCTTTTCTTTTTAAAGATTTTATTTATTTATTTGAGAGAGAGAGAGAGTGCTCCCACAGCCGGGAAGAGAGGCGGTGGGAAAGGGAGAGGGAGAAGTAGACCCCCGCTAGCGTGGGGCTCCATCCCAGAACCCTGGGATCGTGACCTGAGCTAAAGGCAGACGCTTAACTGAGCCACCAGGTGCCCCATTATTGTTTTTTAAGAGGGATTTTAGGGGCGTCTAGCTGGCTCAGTCAGCAGAGGGTGTAACTCTTGATATCAGGGTTGTGAGTTCGGGCCCTGTGTTGGGTGTGGAGGTTACTTAAAATCTTTTTAAATAAAGAGGGGGAGGGATTTTTAATAAGTTCAGAGAATAGGTCTTGAGCTAGGCTCTTAATAATTCCCTAGAAGGGGTACCTGGGTGGCTCAGTCAGTTAAGCGGCTCAGGTCACGATCTTGGGGTTGTGAGATGGAGCCCTATGTGAGGCTCTGTGCTCAGCACCAAGTCTGTGTGAGAGTCTCTTTCTCCCTCTCCCTCTGCCCCTTGCCCTGCCCATGCTATCTCTCTAAAACAAAATAAATAAATAAATAAATAAATAAATAAATAAATAAATAAAATCTAAAAAAAAAGAAAAATTCCCTAGAGGGTTTAATTCCTAAGACTAACACTGTAAGTTTTTGTAGGCTTACTATTTTGCTTTATACTCCTAATTATAAAATGAGGATATATTCTGGGAATAAAATGATACTCTCTTCCGAAGCCAAGGATACCCATTTTATTTTTTTTTAAAGATTTTATTTATTTATTTGACAGAGAGACGGCGAGAGAGGGAACACAAGCAGGCAGAGTGGGAGAGGGAGAAGCAGGCTTCCCGCGAAGCAGGGAGCCCGATGCAGGCCTCGATCCCAGGACCCGGGACCATGACCTGAGCTGAAGGCAGACGCTTAACGACTGAGCCACCCAGGCGCCCCAGGGATACCCATTTTAAAGTTTATTTTTTTAAAGTTGTAATAAGCACCCGTAAAACCATGGAAAATTATTGCCTCCAAGGAGTATAACCAAGGTGAGGAAGAAGAGAGACTTCATTTAAATCCATTTGTACTTTTTTTTTTAATTTTATTTATTTATTTGACAGAGAGTGAGAGAGCACAAGCAGGTGGAGTGTCCCACGGAGAGGGAGAAGCAGACTCCCCGCTAAGCAGGGAGCCCAACATGGGGCTCAATCCCAGGACCCTGGAACCATGACCTGAGCCAAAGGCAGATGCTTAATCAACTGAGCCACCCAGGCACGCCATTTGTACTTTTTTAAAAAATTTTATTTTAGAGAGAGATAGAGAAAGAGAAAGAGCAGGGGGGAAAGGGGAAGGGGCAAAGGGAGAGGGAGAGAGAATCTCGAGCAGACTCTGCACTGATGGTGAAGTCAGATGAAGGGCTGAATCCCATGACCCTAAAACCCTGAGATCATGACCTGAGCCAAAACCGAGAGTCAGACGTTCAAACAACTGAACCACCCAGGCACCCCTGTACTTTTTATTTTATTTTATTTTTAAGTAATCTCTCCACCCAATGTGGGGCTCAAACCCACAACCCTGAGATCAAGAATCACACACTCCGTAGACTGAGCAGCCAGGCGCCCCAAAACAAATTTATATTCTCGAAGTTTTTTACTGTGTAAGCCAAATATGTCAATAATAATGGAAAAAAATAGTTTTTATTTAACAGATAATTGGAATTATGAGACCCATTTCTGTTGTTCCTTTTTTTTTCTTTAAGATTTTATTATTTGTTTGACAGAGAGAGACAGAGCGAGAGAGGGAACACAAGCAGGGGGAGTGGGAGAGGGAGAAGCAGGCTTCCCGTGGAACCAGAAGCCCAATGCAGGGCTCTATCCCAGGACCCTGGGATCATGACCAAGCCAAAGGCAGAAGCCTAACGACTGAGCCACTCACTTGCCACTGTTGTTGCTTGTTTTTATTCATTTTCATTCTTCATGTGCTTATTTTTTACTATCAGCAGCATTTTACTTGGAATATTATTTGTGGGAATTCTTTGAGGCCTAGGATAAAGGTTCATTCCTCCAGAGAGGATTTGCTTTTGCTTCTGCCAAGAGGGATCACTTTAGGGTATATTCACTGTTTGGAATTTTTTTTTAATCACCAGGAGATGGGTATTGGGTTACATATCCCTGGGAGGGCTGTCTTATGGGTCCAGTGCCCCCTCTACAGTTCTCCTCAATCTCCTCCTTCCAAGACAACGTTCTTTCCAGTCTGTTGAATCGTCTATTTATTGATAATTTACCCTTACACTGAAACTGTAGCCCTTTGAGGTCCCAGCTTTAGACTTGCCACTTCCACCAGGCCCTGGGCTTTGTCTTCTGACCCATGTGGCCCTTAAGGACTAGAAAAACCAAGCTTAAATTGCCAATTAAGGAACATGCCCCAGGGTAAAAGTGACATCATTACTCCACTTACTCTCTAGATCCTGCCTTCACCTGGATTTTAGTCTGATATTTACATATCTTCTTGTTGACTCTTCAATATTTTACCAACATTTTTGTTGTTTTCAGCAGGATGAACTGTTTGCCATAGTCTGAGTCATATAACAAAAAAGGAACAATCAAGCTAGTGGTTGGCTCAGAGAGGGAACTGATGATCCGGACACATGTTCGGCTTCTGGGTGTTGGCAGTGTTCAACTCTTAACCTACGTGGTGGTTGCACTAATCTTCTCTTGATAATTTTGCTTTAAACAATGTATATGTCAGGGCGCCTGGGTGGCTCAGTCGCTAGGCGTCTGCCTTGGGCTCAAGTCATGATCCTGGGATCAAGCCCCGCATCAAGCCCCCCATCGGGCTCCCTGCTCCGCAGGAAGCCTGCTTCTCCCTCTCTCACTCCCCCCTGCTTGTGTTCCCTCTTTCACTGTGTCTCTCTCTGTCAAATAAATAAATAAAATCTTTTTAAAAATAAATAAAAAATAAACAATGTATATGTCTTTTGCGCTCTTCCATTTGTATATCTCACCATAAAAGATAAAAATTTTAAATTTTAATTAGGAAAAAAGTTAGTGAAGTAAAAGTTAACATAAAAGTAAATTCTACAAGGTAAGCAAACCAAGGTCTTGGGCTTAATAGAATCATTTCCTTAAGCTGTTCAACATAACATTTTAAAGATCTTAACAAGGGCACCTGACTGACTCCCTTGGTAGAGCATGTGACTCTTGATCTCAGGGCTGTGAGTTTGAGCCGTACATTGAGGGTAGAAATTACATAAAAAAAAAAAAAAGGAAGAAGAACAAGAACAAGAACAAGAAAAAGACCTCAACAATATTTAGCCACAACGGGAAATATAAAACAAATAGGAGACAGGTTTCCAGGCTTGTGCCCTTCAACTTCCCCTTTAAAGGGAATCCTTAACATAAACAGACAGACAACTGGTCTTTAGCTACTAAAATACACATTTCTTTTTTTTTTTTAAGATTCATTTATTTATTATTTGACGGGGCGGGGGGGCAGACAGAGAGAGAGAATCTCAAGCAGAATCCCTCCTGAGCCTGATATGGGGCTTGATCTCATGATTCTGAGATCATGAACTGAGTGGAAATCAAGAGTTGGACGCCTAACCGACTGAGCCACCCAGGTGTCCCTAAAATGAACATTTCTAAGTGGCCACATCCAGGTATCCAGTATGGATTAAGATAAATCCATTTCCCAAATGGTGCTAAGAGATGACATTCATTCCTTGTTAGATTTGCCAGAGCCCAGAATTCAACCTTCAGCCTTACCTGTACAGAATTTTTATTTTATCACCCACCTAGAGTGGATCTCTCACTCTCTAAACAATCTTACCAGATTGAGGATGCCAATACAATAGTTCACAATGAAATATTACTGTTACCTAGATGGGAATACTCAAAATTAATACAGTTAACACATTTGTTCCCGTAATAGTTCCCGTGACAAAAGTCCTATGGAGAAGCCTGCAGGGATGCCTGGGTGGCTCAGTCGGTTAAACAGCTGCCTTCGGCTCAGGTCATGATCCCAGGGTCCTGGGATCGAACCCTGTGTTGGGCTCCCTGCTCAGCGAGGAGCCTACTTCTGCCTCTCCATCTGCTGCTCCCCCTGCTTGTACTCTCTTGCTCTGTGACAAATAAAATCTAAAAAAAAAAAAAAAAATCCTTATGGAGAAGCCTGCTGAAAAGGTGCTTGGTGAGTATAGGTTCAGAACAAGAAAAAAGTAATCAGGGGGCGCCTGGGTGGCTCAGTCATTGGGTGTCTGCTTTTGGCTCAGGTCATGATCCCAGGGTCCTGGGATCGAGTCCCGCATCGGGCTCCCTGCTCGGTGGGGAGCCTGCTTCTCCCTCTCCCACTCCCCCTCCTTGTGTTCCCTCTCTCGCAGTGTCTCTCTCTGTCAAATAAATAAATAAAAATCTAAAAAAAACAAAAAACAAAAATAATCAGATCAAGTGAATATTTATGGTAAAAGGCTAACATGTATAGATCTCTTATTAGAGATGGTCTTTGCCCAGGGAACCAGAATAACTAAATTCTAAAGTTATGTTTCTCCTTGAAATGATGTGGTTACCCATGAAGACAGAACTCAGAAAGTCACTCTGTATTTAAAAAGAAAGTTAATTGGGATGCCTGGGTGGCTCAGTCATTAAACGTCTGCCTTCGGCTTAGGTCATGATCTCAGGGTCCTGGGATCGAGCCCCACATCGGGCTCCTTGCTCCACGAGAAGCCTGCTTCTCCCTCTCTCACTCCCCCTGCCTGTGTTCCCTCTCTCGTTGTGTCTCTCTCTGTCAAATAAATAAAATCTTGAAAAAAAAAAAGAGAGAAAGTTAATCAATTGGACAGCTATTAGGTATCTTAGACTTGCTGAGAAGTTTGGAACGTCAGGCTCAAAAACTAATCAGGTACAAGGGAGGCAGTTAGCAGGAATCACAACGAAGCTCTCACCATGGGAGTTCAGGGTAGGATGCCATCATTACCATTGTCTCCACTGAATACCTTTCCCACTGCACTCTCTATGGTCCTGCCACCACTGTACTCTCAATGACAGTAAGGGTATTAAGCAGAATAATGGTCCCCTAAAGATGTCCACATTCTAATTCTCAGAAACTGTAGATATGTTACGTTACATGGAGAAAGGGACTTTGCCCATGTGACTGAAGTTAAGGATCTTGAGATGGAAAGAGTTTCTTGGGTTATGCAAGTGGGCCTGATCTAATCACAGAGCAGACAGCCTTTCCCAGCTGTAGGCATAGACAGATATGATGACAGAAAGAGTCAGAGCTGCTGGCTTTGAAGATGGAGAAAAGGAACCAAGAGCCAAGGAATCCAAGGGGTGGGAGAGGGGAAGGGAGCAGCTAGAAGCTGGAAAACTCAAGGAAACAGACTCTCCCCTACAGACTCAGGAAGGAACACAGTCTTGCCAACACCTTGATTTTACTCCAGTGAACTTGTATCCGACTTCTGACGTATAAAATATAAGGGCGGCTCTTCTTGCCCAGGGTTGCGTTAATAAAAATACCTTTAAAAAAAGTATAAGATAATAAATCTATGTTGTTTTAAGCCCATTAAATTTGTGGTAATTTGTTACGGCAGCAACAGAAAACTAATATAGCAATACTGCTGTGAATAAGTTATATAATAATTATATAGAGAGAATAATTATATAGAGAGAAATTTTTGAATTATTTGCTAAAACTAGCAAGAAATTGTAAAAAATAAAATATGGGGGCACCTGGGTGGCTCAGTCGGTTAAGTGTCTGCCTTCGGCTCAGGTCATGATCCCAGGGTCCTGGGATCAAGCCCCATGTCCAGCTCTCTGCTCAGCAGGAGCCTGCTTTCTCCCTCTCCCTGCCACTCCCCCTGCTTGTACTCTCTCTCTCTCTCTCTTTGTCAAATGAATAAATAAAAATCTTTAAAAAAATGATGAGGCAGGGCACCTGGGTGGCTCAGTTGGTTAAGCAACTGCCTTCGGCTCAAGTCATGATCCTGGAGTCCCAGGATCGAGTCCCGCATCGGGCTCCCTGCTCAGTGGAGAGTCTCCTTCTCCCTCTGACCCTCCCCCCCCATGCTCTCTCTATCTCATTCTCTCTCTCGAGTAAATAAATAAAATCTTTAAAAAAAAAAATGATGAGGCAGAACTTTTAGGGAGAAAATACAAAAATAATCTTAAAAATTCAATGGGCTTCTGGGGCGCCTAGGTGGCTCAGTTGGTTGAGCATCTGATTCAGTTTTGGCTCAGGTCATGATCTCGGGGTCGTGGGATCAAGCCCCATGTCGGGCTCCATGCCCTCCCTTGCCCCCCCAAATAAATAAATAATCTTTTAAAAAATTCAATGGACTTTTGGGGCGCCTGGGTGGCTCAGCTGGTTAAGCAACTGCCTTCGGCTCGGGTCATGATCCTGGAGTCCCGGGATCGAGTCCCACATCAGGCTCCCTGCTCAGAGGGGAGTCTGCTTCTCCCTCTGACCCTCTTCCCTCTCGTGCTATCTCTCTTTCTCTCTCTCTCAAATAAATAAATAAAATCTTTAAAAAAAATTTCAATGGATTTCTGCTTTTGGCCATGATGGAGTAATAGGAACCAGATTTACCCTCCTACATTAAGCAGCTAGAAAGCAAGACAAAATATATGAAACAATGATTTTGAGACCGCAAGCGGCAAAACACATTAATGTCTGAAAAAAAGAAACAAGTGAGGGGCGCCTGGGTGGCTCAGTCATTAAGCATCTGCCTTCCGCACAGGTCATGATCCCAGGGTCCTGGGATCGATCCCCAAATCGGGCTCCCTGCTCAGCCAGGAGCCTGCTTCTCCCTCTCCCACTCCCTCTGCTTGTGTTCCCTCTCTGTCTCTCTCTCTGTGTCAAATAAATAAATAAAATATTTTTTAAAAAAAGAAAGAAAGAAACAAGTGAGGTGAGCCCTACAATTGCTAATTGCCACAGTGTTACTACCTGGAGAGAGTTCCCAGGTACGGAGCTGGGAGTGAGAACCCAATCGGATCCTAGCAGTTTCATTAGTTAAAGAGACAAAGTTCAGGGATGCCTCATTGGCCAGTCAGTGGAGCATGTGACTCTTGATCTTGGGGTTGTGAGTTTAAGCCACACATTGGGTATAGAGATTACCTAAAAATAAAATCTTAAAAGAGAGAGAGAGAGACAGTTCAGAGTATTGAAAAGTTACAGGGACTAGAATTTATACGGAGAAATACAAAGGAAGAGAAAATTTCTCAGAAAGAACTCAGGAGATCTACAGATCTTTTAAGTTGAAGTTTAGTTTAAAACCTTCCTAGAAAGACAATTCCAAGCCCAGATGACTTTGCTGGTGAATTCTATTAAACATTTATTGAAAAAAATAATACAATTCTACACAAATTCTTCCAGAAAACAGAAGAGGAAGGAACGCTTTCTGACTTATTTTATTTTATTGAGGTATAATTGGCGTGTGACATTATATTTATGTCAGGTGTTTGTATACATTGTGAAATGATCACTGCAATACCTCTAATTAACATCCATCACCATACATAGTTACAAAACTTTTTTTCTCATCATGAGAACTTTTAAGGTTTACTCTCTTAGAAACTTTCAAATGTATAATAGAGTATTATTATTTTTATTTTTTTTAAATGTTTTATTTATTTATT